>NW_006262825.1:0-1548 GCF_000493195.1 Citrus x clementina | reverse complement strand
GAAGTTCGTCCGCCGGACTTCGGAATGGCCCCAGACTTTTCCGGCGGGTTTCCGTGTGCCAAAAATAGGCCACGGGCACACCCGCGCCCAAAAATCAGCCCCCGAAGGTCGGGGCGCCAAGACCCCCCCAGTGGAAAAATGGCCAAAAAACGGGTGGGTGGGCTATAGCCTTGGTGGGGGGCGTGGGCGAAGTTCGTCCGCCGGACTCGGAATGGCCCCAGACTTTGCGGGCGGCCTCCGTGTGCCAAAAATAGGCCACGGGCACAGCCGCGCCCAAAAATCAGCCCCCGAAGGTCGGGCCGTCAAGACCCCCCAGCGGAAAAATGGCCAAAAAACGGGTGGGCTATAGCCTTGGTGGGGGGCGTGGGCGAAGTTCGTCCGCCGGACTCGGAATGACCCCAGACTTTCCGGGCGGCCTCCGTGTGCCAAAAATAGACCACGGGCACAGCCGCGCCCAAAAATCAGCCCCCGAAGGTCGGGGTGCCAACACCCCCCAGCGGAAAAATGGCCAAAAAACGGGTGGGCTATAGCCTTGGTGAGGGGCGTGGGCGAAGTTCGTCCGCCGGACTCGGAATGGCCCCAGACTTTGCGGGCGGCTTCCGTGTGCCAAAAATAGGCCAAGGGCAGAGCCGCGCCCAAAAATCAGCCCCCGAAGGTCGGGGTGCCAAGACCCCCCAGCGGAAAAATGGCCAAAAAACGGGTGGGCTATAGCCTTGGTGGGGGGCGTGGGCGAAGTTCGTCCGCCGGACTCGGAATGGCCCCAGACTTTGCGGGCGGCCTCCGTGTGCCAAAAATAGGCCACGGGCAGAGCCGCGCCCAAAAATCAGCCCCCGAAGGTCGGGGCGCCAAGACCCCCCAGCGGAAAAATGGCCAAAAAACGGGTGGGCTATAGCCTTGGTGGGGGACGTGGGCGAAGTTCGTCCGCCGGACTCGGAATGGCCCCAGACTTTGCGGGCGGCCTCCGTGTGCCAAAAATAGGCCACGGGCACACCCGCGCCCAAAAATCAGCCCCCGAAGGTCGGGGCGCCAAGACCCCCCAGCGGAAAAATGGCCAAAAAACGGGTGGGCGGGCTATAGCCTTGGTGGGGGGCGTGGGCGAAGTTCGTCCGCCGGACTCGGAATGGCCCCAGACTTTGCGGGCGGCCTCCGTGTGCCAAAAATAGGCCACGTGCACAGCCGCGCCCAAAAATCAACCCCCGAAGGTCGGGGTGCCAAGACCCCCCAGCGGAAAAATGGCCAAAAAACGGGTGGGCTATAGCCTTGGTGGGGGGCGTGGGCGAAGTTCGTCCGCCGGACTCGGAATGGCCCCAGACTTTGCGGGCGGCCTCCGTGTGCCAAAAACAGGCCACGGGCACACCCGCGCCCAAAAATCAGCCCCCGAAGGTCGGGGTGCCAACACCCCCCAGCGGAAAAATGGCCAAAAAACGGGTGGGCTATAGCCTTGGTGGGGGGCGTGGGCGAAGTTCGTCCGCCGGACTCGGAATGGCCCCAGACTTTGCGGGCGGCTTCCGTGTGCCAAAAATAGGCAACGGGCAGAGCCGCGCCCAA
>NW_006262826.1:2826-3839 GCF_000493195.1 Citrus x clementina | reverse complement strand
GTTTCACAAAGTCTCGCGGCATTCCGAGTCCGGCGGACGAAGTTGGCCAGCCCCACCCCCCAAGGCTATAGCCCACCCGTTTTTGTGGCCTTTTTCCGCTGGACGAACTTGGCGCCCGGCCTTCGGGCGGTTATTTTTGGGCGCGGCTTTGTCCACGGCGTATTTTTGGCACACGGAGGCCCCTCGCAAAGTCTCGCAGCATTCCGAGTCCGGCGGACGAACTTGGCCAGCCCCACCCCCCAAGGCTATAGCCCACCCGTTTTTGTGGTCTTTTTCCGTTGGACGAACTTGGCGCCCCGGCCTTCGGGCAGTTATTTTTGGGCACGGCTTTAACCGCGGCCTATTTTTGGCACACGGAGGCCCCTCGCAAAGTCTTGCGGTATTCCGAGTCCGGCGGACGAAGCTGGCCAGCCCCACCCCCCAAGGCTATAGCCCACCCGTTTTTGTGGCCTTTTTCCGCTCGACGAACTTGGCGCCCCAGCCTTCGGGCGGTTATTTTTTGGCGCGGCTTTGACCGCAGCCTATTTTTCACACACGGAGGCCCCTTGCAAAGTCTCGCGGCATTCCGAGTCCGGCGGACGAAGTTGGCGAGCCCCACCCCCCAAGGCTATAGCCCACCCGTTTTTGTGGCCTTTTTCCGCTGGACGAACTTGGCACCCCGGCCTTCGGGCGGTTATTTTTGGGCACGGCTTTACCCGCGGCCTATTTTTGGCACATGGAGGCCCCTCGCAAAGTCTCGCGCATTCTGAGTCCGGCGGACGAAGTTGGCCAGCCCCACCCTCCAAGGCAATAGCCCACCCGTTTTTGTGGCCTTTTTCCGCTGGACGAACTTGGCGCCCCGGCCTTCGGGCGGTTATTTTTCAGCGCATCTTTGCCCGCGGCCTATTTTTGGACACGGAGGCCCCTCGCAAAGTCTCGTGGCATTCCGAGTCTGGCGGACGAAGTCGGCCAGCCCCACCCCCCAAGGCTATAGCCCACCCGTTTTTGTGGGCTTTTTCCGCGGGACGAACTTT
>NW_006262826.1:0-2338 GCF_000493195.1 Citrus x clementina | reverse complement strand
CCCCCAAGGCTATAGCCCGCCCGTTTTTGTGGCCTTTTTCCGCTGGACGAACTTGGCGCCCTGGCCTTCGGGCGGTTATTTTTCGGCACGGCTTTGCCCGCGGCCTATTTTTGGCACATGGAGGCCCCTCACAAAGTCTCGCGCATTCTGAGTCCGGCGGACGAAGTTGGCCAGCCCCACCCTCCAAGGCTATAGCCCACCCGTTTTTGTGGCCTTTTTCCGCTGGACGAACTTGGCTCCCCGGCCTTCGGGCGGTTATTTTTCAGCGCAGCTTTCCCCGCGGCCTATTTTTGGCACACGGAGGCCCCTCGAAAAGTCTCGTGGCATTCCGAGTCTGGCGGACGAAGTCGGCCAGCCCCACCCCCCAAGGCTATAGCCCACCCGTTTTTGTGGCCTTTTTCCGCGGGACGAACTTCACGCCTCGGCCTTCGGGCGGTTATTTTTGGGCGCGGCTTTGCCTGCAGCCTATTTTTGGCACACGGAGGCCACTTGCAAGGTCTCGTCGCATTCCGTGTGCGGCGGACGAAGTTGGCCAGCCCCACCCCCCAAGGCTATAGCCCACCCGCTTTTGTGGCCTTTTTCCGCTGGACGAACTTGGCGCCCCGGCCTTCGGGCGGTTATTTTTGGGCACGGCTTTGCCCGCGGCCTATTTTTGGCACACGGAGGCCCCTCGCAAAGTCTCGCGCATTCTGAGTCCGGGGGACGAAGTTGGCCAGCCCCACCCTCCAAGGCTATAGGCCACCCGTTTTTGTGGCCTTTTTCCGCTGGACGAACTTGGCGCCCCGGCCTTCGGGCAGTTATTTTTGGGTGCGGCTTTACCCGCGGCCTATTTTTGGCGCACGGAGGCCCCTCGCAAAGTCTCGCGGCATTCCGAGTCCGGCGGACGAAGTTGGGCAGCCCCACCCCCCAAGGCTATAGCCCACCCGTTTTTGTGGCCTTTTTCCGCTGGACGAACTTGGCGCCCCGGCCTTCGGGCGGTTATTTTTGGGCGCGGCTTTGCCCGCGGCCTATTTTTGGCACACGGAGGCCCCTCGCAAAGTCTCGTGGCATTCCGAGTCTGGCGGACGAAGTCGGCCAGCCCCACCCCCCAAGGCTATAGCCCACCCGTTTTTGTGGCCTTTTTCCGCGGGACGAACTTCACGCCTCGGCCTTCGGGCGGTTATTTTTGGGCGCGGCTTTGCCTGCAGCCTATTTTTGGCACACGGAGGCCCCTCGCAAGGTCTCGTCGCATTCCGTGTGCGGCGGACGAAGTTGGCCAGTCCCACCTCCCAAGGCTATAGCCCACCCGCTTTTGTGGCCTTTTTCCGCTGGACGAACTTGGCGCCCCGGCCTTTTGGCTGTTATTTTCGGGCGCGGCTTCGGCCGCAGCCTATTTTTGGCACACGGAGGCCCCTCGCAGAGTCTCGCGGCATTCCGAGTTCGGCGGACGAAGTTGGCCAGCCCCACCCCCCAAGGCTATAGGCCACCCGTTTTTGTGGCCTTTTTCCGCTGGACGAAATTGGCGCCCCGGCCTTCGGGCTGCTATTTTTGGGCGCGGCTTTGCCCGCGGCCTACTTTTGGCACACGGAGGTGCCTTGCAAAGTCTCGCGGCATTCCGAGTCTGGCGGACGAGGTTGGCCAGCCCCACCCCCCAAGGCTATACCCCACCCGTTTTTGTGGCCTTTTTCCTCTGGACGAACTTGGCGCCCCGGCCTTCGGGCGGTTATTTTTGGGCGTGGCTTTGCCTGCGGCCTATTTTTGGTACAAGGAGGCCCCTCGCAAAGTCTCGCGCATTCCGAGTCCGGCGGACGAAGTTGGCCAGCCCCACCCCCCAAGGCTATAGGCCACCCGTTTTTGTGGCCTTTTTCCGCTGGACGAAATTGGCGCCCCGGCCTTCGGGCGGCAATTTTTGGGCGCGGCTTTGCCCGCGGCCTACTTTTGGCACACGGAGGTGCCTTGCAAAGTCTCGCGGCATTCCGAGTCCGGCGGACGAGGTTGGCCAGCCCCACCCCCCAAGGCTATACCCCACCCGTTTTTGTGGCCTTTTTCCTCTGGACGAACTTGGCGCCCCGGCCTTCGGGCGGTTATTTTTGGGCGTGGCTTTGCCTGCGGCCTATTTTTGGTACAAGGAGGCCCCTCGCAAAGTCTCGCGCATTCCGAGTCCGGCGGACGAAGTTGGCCAGCCCCACCACCCAAGGCTATAGCCCACCCGTTTTTGTGGCCTTTTTCCGCTGGACGAAATTGGCGCCCCGGTCTTCGGGCGGTTATTTTTGGGCGCGGCTTTGCCCGCGGCATACTTTTGGCACACGGTGGTGGCTTGCAAAGTCTCGCGGCATTCCTAGTGCGGCGGACAAGGTTG
>NW_006262827.1:2365-4172 GCF_000493195.1 Citrus x clementina | reverse complement strand
GAAGATGGGTGCGGCTTTGTCTACGGCCTATTTTTGGCACACGTAGGCCCCTCGCAAAGTCTCGCGGCATTCCGAGTCCGGCGGACGAAGTTGGCCAGCCCCACCCCCCAAGGCTATAGCCCACCCGTTTTTGTGGCCTTTTCCCGGTGGACGAACTTGGCGCCCCGCCCTTTGGGCGGTTATTTTTGGGCGCGGCTTTGGCCAGGGCCTATTTTTGGCACACGGAGGCCCCTCGCAAAGTCTCGCGGCATTCCGAGTCCGGCGGACGAAGTTGGCCAGCCCCACCCCCCAAGGCAATAGCCCATCCGTTTTTGTGGCCTTTTTCCGCTGGACGAACTTTGTGCCCCGGCCTTCGGGTGGTTATTTTTGGGCGCGGCTTTGCCCGCGGCCAAATTTTGGCACACGGAGGCCCCTCGCAAAGTCTCGCGGCATTCCGAGTCCGGCGGACGAAGTGGGCCAGCCCCACCCCCCAAGGCTATTGCCCACCCGTTTTTGTGGCCTTTTTCCGCCCGGCCTTCGGGCGGTTATTTTTGGGCGCGGCTTTGCCCGCGGCCTAGTTTTGGCACACGGAGGTCCCTCGCAAAGTCTCGCGGCATTCCGAGTCCGGCGGACGAAGTTGGCCAGCCACACCCCCCAAGGCTATAGCCCACCCGTTTTTGTGGCCTTTTTCCGCTGGACAAACTTGGCGGCCCGGCCTTCGGGTGGTTACTCTTGGGCGCGGCTTTGTCCCCGGCCTGTTTTTGGCACACGGAGGCCCCTCGAAAAGTCTCCCGGCATTCCGAGTCCGGCGGACGAAGTTGGCCAGCCCCACCCCCCAAGGCTATAGCCCACCCCTTTTTGTGGCCTTTTTCCGCTGGACGAACTTGGCGCCCCGGCCTTTGGGTGGTTATTTATGGGTGCGGCTTTGTCTACGGCCTATTTTTGGCACACGTAGGCCCCTCGCAAAGTCTCGCGGCATTCCGAGTCCGGCGGACGAAGTTGGCCAGCCCCACCCCCCAAGGCTATAGCCCACCCGTTTTTGTGGCCTTTTCCCGGTGGACGAACTTGGCGCCCCGCCCTTTGGGCGGTTATTTTTGGGCGCGGCTTTGGCCAGGGCCTATTTTTGGCACACGGAGGCCCCTCGCAAAGTCTCGCGGCATTCCGAGTCCGGCGGACGAAGTTGGCCAGCCCCACCCCCCAAGGCAATAGCCCATCCGTTTTTGTGGCCTTTTTCCGCTGGACGAACTTTGTGCCCCGGCCTTCGGGTGGTTATTTTTGGGCGCGGCTTTGCCCGCGGCCAAATTTTGGCACACGGAGGCCCCTCGCAAAGTCTCGCGGCATTCCGAGTCCGGCGGACGAAGTGGGCCAGCCCCACCCCCCAAGGCTATTGCCCACCCGTTTTTGTGGCCTTTTTCCGCCCGGCCTTCGGGCGGTTATTTTTGGGCGCGGCTTTGCCCGCGGCCTAGTTTTGGCACACGGAGGTCCCTCGCAAAGTCTCGCGGCATTCCGAGTCCGGCGGACGAAGTTGGCCAGCCACACCCCCCAAGGCTATAGCCCACCCGTTTTTGTGGCCTTTTTCCGCTGGACAAACTTGGCGGCCCGGCCTTCGGGTGGTTACTCTTGGGCGCGGCTTTGTCCCCGGCCTGTTTTTGGCACACGGAGGCCCCTCGAAAAGTCTCCCGGCATTCCGAGTCCGGCGGACGAAGTTGGCCAGCCCCACCCCCCAAGGCTATAGCCCACCCGTTTTTGTGGCCTTTTTCCGCTGGACGAACTTGGCGCCCCGGCCTTCGGGTGGTTATTTTTTGGGCGCAGCTTTGTGCCCGGCCTA
>NW_006262827.1:698-1801 GCF_000493195.1 Citrus x clementina | reverse complement strand
TTCCGAGTCCGGCGGACGAAGTTGGCCAGCCCCACCCCCCAAGGCTATGGCCCACCCGTTTTTGTGGCCTTTTTCCGCTGGACGAACTTGGCGGCCCGGCCTTCGGGTGGTTACTCTTGGGTGCGGCTTTGTCCCCGGCCTGTTTTTGGCACACGGAGGTCCCTCGAAAAGTCTCCCGGCATTCCGAGTCCGGCGGACGAAGTTGGCCAGCCCCACCCCCCAAGGCTATAGCCCACCCGTTTTTGTGGCCTTTTCCCGCTGGACGAACTTGGCGCCCCGCCCTTCGGGCGGTTATTTTTGGGCGCGGCTTTGCCCAGGGCCTATTTTTGGCACATGGAGGCCCCTCGCAAAGTCTCGCGGCATTCCGAGTCCGGCGGACGAAGTTGGCCAGCCCCACCCCCCAAGGCAATAGCCCACCCGTTTTTGTGGCCTTTTTCCGCTGGACGAACTTGGTGCCCCGGCCTTCGGGTGGTTATTTTTGGGCGCGGCTTTGCCCGCGGCCTAGTTTTGGCACACGGAGGCCCCTCGCAAAGTCTCGCGGCATTCCGAGTCCGGCGGACGAAGTTGGCCAGCCCCACCCCCCAAGGCTATAGCCCACCCGTTTTTGTGGCCTTTTTCCGCTGGACAAACTTGGCGGCCCGGCCTTCGGGTGGTTACTCTTGGGCGCGGCTTTGTCCCCGGCCTGTTTTTGGCACACGGATGCCCCTCGAAAAGTCTCCCGGCATTCCGAGTCCGGCGGACGAAGTTGGGCAGCCCCACCCCCCAAGGCTATAGCCCACCCGTTTTTGTGGCCTTTTTCCGCTGGACGAACTTGACGCCCCGGCCTTCGGGCGGTAATTTTTGGGCGAGGCTTTGCCCGCGGCCTATTTTTTGCACATGGAGGCCCCTCGCAAAGTGTCGCGGCATTCCGAGTCCGGCGGACGAAGTTGGCCAGCCCCACCCCCCAAGGCTATAGCCCACCCAATTTTGTGGCCTTTTTCCGCTGGGCGAACTTGGCGCCCCGGCCTTCGGGTGGTTATTTTTGGGCGCGGCTTAGTGCGCGGCCTATTTTTGGCACACGGAGGCCCCTCGCAAAGTCTCGCGGCATTCCGAGTCCGGCGGAC
>NW_006262827.1:0-442 GCF_000493195.1 Citrus x clementina | reverse complement strand
AACTTGGCGCCCCGGCCTTCGGGTGATTATTCTTGGGCGCGGCTTTGTCCCCGGCCTATTTTTGGCACACGGAGGCCCCTCGAAAAGTCTCCCGGCATTCCGAGTCCGGCGGACGAAGTTGGCCAGCCCCACCCCCCAAGGCTATAGCCCACCCGTTTTTGTGGCCTTTTCCCGCTGGACGAACTTGGCGCCCCGGCCTTCGGGCGGTTATTTTTGGGCGCGGCTTTGCCCAGGGCCTATTTTTGGCACACGGAGGCCCCTCGCAAAGTCTCGCGGCATTCCGAGTCCGGCGGACGAAGTTGGCCAGCCCCACCCCCCAAGGCAATAGCCCACCCGTTTTTGTGGCCTTTTTCCGCTGGACGAACTTGGTGCCCCGGCCTTCGGGTGGTTATTTTTGGGTGCAGCCTAGTGCGCAGCCTATTTTTGGCACACGGAGGCCCCT
>NW_006262828.1:1930-3463 GCF_000493195.1 Citrus x clementina | reverse complement strand
GGGTGCTTATTTAAGGGCGCGCCAGTGGCCGCGGCCTATTTTTTGCACACAGAGGCCCCTCGTAAGGCCTGGCCCCATTCCGAGTCCGGCGCACGAACTTGGCCAGCCCCTCCCCCCAAGGCTATAGCCCACCTGTTTTTTGGGCATTTTTGTGGATGACGAACTTGGGGACGGGACCTTCGGGCGCTTATTTTTTAACGAGGCAGTGCTCGTGGCCTATTTTTGGCACACGGAGGCCCCTCACAAAGTCTGGCCCCATTCCGAGTCCGGCGGACGAACTTGGCCAGCCCCTCCCTCCCAGGCTATGGCCCACCCGTTTTTTGGGCATTTTTGCGGCGGACGAACTTGGGTACGGGACCTTCGGGCGCTGAGTTTTGGGCGCGGCAGTGCCCGCGGCCTATTTTTGGCACACGGAGGCCCCTCGCAAAGTCTGGCCCCATTCCGAGTCCGGCGGATGAACTTGGCCAGCCCCTCCCACCAAGGCTATAGCCCACCCGTTTTTTGGGCATTTTTGCGGCGGACGAACTTGGGGACGGGACCTTTGGGCGCTTATTTTTGGGCGCGGCAGTGCCCGCGGCCTATTTTTGGCACATGGAGGCCCCTCGCAAAGTTGGCCCCATTCCGAGTCCGGCGGACGAACTTGGCCAGCCCCTCCCCCCAAGGCTATAGCCCACCCGTTTTTTGGGCATTTTTGCGGCGGACGAACTTGGGTACGGGACCTTCGGGCGTTTATTTTTGGGCGCGGCAGGGCCCGCGGCCTATTTTTGGCACACGGAGGCCCCTCGCAAGGTCTGGCCCCATTCCGAGTCCGGCAGATGAACTTGGCCAGACCCTCCTCCCAAGGCTATAGCCCACCCGTTTCTTGGGCCTTTTGGCGGCGGACGAACTTGGGGACGGGACCTTCGGGCGCTTAGTTTTGGGCGCGGCAGTGCCCGCGGCCTATTTTTGGCACACGGAGGCCCCTCGCAAAGTCTGGCCCCATTCCGAGTCCGGCGGACGAACTTGGCCAGCCCCTCCCCCCAAGGCTATAGCCCACCCGTTTTTTGGGCATTTTTGCGGCGGACGAACTTGGGTACGGGACCTTCGGGTGCTTATTTTTGGGCGCGGCAGTGCCCGCGGCCTATTTTTGGCACACGGAAGCCCCTCGCAAGGTCTGGCCCCATTCCGAGTCCGGCGGATGAACTTGGCCAGCCCCTCCCCCCAAGGCTATAGCCCACCCATTTTTTGGGCCTTTTTGCGGCGGATGAACTTGGGGACGGGACCTTCGGGCGCTTATTTTTGGGCGCGGCAGTGCCCGCGGCCCATTTTTGGCACACGGAGGCCCCTCGCAAGGTCTGGCCCCATTCCGAGTCCGGCGGATGAACTTGGCCAGCCCCTCCCCCCAAGGCTATAGCCCACCCGTTTTTTGGGCCTTTTTGCGGCGGACGAACTTGGGGACGGGACCTTCGGGCGCTTATTTTTGGGCGCGGCAGTGCCCCGGGCCTATTTTTGGCACACGGAGGCCCCCTCCAAAGTCTGGCCCCATTCCGAGTC
>NW_006262828.1:0-1830 GCF_000493195.1 Citrus x clementina | reverse complement strand
GGGCTTATTTAAGGGCGCGGCAGTGGCCGCGGCCTATTTTTTGTACACGGAGGCCCCTCGTAAGGTCTGGCCCCATTCCGAGTCCGGCGCACGAACTTGGCCAGCCCCTCCCCCCAAGGCTATAGCCCACCTGTTTTTTGGGCATTTTTGCGGAGGACGAACTTGGGCACGGGACCTTCGGGCGCTTATTTTTTAGCGAGGCAGTGCCCGTGGCCTATTTTTGGCACACGAAGGCCCCTCACAAAGTCAGGCCCCATTCCGAGTCCGGCGGACGAACTTGGCCAGCCCCTCCCTCCCAGGCTATGGCCCACCCGTTTTTTGGGCATTTTTGCGGCGGGCAAACTTGGGTACGGGACATTCGGGCGCTTATTTTTGGGCGCGGTAGTGCCCGCGGCCTATTTTTGGCACACGGAGGCCCCTCGCAAGGTCTGGCCCCATTCCGAGTCCGGCGGATGAACTTGGCCAGCCCCTCCCCCCAAGGCTATAGCCCACCCGTTTTTTGGGCCGTTTTGCGGTGGACGAACTTGGGGACGGGACCTTCGGGCGCTTATTTTTGGGCGCGGCAGTGCCCGCGGCCTATTTTTGGCACACGGAGGCCCCTCGCAAAGTTGGCCACATTCCGAGTCCGGCGGACGAACTTGGCCAGGCCCTCCCCCCAAGGCTATAGCCCACCCGTTTTTTTGGCATTTTTGCGGCGGACGAACGTGGGGACGGGATCTTCGGGTGCTTATTTAAGGGCGCGCCAGTGGCCGTGGCCTATTTTTTGCACACGGAGGCCCCTCGTAAGGTCTGGCCCCATTCCGAGTCCGGCGCACGAACTTGGCCAGCCCCTCCCCCCAAGGCTATAGCCCACCCGTTTTTTGGGCATTTTTGCGGCGGACGAAGTTGGGTACGGGACCTTCGGGCGCTTATTTTTGGGCGCGGCAGTGCCCGCGGCCTATTTTTGGCACACGGAGGCCCCTCGCAAGGTCTGGCCCCATTCCGAGTCCGGCGGACGAACTTGGCCAGCCCCTCCCACCAAGGCTATAGCCCACCCGTTTTTTGGGCATTTTTGCGGGGGACGAACTTGGGGACGGGACCTTCAGGCGCTTATTTTTGGGCGCGGCAGTGCGCGCAGCCTATTTTTGGCACATGGAGGCCCCTCGCAAAGTTGGCCCCATTCCGAGTACGGCGGACGAACTTGGCCAGGCCCTCCCCCCAAGGCTATAGCCCACCCGTTTTTTTGGCATTTTTGCGGCGGACGAACGTGGGGACGGGACCTTAGGGTGCTTATTTAAGGGCGCGGCAGTGGCCGCGGCCTATTTTTTGCACACGGAGGCCCCTCGTAAGGTCTGG
The DNA here is from genome assembly GCF_000493195.1 of Citrus x clementina. NCBI lineage: Eukaryota > Viridiplantae > Streptophyta > Magnoliopsida > Sapindales > Rutaceae > Citrus > Citrus x clementina. The sequence goes on along the minus strand of NW_006262828.1, from coordinate 495 downwards.
CCCCATTCCGAGTCCGGCGCACGAACTTGGCCAGCCCCTCCCCCCAAGGTTATTGCCCACCCGTTTTTTGGGCATTTTTGCGGCGGACGAACTTGGGGACGGTACCTTTGGGCGCTTATTTTTGGGCGCGGCAGTGCCCGCGGCCTATTTTTGGCACACGGAGGCCCCTCGTAAAGTCTCGCCCCATTCCGAGTCCGGCGGACGAACTTGGCCAGCCCCTCCCCCCAAGGCTATAGTCCACCCGTTTTTTGGGCATTTTTGCGGCGGACGAACTTGGGGACGGGACCTTCGGCTCTTATTTTTGGGCGCGGCAGTGCGCGCGGCCTATTTTTGGCACACGGCGGCCCCTCACAAAGTCTAGCCCCATTCCGAGTCCGGCGGACGAACTTGGCCAGCCCCTCCCCCCAAGGCTATAGCCCACCCGTTTTTTGAACATTTTTGCGGCGGACGAACTTGGGGACGGGACCTTCGGGCGCTTATTTTGGGCGACGCAGT
>NW_006262829.1:2874-3480 GCF_000493195.1 Citrus x clementina | reverse complement strand
AGTTCGTCCTGGGGAAAAAGGCCACAAAAACGGGTGGGCTATAGCCTTGGGGGGTGGGGCTGGCCAACTTCGTCCGCCGGACTCGGAATGCCGCGAGACTTTTCGAGGGGCCTCCTTGTGATAAAAATAAGCCGCGGGCAAAGCCATGCCCAAAAATAACCGCCCGAAGGCCGGGGCGCCAAGTTCGTCCAGCGAGAAAAGGCCACAAAAACGGGTAGGCTATAGCCTTGGGGGGTGGGGCTGGCCAACTTCGTCCGCCGAACTCGGAATGCCGCGAGACTTTGCGAGGCGACTCCGTGTGCCAAAAATAGGCCGCGGGCAATGCCACTCCCAAAAATAACCGACCGAAGGCCGGGGCGACAAGTTCGACCAGCCGCAAAACGCCACAAAAACGGGTGGGCTATAGCCTTGGGGGGTGGGGCTGCCCAACTTCGTCCGCCGGACTCGGAATGCCGCGAGACTTTGCGAGGGGCCTCCGTGTGCCAAAAATAGGCCGCGGACAAAGCCGCGCTCAAAAATAACCGTCCGAAGGCCGGGACGCCAAGTTCGTTCAGCGGAAAAAGGCCACAAAAACGGGTGGGCTATAGCCTTGGGGGGTGGGGCTGG
>NW_006262829.1:0-2759 GCF_000493195.1 Citrus x clementina | reverse complement strand
CCAAGTTCGTCCAGCGGTAAAAGGCCACAAAAACGGGTGGGGTATAGCCTTGGGGGGTGGGGCTGGCCAACTTCGTCCGCCGGACTCGAAATGCCGCGAGACATTGCGAGGGGCCTCCGTGTGCCAAAAATAGGCCGCGGGCAAAGCCGCGCCCAAAAATAACCGCCAGAAGGCCAGGGCGCCAAGTTCGTCCAGCGGAAAAAGGCCACAAAAACGGGTGGGCTATAGCCTTGGGGGGTGGTGCTGGCCTACTTTGTCCGCCGGACTCGGAATGCCGCGAGACTTTACGAGCGGCATCCGTGTGCCAAAAATAGGCCGCGGACAAAGCCGCGTTCAAAAATAACCGTCCGAAGGCCGGGACGCCAAGTTCGTTCAGCGGAAAAAGGCCACAAAAACGGGTGGGCTATAGCCTTGGGGGGTGGGGCTGGCCAACTTCGTCCGCCGGACTCGGAATACCGCGAGCCTTTGCGAGGGGCCTCCGTGTGCCAAAAATAGGTCGCGGGTAAAGCCTTGCCAAAAAATAACCGCCCGAAGGCCGGGGCGCCAAGTTCGTCCAGCGGAAAAAGGCCACAAAAACGGGTGGGCTATAGCCTTGGGGGGTGGGGCTGGCCAACTTCGTCCGCCGGACTCGGAATGCCGCGAGACTTTTCGAGGGGCCTCCTTGTGATAAAAATAAGCCGCGGGCAAAGCCATGCCCAAAAATAACCGCCCGAAGGCCGGGGCGCCAAGTTCGTCCAGCGAGAAAAGGCCACAAAAACGGGTAGGCTATAGCCTTGGGGGGTGGGGCTGGCCAACTTCGTCCGCCGAACTCGGAATGCCGTGAGACTTTGCGAAGGGCCTCCGTGTGCCAAAAATAGGCCGCGGGCAAAGCCTTGCCCGAAAATAACCGCCCGAAGGCCGGGGCGCCAAATTCGTCCAGCGGAAAAAGGCCACAAAAACGGGTGGGCTATAGCCTTGGGGGGTGGGGCAGGCCAAATTCGTCCGCCGGACTCGGAATGCCGCGAGACTTTGCGAGGGGCCTCCGTGTACCAAAAATACGCCACGGGCAATGCCGCGCCCAAAAATAACCAACCGAAGGCCGGGGCGCCAAGTTCGTCCAGCGGAAAAAGGCCACAAAAACGGGTGGGCTATAGCCTTGGGGGGTGGGGCTGGTCAACTTCGTCTGCCGAACTCGGAATTCCGTGAGACTTTGCGAGGGGCCTCCGTGTGCCAAAAAAAGGCCGCGGACAAATCCGCGCACAAAAATAACCGCCCGAAGGCCAGGGCGCCAAGTTCGTGCAGCGGAAAAAGGCCACAAAAACGGGTGGGCTATAGCCTTGGGGGGTGGGGCTGGCCTACTTCGTCCGCCGGACTCGGAATGCCGCGAGACTTTGCGAGGGGCCTCCGTGTGCCAAAAATAGGCCGCGGGCAAAGCCGCACCCAAAAATAACCGCCCGAAGGCCGGGGCGCCAAGTTCGTTCAGCGGAAAAAGGCCACAAAAACGGGTGGGCTATAGCCTTCGGGGGTGGGGCTGACCAACTTCGTCCGCCGGACTCGGAATGCAGCGAGACTTTGCGAGGGGCCTCCATGTGCCAAGACTAGGCCACGGACAAAGCCGCACCCAAAAATAACCGCCAGAAAACCAGGGCGCCAAGTTCGTCCAGCGGAAAAAGTCCACAAAAACGGGTGGGCTATAGCCTTGGGGGGTGGGGCTGGCCTACTTTGTCCGCCGGACTCGGAATGCCGCGAGACTTTACGAGCGGCATCCGTGTGCCAAAAATAGGCCGCGGACAAAGCCGCGCTCAAAAATAACTGTCCGAAGGCCGGGACGCCAAGTTCGTTCAGCGGAAAAAAGCCACAAAAACGGGTGGGTTATAGGCTTGGGGGGTGGGGCTGCCCAACTTCGTCCGCCGGACTCGGAATACCGCGAGCCTTTGCGAGGGGCCTCCGTGTGCCAAAAATAGGTCGCGGGTAAAGCCTTGCCAAAAACTAACCGCCCGAAGGCCGGGGCGCCAAGTTCGTCCAGCGGAAAAAGGCCACAAAAACGGGTGGGCTATAGCCTTGGGGGGTGGGGCTGGCCAACTTCGTCCGCCGGACTCGGAATGCCGCGAGACTTTGCGAGGGGCCTCCTTGTGATAAAAATAAGCCGCGGGCAAAGCCTTGCCCAAAAATAACCGCCCGAAGGCCGGGGCGCCAAGTTCGTCCAGCGAAAAAAGGCCACAAAAACGGGTAGGCTATAGCCTTGGGGGGTGGGGCTGGCCAACTTCGTCCGCCGAACTCGGAATGCCGTGAGACTTTGCGAAGGGCCTCCGTGTGCCAAAAATAGGCCGCGGGAAAAGCCTTGCCCGAAAATAACCGCCCGAAGGCCGGGGCGCCAAATTCGTCCAGCGGAAAAAGGCCACAAAAACGGGTGGGCTATAGCCTTGGGGGGTGGGGCAGGCCAAATTCGTCCGCCGGACTCGGAATGCCGCGAGACTTTGCGAGGGGCCTCCGTGTACCAAAAATACGCCACGGGCAATGCCGCGCCCAAAAATAACCAACCGAAGGCCGGGGCGCCAAGTTCGTCCAGCGGAAAAAGGCCACAAAAACGGGTGGGCTATAGCCTTGGGGGGTGGGGCTGGTCAACTTCGTCCGCCGAACTCGGAATGCCGCGAGACTTTACGAGGGGCCTCCGTGTGCCAAAAATAGACCGCGGGCAAAGCCGCACCCAAAAATAACTGCCCGAAGGCCGGGGCGCCAAGTTCGTCCAGCGGTAAAAGGCCACAAAACGGGTGGGCTAT
>NW_006262830.1:0-3368 GCF_000493195.1 Citrus x clementina | reverse complement strand
CATCTAAGGGCATCACAGACCTGTTATTGCCTCAAACTTCCTTGGCCTAAGCGGCCATAGTCCCTCTAAGAAGCTGGCCACGGAGGGATACCTCCGCATAGCTAGTTAGCAGGCTGAGGTCTCGTTCGTTAACGGAATTAACCAGACAAATCGCTCCACCAACTAAGAACGGCCATGCACCACCACCCATAGAATCAAGAAAGAGCTCTCAGTCTGTCAATCCTTACTATGTCTGGACCTGGTAAGTTTCCCCGTGTTGAGTCAAATTAAGCCGCAGGCTCCACTCCTGGTGGTGCCCTTCCGTCAATTCCTTTAAGTTTCAGCCTTGCGACCATACTCCCCCCGGAACCCAAAGACTTTGATTTCTCATAAGGTGCCAGCGGAGTCCTAAAAGTAACATCCGCTGATCCCTGGTCGGCATCGTTTATGGTTGAGACTAGGACGGTATCTGATCGTCTTCGAGCCCCCAACTTTCGTTCTTGATTAATGAAAACATCCTTGGCAAATGCTTTCGCAGTTGTTCGTCTTTCATAAATCCAAGAATTTCACCTCTGACTATGAAATACGAATGCCCCCGACTGTCCCTGTTAATCATTACTCCGATCCCGAAGGCCAACAGAATAGGACCGAAATCCTATGATGTTATCCCATGCTAATGTATACAGAGCGTAGTGTCACGGGATGAGTGTTTTGCGCAGCTAACCCGTGCGGCACTTAGACAACTTTGCCGAATGTTGCTAAGTAAGCCTAGAGATTCTCGGAATAGAGAAGAGAGCAATTGAGCCAAAGAAGAAACTTGTATTGCACAAAGAGAGATTACAATGCTTGTTGTAGTGTTTGTTGGATACAAATGCCTAATGTCATCCCATATTTATAGGGGAGGCTTGCCAAGCTCTAGAGATTCTAGAGAATTCTACAATGTGCCTAGAATTCTAGATGTTTACATGTGCTGGAAATGTATGGAGTATTCTAGAATATTTACAAGCTCATTTATGCTAGAATTGCCTAGAATGTTCCGGAAGCTCATGTGCTAGAGTTGCCTAGAATGTTCCGGAAGCTCATGTGCTAGAGTTGCCTAGAATGTTCCGGAATTGGCTAGCGAATTGGGCGGACCGTAACATCCTCCCCCACCTAAGCTCGCGGCGTCCTCGTCGCGATCTCGTCCTTGCTCCTTGGGGGACTTGTTCCGTGATTTGTCGTTAGTCTTCGTGTGCTTCACTCTTGGGGAGGTTCCGCCACTTGCTCCGCATGTGGTTGTTTCCTTCTTTCGGTTGGTGTTGCGGCGTCCCCTCTTGTGTTTCCGCAACCCCTTATGCTCGGATGGCTTTGTGCGTTGCTCAGCCACTCGTCTCGGTGGGAGCTTCGGAGGCATAGCGTCCTTGCCTTTGTCATGGACGGCTCGTACTTGTTGTGGGACTTGGCTTGGAGGGCTTTCGGAATCCTCTCCCTTGTGGTGTTGCCGGATGGAGACCAAGTGGTCTGGATTCTTCTTGAATCCTCGTCTGCACTGCATGACTGAGAGCGCCTTTTTTGTGGGTTGTGCGCGCTCGACCGGTACCACGCATGCCTTATTCCCATCGAAGATGCTAAGGGAGTTTGTTGCTGGAAGTGGGAAGGCATGTACCTTGTCGAAGAATTCCATGCCAAGGATCATTGCGAAGTCATCCATCGGCACAATCGAGAAGTCGAGCTTCCCATTCCATGTCCCAAGCGTAACGTGTACGCCTCGTGTGGTTCCCGCAAATGGCTTGGCGGGTGAGTTTACAGCCTTGATGGTGCCTCCGTGCTGCGTTACCTTGAGGCCTAAACATTTAGCCTCTTCTTCGGAGATGAAGTTGTGCGTTGCTCCGGTGTCAAGGAGCGCACGAACGGTTCGGCCATTGATGAGCACACTTACGAACATGAGCCCTTTCCTTGTGGGTTCTGGCGGTTGGCTCACGAGTGTGCTAAGGCGTTGGAGTGAACCCAAGTTGTGTTGGGGTTCTTCCGTAGTTGGTGTGCATTGGCCCTTGAGTTGTGTTACGAGGGCATTCAACGACTTTTTCTCCGGGCAGTCGCGTACCCAATGAGGGCCATTGCAAATGAAGCATGGGCTTCGAGGCTTGGGTGGCTTCTCGGACTTACTTTGCCCGTCCTTGCCGCTTGGAGGCTTTTTCTTGCTCCATTCCTTGCAATTGCGGTTGTTGTCCTCATGGCTCTCTCCCCCACCTTGGTCATAGCTAGACCTCTTGTCCTTGAGCTGGGCGGAGTATTCGGTGAGCGACTCCGCAATGGCGATGGCGTCGTCAAGTGTTTGAACACCACGCCTATCAAGCTCGGTCTTGGCCCAATCCTTGAGGCCATCTTGGAAGTAGAAGAGTGAATCTTTGTCGGACATGTCGCTTATCTCCAACATAAGGGTAGTAAACTCGTTGATGTAGTCCCGAATGCTACCCGATTGCTTGAGGCGACGTAAGCGCGCTCGCGCTTTCTTCTCCGCATTGCTTGGGGCGAACTGCTTTCGGAGTTCTTGCTTGAAGTCAGCCCAAGTGTCGATGGTGCAAATGCCCTTGCCCATCTCGCCATGCTTGCGACGCCACCATAGTTGTGCAGCGCCTCGAAGATAGGTGGGTGCAGTGCCCACTTTCGATGCCTCATCTCGGACACCCATGGCATCGAAGTATTGATCGAGCCCAAAGAGGAAATTATCCACGACTGTGGCATTGCGTGTGCCATCGTAAGTGTCAGGCTTTGGCACGTCAATGCGGCGCGCATCACTCGAGTTTGCGGAAGCTGGACTTGAGGAGAGTGTGCGCTTGTGCCATGCCCAATCCGAGCGGACTTCACCCACTTCCGCACGGACAGCGCGTAGTTCGTCCTGAACAAAACTACGAAGTTTTAGCAACTCATCATGAAAAGAACGAAACTCACCTCGGAGAGTGTTCGCTTGCTCTTGGATGAGAGCTTTGGTTGCCACCGTGAACTCGGCGTATTCCCCCTCGAGACCGTCCACTCGTTCCTCCAATCCCTCGAGGCTATCTTGAGCGGCGGACAATGCGATTTCGAGAGTGGTTGCACGAGGCTCCAACGCATCCACCGATGGGGCCTTGGACTTGCCGCGAGTCTTGCCTTGGGCGCGTTCTCCCTCTCGGCCGCGGCTTGGTTCCGGTGGGACATCCACACCAACAACACCCTCTTGTGCTACGTTCGAAGGGTTGGCCATTGCTTCGTGAGCTAACTTGCGTGTGTGCAAACCTTAGCTCTGATACCACTTGTCACGGGATGAGTGTTTTGCGCAGCTAACCCGTGCGGCACTTAGACAACTTTGCCGAATGTTGCTAAGTAAGCCTAGAGATTCTCGGAATAGAGAAGAGAGCAATTGAGCCAAA
>NW_006262831.1:0-3372 GCF_000493195.1 Citrus x clementina | reverse complement strand
GGCGCCCCGGGCTTCGGGCATTTATTTTTGGGCGCGGCTGTGTCCGCGGCCTATTTTCGGCACACGGAGGTGCCTCGCGAAGTCTCGCGCCATTCCAAGACCAGAGGATGAAGTTGGCCAGCCCCACTCCCCAAGGCTGTAGCCCACCCGTTTTTGTACCCTTTTTCCGCTGGACAAACTTGGCGCCCCAGCCTTCGGGCCGGGATTTTTGGGCGCGGCTGTGCCCGAAGCCTATTTTTGGCACATGGAGGCACCTCACAAAGTCTCGCACCATTCCGAGTCCGGCGGACGAAGTGGGCCAGCCCCACCCCCCAAGGCTATAGCCCACCCGTTTTTATGGCCTTTTTCCGCTGGACGAACTTGGCGCCCCGGCCTTCGGGCGGTTATTTTTCGCCGCGGCTGTGCCCGCGGGCTATTTTTGGCACACGGAGGCACCTCGCAAAGTCTTACGCCATTCCGAGTCCGGCGGACGAAGTTGGCCAGCCCCACCCCCCAAGGCTATAGCCCACCCGTTTTTGTGGCCTTTTTCCGCTGCACGAACTTGGCGCCCCGGCCTTCGGGCGGTTATTTTTGGTCGCGGCTTTGTCCGCGGCCTATTTTTGGCACACGGAGGCACCTCGCAAAGTCTCGCGCCATTCCGAGTCTGGCGGACGAAGTTCGCCAGCCCCACCCCCCAATGCTATAGCCCACCCGTTTTTGTGGCCTTTTTCCGCTGGACGAACTTGGTGCCCCGGCCTTCGGGCGGTGATTTTTGGGTGCGGCTGTGCCCGCAGCCTATTTTTGGCACACGGAGGCACCTCGCAAAGTCTCGCGCCATTCCGAGTCCGGCGGACGAAGTTCGCCAGCCCCACCCCCCCATGCTATCGCCCACCCGTTTTTGTGGCCTTTTTCCGCTGCACGAACTTGGTGCCCCTGCCTTCGGGCGGTTATTTTTGGGCGCGGCTGTGCCCGCAGCCTATTTTTGGCACACGGAGGCACCTCGCAAAGTCTCGCGGCATTCCGAGTCCGGCGGACGAAGTTGGCCAGCCCCACACCGCAATGCTATAGCCCACCCGCAGCCTATTTCCTGCACACGGAGGCCCCTCGCAAAGTCTCGCGCCATTCCGAGTCCAGCAGACGAAGTTGGCCAGCCCCACACCCCAATGCTATAGCCCACCCGTTTTTGTGGACTTTTTCCGCTCGACGAACTTGGCGCTCCAGCCTTCGGGCGGTTATTTTTGGGCGTGGCTGTGCATGTGGCCTATTTTTGGCACACGGAGGTGCCTCGCAAAGTATCGCGCCAATCCGAGTCCGGCGGACGAAGTTGGTCAGCCCCACCCCCCAAGGCTATAGCCAACCATTTTTGTGGGCTTTTTCCGCTGGACGAACTTGGCGCCCCGGCCTTCGGGCGGTTATTTTTGGGCGCTGCTGTGCCCGCGGCCTATTTTTTGCAATCGGAGACACCTCGCAAAGTCTCGCGCCATTCCGAGTCCGGCGGATGAAGTTGGCCAGCCCCACCCCCCAAGGTTATAGCCCACCCGTTTTTGGGGCATATTCCCGCTGGACGAACATGGCGCCCCGGCCTTCGGGCGGTTATTTTTGGGCGCGGCTGTGTCCGCGCTCTATTTTTGGCACACAGAGGCGCCTCGCAAAGTCTCGCGCCATTCCGAGTCCGGCGGACGAAGTTGGCCAGCCCCACCCCCCAAGGCTATAGCCCACCCGTTTTTGTGGCCTTTTTCCGCTGGACGAACTTGGCGCCCCGGCCTTCGGGCGGTTATTTTTGGGCGCGGCTGTGTCCGCAGCCTATTTTTGGCACACGGAGGCACCTCGCAATGTCTCGCGCCATTCCGAGTCCGGTGGACGAAGTCGGCCAGCCCCACCCCCCAATGGTATAGCCCAACGGTTTTTGTGGCTTTTTTCCGGTGCACGAAATTGGTGCCCCGCCCTTCGGGCGGTTATTTTTGGGTGCGGCTGTGCCCGCAGCCTATTTTTGCCACACGGAGGCACCTCGCAAAGTCTCGCGGCATTCCGAGTCCGGCGGACGAAGTTGGCCAGTCCCACCCCCCAAGGCTATAGCCCACCCGTTTTTGTGGCCTTTTTCCGCTGGACGAACTTGGCGCCCCGGCCTTCGGGCAGTTATTTTTGGCCACGGCTGTGCCCGCGGCCTATTTTTGGTACACGGAGGCACCTCACAAAGTCTCGCGCCATTCCGAGTCCGGCGGACGAAGTTCGCCCGCCCCACCCCCCAATGCTATAGCCCACCCGTTTTTGTGGCCTTTTTCCGCTGGACGAACTTGGCACCCCGGCCTTCGGCCGGTGATTTTTGGGTGCGGCTGTGCCCGCAGCCTATTTTTGGCACACGGAGGCTCCTCGCAAAGTCTCGCGCCATTCCGAGTCCGGCGGACGAAGTTCGCCAGCCCCACCCCCCAATGCTATAGCCCAACCGTTTTTGTGGCCTTTTTCCGCTGCACGAACTTGGTGTCCCGGCCATCGGGCGGTTATTTTTGGGTGCGGCTGTGCCCGTAGCCTATTTTTGGCACACGGAGGCACCTCGCAAAGTCTCGCGGCATTCCGAGTCCGGCGGACGAAGTTGGCCAGCCCCACACCCCAATGCTATAGCCCACCCGCAGCCTAGTTCCTGCACACGGAGGCCCCTCGCAAAGTCTCGCGCCATTCCGAGTCCAGCGGACGAAGTGGCCAGCCCCACACCCCAATGCTATAGCCCACCCGTTTTTGTGGCCTTTTTCCGCTGGACGAACTTGGCGCTCCAGCCTTCGGGCGGTTATTTTTGGGCGTGGCTGTGCATGTGGCCTATTTTTGGCACACGGAGGTGCCTCGCAAAGTATCGCGCCAATCCGAGTCCGGCGGACGAAGTTGGTCAGCCCCACCCCCCAAGGCTATAGCCAACCGTTTTTGTGGGCTTTTTCGGCTGGACGAACTTGGCGCCCCGGCCTTCGGGCGGTTATTTTTGGGCGCTGCTGTGTCCGCGGCCTATTTTTTGCAATCGGAGGCACCTCGCAAAGTCTCGCGCCATTCCGAGTCCGGCGGATGAGGTTGGCCAGCCCCACCCCCCAAGGTTATAGCCCACCCGTTTTTGGGGCATTTTCCCGCTGGACGAACATGGCGCCCCGGCCTTCGGGTGGTTATTTTTGGGAGCGGCTGTGTCCGCAGCCTATTTTTGACACACAGAGGCGCCTCGCAAAGTCTCGCGCCATTCCGAGTCCGGCGGACGAAGTTGGCCAGCCCCACCCCCCAAGGCTATAGCCCACCCGTTTTTGTGGCCTTTTTCCGCTGGACGAACGTGGCGTCCCGGCCTTCAGGTGGTTATTTTTAGGCGCGGCTGTGCCCGCAACATATTTTTGGCACACGGAGGCACCTCCCAAAGTCTCGCGC
>NW_006262832.1:4654-4916 GCF_000493195.1 Citrus x clementina | reverse complement strand
ATAGCCCACCCGTTTTTGTTTTCTTTTTCCGCTGGACGAACATGGCGCCCCGGACTTCGGGCGGTTATTTTTGGGCGCGGCTTTGTCCGCGGCCTATTTTTCGCACACTGAGGCCCCTTACAAAGTCTCGCGGCATTCCTAGTCCGGCGGACGAAGTTGGACAGCCCCACCCACCAAGGCTATAGCCCATCCGTTTTTGTGGCCTTTTACCGCTGGACGAACTTGGCGCCCCGGCCTTCGGGCGGTTATTTTTGGGCGCGGC
>NW_006262832.1:3431-4314 GCF_000493195.1 Citrus x clementina | reverse complement strand
GGTGGTTATTTTTAGGCGCGGCTTTGCCCTCGGATTATTTATGGCACATGGAGATCCCTCGCAAAGTCTCGCGGCATTCCGAGTCCGGCGGACGAAGATGGCCAGCCCCACCCCCCAAGGCTATAGCACACCCGTTTTTGTGGCCTTTTTCCGCCGGACGAACTTGGCGCCCCGGCGTTCGGGCGGTTATTTTTGGGTGCGGCTTCATCCGCGGCCTATTTTTGGGACACGGAGGCCCCTCGCATAGTCTCGCGGCATTCCGAGTCCGGCGGACGAAGTTGGCTAGCCCCACCCCCCAAGGCTATAGCCCACCCGTTTTTGTGGCCTTTTTCCGCCGGACGAACTTGGCGCCCCGGCGTTCGGGCGGTTATTTTTGGGTGCGGCTTCATCCGCGGCCTATTTTTGGGACACGTAGGCCCCTCGCATAGTCTCGCGGCATTCCGAGTCCGGCGGACGAATTTGGCTAGCCCCACCCCCCAAGGCTATAGCCCACCCGTTTTTGTGGCTTTTTTCCGCTGGACGAACTTGACGCCCCGGCCTTCGGGCGGTAATTTTTGGGTGCGGTTTGCCCGCAGCCTATTTCTGGCACACGGAGGCCCCTCGCAAAGTGTCGCGCCATTCCGAGTCCGGCGGACGAAGTCGGCCAGCCCCACCCCCCAAGGCTATAGCCCACCCGTTTTTGTGGGCTTTTTCCGCTGGACGATCATGGCGGCCCGGCCTTTGGGCGGGTAAATTTTGGCGCGGCTGTGCCCGCGGCCTATTTTTGGCACACGGAGGCGCCTCGCGAAGTCTCGCGCCATTCCGAGTCCTGCGGACGAAGCTGGCCAGCCCCACCCCCCAAGGCTATAGTCCACCCGTTTTTGTGGGCTTTTTCCGCTGGACG
>NW_006262832.1:1850-2444 GCF_000493195.1 Citrus x clementina | reverse complement strand
CAAAGTCTCGCGCCATTCCGAGTCCGGCGGACGAAGTTGGCCCGCCCCACCCCCCAAAGCTATAGCCCACCCGTTTTTGTGGGCTTTTTCCACTGGACGAACTTGGCGCCCCCGGCCTTCGAGCGGTTATTTTTAGGCACGGCTGTGCCCGCGTCCTATTTTTGGCACACGAAGGCGCCTCGCAAAGTCTCGCGCCATTCCGAGTCCGGCGGACGTAGTCGGCCAGCCCCACCCCCCAAGGCTATAGCCCACCCGTTTTTGTGGGCTTTTTCCGCTGGACGAACTTGGCGCCCCGGCCTTCGGGCAGTTATTTTTTGGCGCGGCTGTGCCCGCGGCCTATTTTTGGCACACGGAGGCACCTCGCAAAGTCTCGCGCCATTCATAGTCCGGCGGACGAAGTGGGCCCGCCCCACCCCCCAAGGCTATAGCCCACCCGTTTTTGTGGGCTTTTTCCGCTGGACGAACTTGGCGCCCCGGCCTTCGGGCAGTTATTTTTGGGTGCGGCTTTGCCCGCGGCCTATTTTTGTCACGAGGAGGCCCCTCGCAAAGTCTCGCGGCATTCCGAGTCCGGCGGACTAAGTAGGCCTGCCCCAC
>NW_006262832.1:0-1633 GCF_000493195.1 Citrus x clementina | reverse complement strand
TTTCCGCTGGACGAACTTGGCGCCCCGGCCTTCGGGCCGTTATTTTTGGGCGCGGCTGTGCCCGCGGCCTATTATTGGCACACGGAGGCACCTCGCAAAAGTCTCGCGCCATTCTGAGTCCGGCGGACGAAGTGGGCCAGCCCCACCCCCCAAGGCTATAGCCCACCCGTTTTTCTGGCCTTTTTCCGCTGGACGAACTTGGCGCCCCGGCCTTCGGGCGGTTATTTTTGGGCGCGGCTATGCCCGTGGCCTATTTTTGGCACACGGAGGCGCCTCGCAAAAGTCTCGCGCCATTCCGAGTCCGGCGGACGAAGTGGGCCAGCCCCACCCCCCAAGGCTATAGCCCACCCGTTTTTCTGGCCTTTTTCCGCTGGACGAACTTGGCGCCCCGGCCTTCGGGCGGTTATTTTTGGGCGCGGCTGTGCCCGCGGCCTATTTTTGTCACACGGAGGCACCTCGCAAAAGTCTCGCGCCATTCTGAGTCTGGCGGACGAAGTGGGCCAGCCCCACCCCCCAAGGCTATAGCCCACCCGTTTTTCTGGCCTTTTTCCGCTGGACGAACTTGGCGCCCCGGCCTTCGGGCGGTTATTTTTGGGCGCGGCTGTGCCCGTGGCCTATTTTTGGCACACGGAGGCGCCTCGCAAAAGTCTCGCGCCATTCCGAGTCCGGCGGAAGAAGTGGGCCCGCCCCACCCCCCAAGGCTATAGCCCACCCGTTTTTTTGGCCTTTTTCCGCTGGACGAACTTGGCGCCCCGGCCTTCGGGCGGTTATTTTTGGGTGCGGCTTTGCCCGCGGCCTATTTTTGTCACGAGGAGGCCCCTCGCAAAGTCTCGCGGCATTCCGAGTCCGGCGGACTAAGTAGGCCTGCCCCACCCACCAAGGCTATAGCCCACCCGTTTTTGTGGACTTTTTCCGCTGGACGAACTTGGCGCCCCGGCCTTCGGGCGGTTATTTTTCGGTGCGGCTTTGTCCGCGGCCTATTTTTGGCACACGGAGGCCCCTCGAAAAGTCTCGCGGCATTCCGAGTCCGGCGGACGAAGTTGGCCAGCCCCACCCCCCAAGGCTATAGCCCACCCGTTTTTGTGGCCTTTTTCCGCTGGACGAACTTGGCGCCCCGGCCTTCGGGCCGTTATTTTTGGGCGCGGCTGTGCCCGCGGCCTATTATTGGCACACGGAGGCACCTCGCAAAAGTCTCGCGCCATTCTGAGTCCGGCGGACGAAGTGGGCCAGCCCCACCCCCCAAGGCTATAGCCCACCCGTTTTTCTGGCCTTTTTCCATTGGACGAACTTGGCGCCCCGGCCTTCGGGCGGTTATTTTTGGGCGCGGCTGTGCCCGTGGCCTATTTTTGGCACACGGAGGCGCCTCGCAAAAGTCTCGCGCCATTCCGAGTCCGGCGGACGAAGTGGGCCAGCCCCACCCCCCAAGGCTATAGCCCACCCGTTTTTCTGGCCTTTTTCCGCTGGACGAACTTGGCGCCCCGGCCTTCGGGCGGTTATATTTGGGCGCGGCTGTGCCCGTGGCCTATTTTTGGCACACGGAGGCGCCTCGCAAAAGTCTCGCGCCATTCCGAGTCCGGCGGAAGAAGTGGGCCCGCCCCACCCCCCAGGCTATAGCCCACCCGTTTTTGTGGCC
>NW_006262833.1:0-3374 GCF_000493195.1 Citrus x clementina | reverse complement strand
CGGTTAAACATGTAAATTTGTTTGCTTAAGAGAACTTTGCCATAAGCCAAGGACAAAAATCCAGGTTCTATTTCAATTTATTTAATATCAGCATGAAACTATTTGAAGAGCTATATATATATATTTGCTCAACTACTACTTTCGCATGGGAAAATATTAGATATTAGCTATATTTGTTTTCTTGAAACGATGGCTCTAGTTCACATTGCATAATTTCCAATAACTGTTGAAAACTGTTAGAAGTATGAAAAGGAAATAGCACAAATTTGTTAAGGCCAAGTATTGGTCATATCTGATTCTACAATTTGAGATCTATATCTACATATTTGATTTCACAATTTGAGATCGGCACCTACATATCTGATTCTACAATTTGAGATCTAAGTCTACATTCTAGTTCTACAATTTGAGATCTACATCTACATATTTGATTCTACATTTTGAGATTACATCTATATATTCGACATCTACATATTGAGATCGAGGTTGTCATTTTTTATCTTATCGGGGTCCATCTTAATTTAATTATTTGATCGAATCTTATTGAGAATGAAGTTGGAAATTTTGTGGAGTTCATTTTGGCCTTATTGAGGTCCAATTGACTTTGTTCTGCTTGCCTTATTGAGGTCTAGCTTGATAAATTGTTTTTGCCTTGTTGAGGTCCGACGTGAATAAATTGTATGATTCGATCTTATTGAAATCGAGGTCTCTATCTTGGCCTTATTGAAGTCTAATGTGAATAAATTATTTGATTCGATCTTATTGAGATCAAGGTCGTCATTTTTGGCCTTATTGAGATTGAAGTTGTCATCCAACCTTATTGAGATTGAAGTTGTCATCCAATCTTATTGAGATTGGCAGCGAGGTCATTTGATCTTATTGAGACCGTGGTCGTCGCCCGATTTTATTAAGATCGAGATATTGTTAAGTTGATTTTTTTTTCTCTTTTTCTTTCATTATTCTTAAGTTTCCAAGACCAATCACAAGTTCTTGATATTGAAAACTAGGGTACTTATGTTGGATTCAGTTATTCTATGTGAGCCAACTACCCATGTTGAGAACATGAGCGACTTTTAAGGAGAATGAAAAAAGAAAATTAATCTTCCAGGGAGAGTGGGAGGATTTGGGTTTTTTCATTTTTTTTGGGTTATTTTGCTTGAGTTATTTCCCTTCCAGTCAACAATTAAATTTACTCCTAATCTATCTTAAGCATCCGAGGGTTCTAGCCGGAACCTCCACCGGCGAGTCCTGACCGATTTATGTGGTTTTCAGGTTGCAGACTTGAAGTTCATATCAATATTCAAGCTTGGTTTGTACTAATTTCCCACCATAAACAAATTCAGCTGTTGATGTCATATTTTGGCATCAACAAGAATAGTCCACGTGGCTAAGTGTGAAATAATTCTTTTATAATTATTTCTATTTTTTGAGAAATTTTATGATAGATGAAACCACCAATTAATAAACATTGACGTATCTTAAATTTTATCTTGAAATTTATCAAATATCTTTTCTCCCACATTTTATCCACCATTTTCAAATTTTTTGTTTCCGTGGTTCTCTTTCCTCCCTCTTCATTTCCCAAATTTCAAAAGAAAGGGGATTAAACATTAATTATATTTCCCTCAGATTACATTAGCACCTAACTTTTCTTTATTCTCTTCCCTCTTTTCTCTGCTTTGCTCAATAATTCAGTCATTTTATTTCATATATTTTGTGTATATTTGTAGCTTGGTCCATCTTCATCTTAGCTGATTGTCCCATCATAGTTGTTAGTTGCTATCTCGACTTCTCGAGCAGAGAAGATAGATAAAGATTATATTTACCATTAGAAGAGGCTGTAGGAAATAACTCAGTAACTCAAATTAAATTTTTGAACTAACCCTCCTAATTTAAGTTTTTGGGTTCACCACTGTGTTCACCGAGATTGAAACTTAAATACTAAAAGAAATAAGATTGGGTTGAGTGAGGTTGACAATAAAATCCGAATTTAATAGCTTTATACACATTACACACACTTCAACCAGTGGCTCAGTCGACGATCGAAACTTCATAGTAGTTGACTTCTCTATTAGCTTATTTTAATTTTGGAATGCGGATAAACAAAACAGAGGATCTCTCTACTCTGCCCCAGCAGCAGCGCGAACAAAGTGATTTTGTGATTAGAAAATATTCAATTTGCAAGTAAGTTTAATATTACAAATTAAATAAAGCATTAAACTGCAACATTTTGTTTACCCAAATAACCGGGTTACAGTACTACTACTGGCGGGGGGAAATGAAATCATAAAAACAATGAATACAAAAGATTAACGACATGTAAGAGAGCAATAAATTTGTCTGAGTCTTTTTACAACATCAACCATTGTTGGCCTATATACCGGTGATTCGTTGAGACATTCAAGAGTGAGTCGTGCACAAGCTTGCAATTGGTGCTCTTTCCCAGTGCATGATAGGTCTTGAACAATTATAGGATCTGCTATCTCAGTAAATCTATTATTTTCAAGATAGTTGTTCAAATATTCAATGAGATGACGGACTGAACCATGTGTGAGAAGTAAATCCCTGGCGCCCTGTCCAGTCAATAGCTCCAACAGAACTGTACCGAAAGTATAAACATCATACTTTTCATTGATAACAAGTGTTTCATTGAAAACATATATCTTCTTGTAGTCAGGTGCGCATAATTCCCATATTCCCATCCCACGATGAGTAACGTGGGTTTTACCTTCGGGAATGGATATGGATAGTGAAAAATCAAACAATTTTGCAACATTTTCTTCATTGAACAAGATGCGTGATGGGATGAAATGTCTAAAAACGATGGGTCTGGGGAATCCAACATGAAGATAAGCAAGTTCATGAGCAATATCAATCGCCATCTTTAACCTATGTTTCAATCGTAATGGTTCAAATTGAGGTCGAGGTTGAGGATCGCGGTAGTGACTAATACGCTCAGGAAGAGTTCTGTACTCTCCATATTCAAAAACTAGAATGGGAATTGGAGTCTCTAAGCAGCATCCAATTAGCTTTAAAATATGCTTGTGATCCATTTGTGCTGCATATACTATGTTATTAATACTATACTTATAAACGCTATCAGGAAGGGATTCATCAAACTTCATAACAGAAATTAGCCGCTCCTGCCAAAAGCCCTTGTACAATTTAGTTATGTAAAAGTCGCATTGTTTTATAACTTCTCTCTCGTCATAGTTGTTAGTTGCAATCTCGAGTTCTTTAGCAGAAAAGATACGATAAGGATTATATTTACCATGAGAAGACGCTATCAACTCTTTCAGTACGGTCGCGCCATTCTTCATCATCAATGTTCTTTTATCAGCCCTGTCCTTGAATTTTCTCAGAATTGAACCCAT
>NW_006262834.1:2697-3948 GCF_000493195.1 Citrus x clementina | reverse complement strand
GCCGGGGCGCCAAGTTCGTCCAGCGGAAAAAGGCCACAAAAACGGGTGGGCTATAGCCTTCGCGGGTGGGGCTGGCCAACTTTGTCCACCGGACTCGGAATGGCGCGAGACTTTTTGAGGCGCCTCCGTGTGCCAAAAATAGGCCGCGGGCACAGCCGCTCCCAAAAATAACTGCCCGAAGGCCGGGGCGCCAAGTTCGTCCAGCGGAAAAAAGCCAGAAAAACGGGTGGGCTATAGCCTTGGGGGGTGGGGCTGGCCAGCTTCGTCCGCCGGACTCGGAATGCCGCGAGACTTTGCGAGGGGCCTCCGTGTGCCAAAAATAGGCTCCGGGCAAAGCCACGCCCAAAAATAACAGCCCGAAGGCCGGGGCGCCAAGTTCGTCCAGCGGAAAAAGGCCACAAAAACGTGTGGGCTATAGCCTTGGGGGGTGGGGCTGCCCAACTTCGTCCGCCGGACCCGGAATGGCGCGAGACTTTGCGAGCGGCCTCCGTGTGCCAAAAATGGGCCGTGGGGACAGCCGCAACCAAAAATAACCGCCCGAAGGCCGGGGCGCCAAGTTCGTCCAGCGGAAAAAGGCCACAAAAACGGGTGGGCTATAGCCTTGGGGGGTGGGGCTGGCCAACTTCGTCCGCCGGACTCGGAATGGCGTGAGACTTTGCGAGGCGTCTCCGTTTGCCAAAAATAGGATGCGGGCACAACCGCGCCTGAAAATAACCGCTCGAAGGCCGGGGCGCCAAGTTCGTCCAGCGGAAAAAGGACACAAAAACGGGTGGGCTATAGCCTTGGGGGGTGGGCAGGCCAACTTCGTCCGCCGGACTCGGAATGGCGCGAGACATTGCGAGGCACCTCCGTGTGCCAAAAATAGGCCGCGGGCACAGCCGCGCCCAAAAATAACCACCCGAAGGCCGGGGCGCCAGGTTTGTCCAGCGGAAAAAGGCCACAAAAACGGGTGGGCTATAGCCTTGGGGGGTGGGGCTGCCCAACTTTGTCCGCCGGACCCGGAATGGCGCGAGACTTTGCGAGTGGCCTCCGTGGGCCAAAAATAGGCCGCGGGGACAGCCGCGCCCAAAAATAACCGCCCGAAGGCCGGGGTACCAAGTTCGTCCAGCGGAAAAAGGCCACAAAAACGGGTGGGCTATAGCCTTGGGGGGTAGGCAGGCCAACTTCGTCCGCCGGACTCGGAATGGCGCGAGACTTTGCGAGGCGCCTCCCTGTGCCAAAAATAGGCCGCGGGTACAGCCGCGTCCAAAA
>NW_006262834.1:1533-2460 GCF_000493195.1 Citrus x clementina | reverse complement strand
CGGGTGGGCTATAGCCTTCGCGGGTGGGGCTGGCCAACTTTGTCCACCGGACTCGGAATGGCGCGAGACTTTTCGAGGCGCCTCCGTGTGCCAAAAATAGGCCGCGGGCACAGCCGCTCCCAAAAATAACTGCCCGAAGGCCGGGGCGCCAAGTTCGTCCAGCGGAAAAAAGCCAGAAAAACGGGTGGGCTATAGCCTTGGGGGGTGGGGCTGGCCAACTTCGTCCGCCGGACTCGGAATGCCGCGAGACTTTGCGAGGGGCCTCCGTGTGCCAAAAATAGGCTCCGGGCAAAGCCACGCCCAAAAATAACAGCCCGAAGGCCGGGGCGCCAAGTTCGTCCAGCGGAAAAAGGCCACAAAAACGGGTGGGCTATAGCCTTGGGGGGTGGGGCTGCCCAACTTCGTCCGCCGGACCCGGAATGGCGCGAGACTTTGCGAGCGGCCTCCGTGTGCCAAAAATGGGCCGTGGGGACAGCCGCAACCAAAAATAACCGCCCGAAGGCCGGGGCGCCAAGTTCGTCCAGCGGAAAAAGGCCACAAAAACGGGTGGGCTATAGCCTTGGGGGGTGGGGCTGGCCAACTTCGTCCGCCGGACTCGGAATGGCGTGAGACTTTGCGAGGCGTCTCCGTTTGCCAAAAATAGGATGCGGGCACAACCGCGCCTGAAAATAACCGCTCGAAGGCCGGGGCGCCAAGTTCGTCCAGCGGAAAAAGGACACAAAAACGGGTGGGCTATAGCCTTTGGGGGTGGGCAGGCCAACTTCGTCCGCCGGACTCGGAATGGCGCGAGACATTGCGAGGCACCTCCGTGTGCTAAAAATAGGCCGCGGGCACAGCCGCGCCCAAAAATAACCACCCGAAGGCCGGGGCGCCAAGTTCGTCCAGCGGAAAAAGGCCACAAAAACGGGTGGGCTATAGCCTGGGGGG
>NW_006262834.1:822-1433 GCF_000493195.1 Citrus x clementina | reverse complement strand
CCGAAAATAACCGCCCGAAGGCGGGGGCGCCAAGTTCGTCCAGCGGAAAATGGCCACAAAAACGGGTGGGCTATAGCCTTCGGGGGTGGGGCTGGCCAACTTTGTCCGCCGGACTCGGAATGGCGCGAGACTTTGCGAGGCGCCTCCTTGTGCCAAAAATAGGCCGCGGGCACAGCCGCTCCCAAAAATAACCGCCCGAAGGCCGGGGCGCCAGGTTCGTCCAGTGGAAAAAGGCCACAAAAACGGGTGGGCTATAGCCTTGGGGGGTGGGGCTGGCCAACTTCGTCCGCCGGACCCGGAATGGCGCGAGACTTTGCTAGAGGCCTCCATGTGCCAAGAATAGGCCGCGGGTACAGGCGCGCCCAAAAATTATCGCCCGAAGGCCGGGGCGCCAAGTTCGTCCAGCGGAAAAAGGCCACAAAAACGGGTGGGCTATAGCCTTGGGGGGTGGGGCTGGCCAACTTCGTCCTCCGGACTCGGAATGGTACGGGACTTTGTGAGGGGCCTCCTTGTGCCAAAATAGGCCACGGGCAAAGCCGCGCCCAAAAATAACCGCCCGAAGGCCGGGGCGCCAAGTTCGTCCAGCGGAAAAAGGCCACAAAAACGGGTGG
>NW_006262834.1:0-586 GCF_000493195.1 Citrus x clementina | reverse complement strand
GCGAGACTTTGCGAGCGGCCTCCGTGTCCCAAAAGTGGGCCGGGGGCAAGGCGCGCCCAAAAATAACCGCCCGAAGGCCGGGGCGCCAGGTTTGTCCAGCGGAAAAAGGCCACAAAAACGGGTGGGCTATAGCCTTGGGGGGTGGGGCTGCCCAACTTCGTCCGCCGGACCCGGAATGGCGCGAGACTTTGCGAGCGGCCTCCGTGTGCCAAAAATAGGCCGCGGGGACAGCCGCGCCCAAAAATAACCGCCCGAAGGCCGGGGCACCAAGTTCGTCCAGCGGAAAAAGGCCACAAAAACGGGTGGGCTATAGCCTTGGGGGGTAGGCAGGCCAACTTCGTCCGCCGGACTCGGAATGGCGCGAGACTTTGCGAGGCGCCTCCGTGTGCCAAAAATAGGCCGCGGGTACAGCCGCGCCCAAAAATAACCACCCGAAGGCCGGGGCGCCAAGTTCGTCCAGCGGAAAAAGGCCACAAAAACGGGTGGGCTATAGCCTTGGGGAGTGGGGCTGCCCAACTTCGTCCGCCGGTCCCGGAATGGCGCGAGACATTGCTAGCGGCCTCCGTGTGCCAAAAATAGGCCGCGG
>NW_006262835.1:1861-17813 GCF_000493195.1 Citrus x clementina | reverse complement strand
CCCCATCCCGATGCCCCCGGAACCCTGGTCCCGCGGGACCCGACGGAAACGGAATCGGAGGTCCGGATCATGAGTTACGGCCCCTTCTTTGCGGCCCCCGAGGACGTGCGCTACAGCCCCCCGGGGCATGAACCGCCCCCCGGCGGGCCGAAACCGGCCAAACCGGCAAAACCGCCCCGATCATGCCCATTTTTCGGTGTCCAACCGCCGCGCGGCTACCCCCCCATCCCGATGCCCCCGGAACCTTGGTCCCGCGGGACCCGACGGAAACGGAAACGGAGGCTCGGATCATGAGTTACGGCCCCTTCTTTGCGGCCCCCGAGGACGTGCGCTATAGCCCCCCGGGCCACCCCCCATCCGGCCGCACCTGCCCGAAAACCACCGAACGCGTCCGCCGCCACACGATCCCGCTCCGCGGTCCCCCCCGGGGCATGAACCGCCCCCCGGCGGGCCGAAACCGGCAAAACCGCCCCGATCATGCCCATTTTTCGGCGTTCAAACCGCCGCGCGGCTACCCACCCATCCCGATGCCCCCGGACCACTGGTCCCGTGGGACCTGACGGAACGGAATCGGATGCCCGGATCATGAGTTACGGCCCCTTCTTTGCGGCCCCCGAGGACGTGCGCTATAGCCCCCCGGGCCACCCCCCAGCCGGCCGCACCCGCCCGAACCCACCAACCGCGTCCGCAGCCTCCCGATCCCGCCCCGCGGTTCCACCCGGGGCATGAACCGCCCCCCGGCGGTCCGAAACCGGCCAAGCCGGCAAAACCGCCCCGATCATCCCCATTTTTCGGCGTTCAAACTGCCACGCGGCTACCAGTCCATCCCGATGCCCCCGGACCCCTGCTCCTGTGGGACCTGACTGAAACGGAATCGGATGCCCGAATCATGAGATACGGCCAAAATCGTCGAAACCTACTGAGCGCACCCCGAACATGCCCATTTTTCGGCGTTCAAACCGCCGCGCGGCTACCCCCCCCTTCCCGATGCCCCCGGAACCTTGGTCCCGCGGGACCCGACGGAAACGGAATCGGAGGCCCGGATCATGAGTTACGGCCCCTTCTTTGCGGCCCCCGAGGACGTGCGCTATAGCCCCCCCGGCCACCCCCCAGCCGGCCGCACCCGCCCGAACCCCACCAACCGCGTCCGCCGCCTCCCGATCCCGCCCCGCGGTCCCACCCGGAGCATGAACCGCCCCCCGGCGGGCCGAAACCGGCCAAACCGGCAAAACCGCGCCGATCATGCCCATTTTTCGGCGTTCAAACCGCCGCGCGGCTACCCCCCATCCCAATGCCCCCGGACCCCTGGTCCCGTGGGACCTGACGGAAACGGAATCGGATGCCCGGATCATGAGATACGGCCAAAACCGTCAAAACCTACTGAGCGCACCCCGAACATGCCCATTTTTCGACGTTCAAACCGCCGCGCGGCTGTTGTGCAAATTTTAATGTACTCGCAAGCACACGAATCTATTGTAGTATAGACTAATGGTGACGAGTGTCGATCCCACGAGGAGGTGGATTTTAATTTGTATATAGAATTAATTTTGTAAATGGGTGGTTGGAATTGTGGTGGAAGTGATTTAAATTATCCTAAAATTGAAATTGAAATGGCGATAATAAATTCTAAAATTGGACTTGCAATGGCGAAAATAAATTGAAGAGAATTCTATTGAAATAACGTACTTGGGTATCTGGATCCGTATCAACATGCATCATGGGCTAAATAATCCGTATTAATGCCAATTAAATCATGAGGGGGGAATCCACATCTCATGAACCACGCTCTAATCAATATGGTGCTAAGGGCTTATCGTGCCAAATAATAATAACCTTGTACTAGAGGGCCGGTGAAACCAAGGCGGTACTAGACAAGATTAGTATTATTTGTCGACGAGAAGTTAAAACATCCACAAAAACTAGAGGGGAAGAGAAAATAAATTTACCAAATTAAGCCCATGACACATGTTGAGACTTCACCTTCAACCCAAGCTTGAAAGAAAATTAGCCACTCATAATTGAACTAGGGGCAAAATGGAAATTTATTAAAATACGAAGAAAATACAAGATGGAGAAGGAATTACAGAAAATGGATCCCAAAAATGGATTCAGAGATATCAAATTAGGGGGGAGAGGCCCTTTTTTTTATAGATACATGGAGTAAATCATGGCCATCGGATTAAAAACAGTTTGAACGCTCAGGATTGCGCCACGTCATCAGTCAACAGTCCACGGTTTGACCACGCGGATGAACAGTAACACGGTTTGACCTGAATGAACAGTAACGCGGTTTGGTTGAAAATAATCCTGTGTGATGCATGCACCGTACGCGAGATTTTTCGTCCACTGATATGCTGCCACGTCACCATCAACAGTACATAAGAATTTTAGTCCAACAGGATCGTGACACCTCATCAGTCAATGCCACATCATCGGTCAATGCCACGTCATCATCTGTCTATGTGAACAGTGTCGTGAACAGTAATGTATATAGTACCGTATACGTGAATAGTACCGTACATGTGAATAGTGCCATTTTTCCTTTTATGCTCCTCCTAAGGTTTTTGACCGTCCTGAGTTCAAAAGTGATGTCCGTTTTGCCGTCTGATTTCTCCTTTATTGTGAAATGACTATAATGCCCCTAAAATACTTAAAATACTTAATTAAAATAAAACACATGTAATTAAATCACAAGAAGGTTAAATACATAAAAGTAAGGGTTGTTAGTAAGACTTGAAATGTAAAATGACGGTTTTCTCCTTTATAAATATGCATTTTCTAACACTCAACACACCCCCCAACCAGCTTATTGCTAGTCCCTAGCAAATAAAGCGAAAACAAAATTCAAATTCAAAATGATTTTTTTTTTTTTTTAGAAGCACTCGTGTTTATTCAATCAGATTAATGATAGCAATCAAATAAAAGTATAAGCATTATCTCCAGTCTAAAACAACATCACACCCACATCAACCATCCACATGAATTAGCCCAGTAGACTTTGTTATAGCTACTTTCAAGAATGACATGTCAAACCTCAAAATCTCACTGGAAGTAGTGATACTCTCACAAATAAATTAAACCCAATAAAAATAGTCACTCCAATGAATGGTAATTGAGAGAGAAAATAATAAAGAAGTGATATCACATGCTCTCACCAAGATGAAATAAATATGCCCTCAGCTTAGAAATAATACGATCTCAAGTCAAATAAAATGTAAGTCAACCCAATTTATTTATTTATTTTTTTTATATGCATCACTACATCTTTTTAGCCCATATAACTAGCTTCTACTTCAGATTATAGTTCCCTAAAATCAGGAAGGACTTTTATTAGGATGTAACGTAGGCTAGGGACATGGCTAACAAAGAAGGGAAATAAGGAAAACAAAGTGTATGTTTGAGAAAAATGCAGAGAATTTTTTTTTTTTTTTTGGAAGTTGCAAGGTGGATTTCACCTATTATTTTTATTTTTATTCTTTTGAAACAACAACTTTTGTTTTTTTTTCTTTTTTTTTTTGACATAACTTCACTGAAGAAAATAATTATTTATATTTTTCTCAAACATAAATAGGTGATGGAACTTATAAGATATCGGGTAATACTCCAAATCGAAGTGGGTCAAGATGATAAGTTAACAAAGAAAATGTTTTTTTTTTCTTTTTTTTAAAGGCTCAAAAGGGGTAACTATGGATATTTAATAAAAGGGATGGCTAGAAAGGCTCAAACGGATCAAAGATGGCCTTTCCATCGTCTTTTAGGGCTCTAAATAATTATCCATGTCTACTAGTTAGATGGGCCTCCTAATGTAGCAACACATTTTTTTTTCTCTTTTTTTTATTTTACAATTTTTTTTTTTAGGGTTAACTCAAAAGCAATTTAGAGATCGTGTATAAAATAATAAACTGCTAAGCTGTGTAGAGAATGGGCAAAAGGGTTACTCTCCAAGAAAGTGATAGGCTCAACAACTCACTTGGCATTTATTATGACATGTTCATTCCTTCAAGCAACTCATATTTGTCTCCGACATCAACATGTAGAGTAGCAAACATAATGTAACATCACTTATGACCAAAGATAATACAAATACTAAAATTTGAAATTAATCATGTCATCCAATGTTAAAACAAATCACACAAATTTTTTTTTTTTTAAACAACATTCTACCCCCCAACCTATTCTAAACATGAAAGGAAAATATGCATGCAGAAATGTGAAAATGATGCATAAAAACTAATTAGAAAAGTTACACGTAAAATGATAGAAAACAAAAATGGTTTTTTTTTTTTAACTTAGAAGATGCGTTTCTAGAGGCACTACTCTCCATATTCAGCCATCTTCGACTCAAAAGTTGGAAAATATATATTTATAGAGGAGAAAATAAAAAGAAGAAGAAAAATGAACATCAAAACTTAATAAAGAAAAAGAATTTTTTTTTTCGAACAATGAAAATGCGTTTCTAGAGTAACTACACTCCATATTCAGCCATCTTCAACACAAAAAGTTAGCAACAGTTAGTTTCTACAACAAAAAATTAGTAAAAACTTAACCAAGATTCCACAATTGTCGACTATTCCCTCCCCCTAACCAGAACGAAACATTGTCTACAATGTTGTAAAGGAAAGAAGTAGAGTTTAGAAGACATCACCTGAGTGGTGCAACACAGAAGAAAATATTTACAGGCAGAGAGTTAAATATAATTTGTACTTCTTCCTGCGGCTACTGTTACCATCATTATTTGGTCGCTCCAACACAAAGGTCCAGGGGTCTGGCTCCGGTTTATAAGCTTGTACCATATCAAGTAGCTCAATAGCAGTGTG
Organism: Citrus x clementina; assembly: GCF_000493195.1. Classification (NCBI taxonomy): domain Eukaryota; kingdom Viridiplantae; phylum Streptophyta; class Magnoliopsida; order Sapindales; family Rutaceae; genus Citrus; species Citrus x clementina. The sequence goes on along the minus strand of NW_006262835.1, from coordinate 12,996 downwards.
AGCACAAATAAAGAGTTTTTTCACATTAGAAGGAATGAAATAGTTTTTTATTGCATGGTTAAGAAATGCGATAAAGCCATCATAAAAGTTATTGACATTTAACAAACCGATGGGTTTCTGGTGAATGTGTAGATGGGCCCAAGATGCTAGTGTCATAAGTGCCTCTAGTGTTGCAAGATCTCCTGGAAGGAAAATAAAAGCATCAGCATAATTAAGCATTTCAGTTATTCTTTCTTGCATACCTGAGACGACTAACTCTTCTCCAGTTGATGAGTCAGACGAACTGCCCAATGGTTTTAGGACTCTTGGGATGATGCCTAACACTTGACTTCCTCTGATAAAAGCTGCTTCTGAGACCATTTTTGATAACCCTCGATTACCTCCTCCATACACCAAGTGTAATTTTCTCGCTGCTATGCTTCGACCAAGATCTATGGCTGCCTCAACGAACTCTTTATGTTTGCCATATGTAAATCCAGAAAGCACACAAATGTTCTTGAATTGTCTATTGGGAGTAGCTGACATTGTGATACTTCTCAAAAATAATTTGTGAGTGCTTGACAAAAAAGAAATCACATTTAAGAGTCTTGGTGATAGTGGGTCATGGTTGTGTATGAGGTAATATGTCAGTGTCAAATAACGCGTAAAGCATGTGGCTCGCAAGTCAAAAAGAAAACAGTAAAAAGGAAAAAGCAAACAGTAATAAAATTATTAAAGACAATAATGTAAATAATAAGACAATAGTGAAATAAAATAACAATAAAGTAAAATGATATTTACAGGTAGTTGCGACTGTGGCTCACATCTTCCTCTGGTTTTACGTCCAGAAACGGCTTGAACGCCCTCTATGGGTCGAGGATAGGCTTCCTATCCAGTTTTCTTATAAACTGGCAAACAGGGTCGTTTATAGTCAAATTCCCGAGACTATATCGTGCATGCTCTTTCTGGAATAATGGCCATAACTGGAGAATCGCTCCTTGCACATATCCACTGGGATGCGTTTCAAGAGACAAAATGATATCATCCAATGACTCCTTATTCAAGCCATCCCTAATGAATTGAATCTTATCTTCCATGTTATCAGACATCATTCCTAAAGAACATGGGTTTTTATTGCAACTCATTCTGGCACACTTATGACAAGCAACAGAAATTCTTTGAGCTCGTCGTTTTCTTGCATAATTTCCTTTACCACAACCAGGCATGTATGCAATAAATTTTGAAGGTAACTCACCTGCCGATCGTACTTTAGCCTCGATTAACCAACGGATGTCAGCAGGTATGTTATTCCTCATGAGTAATCGCATGCGTTCGGACCGAGCTTTATAGATCGTAAGGAGGGCATTCTGAGGAAGTGAAGGGAATTGCTTGTGAAGTTTCGCTAGAATCTCGTTTCTGTCCATATCTTCGCCTCAGAATATCAGTTATTATGGGAAACTGAAGTAACCGACTTGATTGTCACGGAGTACCGTTATCCGCCACTTCACCGGGGTAACAAACTAAAGCACACAAATAGAAAAACAAATTAAAACACACAAAGAAAATTAAAATCGTCCTCTTATTGAATTTACCTCAAGCTCCAACTGGATGTCGTAAACACTTCTCTCAATGTCTCTGAGTTGGCGTTCTAAACCCTCAACATAGGCTACTAACTCTGGTGGTTGTAGAGCCCAAATGCGTTGTGTTTTACAAAATTGAATCTGCCTTTTGAGATGAGTTTTGACACGTTGAAGTGGTTTAAGAATGTTCAGGAGGAACGGTCTAAGTATGAGACTCATGATTAAAAATGAATAGAGAAAACTTAATGGTAAAATAAACACACTTATGCAAAAACAATTTCAATTAGCAAAAGAATAATAATAAAAAGAAAGAAAGAAAAATCAAATCAACGAAAAGAAAAAAAAAATCAATTCAAATCTGGTGGGTCACTCAAATTTATTTCGGTGTCTTCGTCATGTGGTTGGTATTCTAGATATGGCTTTAATCTTTGACCATTAACTTTAAACGTGACACCGTTCTTTGGGTCCTTAATTTCAATTGCCCCATGTGGAAAAACAGTAGGAACAATAAAGGGACCAGACCAACGAGAGCGTAACTTACCTGGGAATAGGTGCAAGCGAGAATTGAATAAAAGCACTTTCTGACCTGGAGTGAACGATTTCCTCATAATTTGCTTATCATGGAAGACTTTCATTCGTTGCTTGTAAATCTTGGCATTTTCGTATGCATCATTGCGAATTTCTTCAAGTTCTGCCAGCTGTAATCTTCTTTCTGAGCTGGCTTGCTGCATGTCAAAATTGAATTTCTTGATGGCCCAATATGCACGATGCTCGAGTTCCACAAGTAGGTGGCAAGCTTTTCCATACACTAGCCTGTAGGGTGACATCCCAATCGGGGTCTTGAAAGCCGTTCTATATGCCCATAAGGCATCATAAAGTCTTAATGACCAATCTTTTCTGTCTGGCCTCACCGTCTTTTCTAATATGTGCTTTATTTCTCGATTTGAGATCTCAACTTGGCCACTAATTTGCGGATGATACGGAGTCACCACTTTGTGTGTGATTGAATACTTTGTCAAAAGTACTTTGAATGCTTTGTTACAAAAGTGGGCACCACCATCACTGATTATTGCTCGAGGGAATCCAAAGCGTGAAACAATGTTGCTTTTCAAAAATGCTATCACCACCTTGTGATCATTGGTCCTACATGGAATTGCTTCTACCCATTTTGATACATAATCAACAGCAACCAATATATATTGATGACCAAAAGACGGGGGAAAGGGTCCCATGAAATCGATACCCCATACGTCAAAAATCTCAACCACTAAAATTGGAGTTAGTGGCATCATGTTCCTTCGCGTAATGCTCCCCATTCGTTGACACCTATCACATGAAGAACAAAAAGTGTAAGTGTCTCGAAATATAGTTGGCCAATAGAAACCACATTGTAAAACTTTAGTTGCTGTTTTCTTAGCGCTGAAATAACCTCCACAAGCTTGTTCATGGCAGAATGAAAGGATATTCTGAATTTCACTTTCTGGGACACATCGTCTAACAATTTGATCCGCACAATACTTGAACAAATACGGGTCATCCTAAAAGAAATTCTTTATTTCTGCAAAGAATTTAGCCTTGTCTTGCTTGGTCCAATGCTCTGGAAGTTTACCTGTTACAAGATAATTAACTATATCAGCATACCAAGGTAATACTTCCACATTCATTAATTGTTCATCTGGAAATGACTCATTCAATGGTAATGATTCTGTAATTGTGTCAAAATGGAGACGAGAGAGGTGGTCCGCCACAACATTCTCTGTGCCTTTCTTATCTTTGAATTCCAAGTCAAACTCCTGCAAAAGTAACACCCAACGAATTAGTCTGGCTTTTGCATCTTTCTTTGTGAGAAGATATTTAAGAGCAGCATGATCCGTGAATATAATTATTTTACAACCAATGAGATATGATCGAAATTTTTCCAATGCAAACACTACTGCTAGCATTTCTTTTTCAGTAGTTAAATAGTTCAACTGTGCATCATTTAATGTCATACTAGCATAGTAAATAACGTGGGGAATTCGATCAACTCTTTGTCCTAATACAACTCCTACTGCATAATCAGATGCATCACACATTAGCTCAAATGGTAAGCTCCAGTTTGGGGCCTGAATGATGGGTGATGATGTCAACAATTGCTTTAGTTTTTCAAACGCCATAAGACATGAATCATCAAAGACAAAAGGCACATCTTTAGCAAGTAGATTGCATAAGGGTCTAGAAACTTTGCTAAAATCTTTAATGAAACGTCTATAAAAACCAGCATGCCCAAGGAAAGATCTTACTTCTCTGACTGTTTTAGGTGGAGGAAGATTAGAAATGAGATCCACCTTGGCTTTGTCAACCTCAATACCTTTGCTCAAAATGATGTGACCGAGAACAATACCTTGTTTTACCATAAAATGGCACTTCTCCTAATTCAAGACTAAGTTCTTCTCGATACATCTCTGCAGAACTAGTGTTAGATGATGTAAGCATTGATCAAATGAATTACCAAAGACAGAAAAGTCATCCATAAAGACTTCAAGGAATCGTTCAACCATATCAGAAAAAATGCTCAACATGCATCGTTGAAATGTAGCAGGTGCATTACATAATCCAAATGACATTCTCCTATATGCAAATGTGCCAAAAGGGCAAGTGAAAGTAGTTTTCTCCTGATCTTTTGGTGCTATGGGAATCTGATTATATCCTGAGTAGCTATCTAGAAAGTAATAAAATTCATGGCTTGCTAATCTATCAAGCATTTGATCAATAAATGGTAAAGGAAAATGGTCTTTACGTGTGACAGAATTCAACTTTCTATAATCAATGCATACACGCCATCCTGTAGTTACTCTAGTGGGTATCAATTCATTATCAGCATTCGTAACTACTGTGACTCCTGACTTTTTGGGGACAACTTGTACAGGACTGACCCATGAACTATCAGAAATTGGGTAAATGATACCTGCGTCTAATAGTTTAAGGACTTCTGTTCTAACAACTTCTTTCATGTTAGGATTTAACCGACGTTGCATCTCCCTAGTAGTTTTAGCATTTTCATCAAGGTGAATGTAATGCATGCAGTCTACTGGGTTTATACCTTTTATGTCTGCTATGGTCCATCCTAATGCCCCTTTGTGCTCTTTCAAAACATCTAACAACTTACCTTTTTGTTCGCCATTGAGGGATGATGAGATGATTACCGGCAGAGTGCTTTCTTCTCCCAAAAACGCATATTCCAAAGTGTTGGGCAATGGTTTGAGCTCGAGTTTCGGTGGTAATTCTGATGATGGGATGAGTTTCTTCTCTAATGGTGCTAGTTGTTCAACTCTTGACTTCCATTTATTAGTGTCCATGGATGATGCTGAGTCAAGTAGGGCGTTGACCTCATCGACCGATCTGTCAATATCAAAATTCAAACCCAAGTGAGTTAAACATGTTTGTAAAGGATCATCACTAAGGTTTGAAAGAAAAGTATCATCAACTAATGCTTCAATTAAATCCACATCAACAATTCCATCATCTGCACTGTGAGGTTGTTTGGCAATGTTGAAGATGTTCAGCTCCATAGTCATGTTGCCGAAGGACAACTGCATATTTCCAGTCCTGCATTGAATGTGAGCATCCGCAGTTGCCAAGAAAGGTCGGCCTAGAATAATGGGGATGTGCTTCCTTGAATCCTGTATTGGTTGAGTGTCAATTACAATGAAATCAACAGGAAAATAAAACTTGTCTACCTGGATGAGCACGTCCTCCACAATACCACGAGGTATTTTCGTGGACCGATCTGCAAGTTGTAACACCACTGGAGTTGGGTGCAATTCTCCAAGTCCAAGTTTCACGAATACAGAGTAAGGCAAAAGATTTACACTAGCTCCTAAATCCAACAAAGCATTCTCAATTGTGTGGTTCCCTATACTACATGAGATAGTGGGGGAGCCTGAGTCTTTGCATTTTAAAGGAATTTTATGTTGGAGTATAGAACTAACGTTTTCGGTTAAAAATGCATTCTTTTGAACATGCATATTTCTCTTTTTAGTACAAAAGTCTTTAAGAAACTTGGCATAAGATGGAACTTGTTTTATAACATCAAGCAAAGGGATGTTAACACTTACCTGTTTGAAGATTTCAAGAATCTCACCTGTGGATTTTCCCTTTTTTCCTTTCGCTAACCTCTGAGGAAATGGAGCTTTCGGAACGTATTCTCGTGGGTTAGTTTCTTCTTTCTCCTCGGGTGATGATTCCTCAACATTCACAGGTACAATTTGATTTTCTTTTGTCACCGGCATCTCCACTTTGTTGTCGACTTCTTTTCCTTTTCGCAAGGTCATTACTGCTTTGACTTCTCCATGCTGCTGTGGTGAATTGGTACTTGCTTCATGCACTCCTTTAGGGTTAGGCACTGGTTGACTTGGAAACTTGCCTTTCTCAACAGTCGTTGCCAAGGTCTGAACTGAAGAAGCAAGTTGTCCCACCATCTTCTCGAGGCTTGAAACTGATTGGGCTTGTGAGTTGAAGCCCGCTCTCAATTCATTTCGTAGTCCATCAATGGTGCGGTTCTGTTGCTCAATCGTGGAGTGAGTAACATTCCTGAAATTCTGGAATGCATCCTCCCATGGTCTGGGTTGAGAGTGGTTCTGGTTCTGATTGTATGGTCTGAATGGTGGTTGAGAGGCTTGAGGAATTTGAGAAATTTGTTGCATTGGTGGAGCTGGAGCTGTTGGTCCATTCTGTTGGAATCCTTGAGACCATGAAAAATTGGGGTGGTCTCTCCATCCAGGGTTATATGTGTTGGAGTATGGATTGTAATTTGATGGCTTTCTCATTACACCTATGGCATTGGCTTGATCTGAGTATGAGTCATGGTCATGTGGCTCTGTTGATTTAGCAGTCGATAACGATGTTATTTGTCGAGCAAGACCTTCAACCATCTCCTTGACTTCTTTGATTCCCGAAGTTGATTCGCCAATTTGAACCTCATTCACTCCTTTAATTCTTCTAGTAGTCCTGAGTGATCGACTCCGTTGTTGGGAATTATCCGGTTGTCGCTGGAAGAATTCCCAAATCTCTGATGCACTTTTTGACATTAGCTCTCCTCCACTCGTTGCCATTAGCCATTCTTGCACATTTGGTAGTAATTCCTCCAAAAAGTATTGGCATTGGTGCCATTTCTCGTACCCATGATGTGGACACTTCAAGAGTAGCCCATTAAATCGCTCCCATGTTTCGAAAAATTGATCGTCCTCTCTCTGGGTAAACTCCGAGATTTCCCTGCGAATAGCATTGGTTTTATGCACTGGGAAATATTTATTCAAAAATTTTGTAACCATTTGTTCCCATGATGCAATGCTATTAGCAGGCAATGTATTAAGCCATGAACGAGCTCTATCCTTTAAAGAAAATGGGAATAATCTGAGTTTAACATCATCATCTGAAAAATTCTCGTATTTAAAAGTTTGACAAATAGCATGAAAATCATTCAGATGATTATATGGGTCCTCATTTTCTAGGCCATAAAATGTGGAGAGACAATTTAGCACACTAGGTTTTAGTTCAAAACTCCTAGCAGATACATTTGGGTATCTTATGCATGATGTGCTCAAATTTGCTAAAGGACTGAAATAATCCTTAAATGACCTCTCTTGTGGTGCTTGTAAATCCATTTTATTTTTAACGTGTTTGTGTGTGCGAAGTGTTTTCTCAAGTTCAAGGTCTATAGGTTCAAGATTGGGTAATAATGACTTTCGACCATGCATGCAAAAAATAAAATAAAATAAAAAATAAAGATGAGAACAAAATAAATAAAAATAAAGAAGAGAGAGAAATTACGATACTAACCTTATTGCGCTATTAAAACCTTTCTATAAAAATACACAAAAACAAATACGTGAAATAAATTAACTAAAAATAAATTAATAAGATAAACAAAAAAAAATTACAAAGAAAAATAAATTGAAAATTAAATTACAGAATTTTAAAGAAGAGAAAAAGAAAAGAAATAATAACCTTTAAATGTAGATTCACTTTTTTTTTTTTTCTTTTTTTTTAATAATAAAAAAAATACAAGAAAACAAATAAAAGAAATTATTCACAAAAATTAATTCTATGAATTAAAATTACTTACTTCCCCGGCAACGGTGCCAAAAACTTGTTGTGCAAATTTTAATGTACTCGCAAGCGTACGAATCTATTATAGTATAGACTAATGGTGACGAGTGTCGATCCCACGAGGAGGTGGATTTTAATTATATATAGAATTAATTTTGTAAATGGGTGGTTGGAATTGTGGTGGAAGTGATTTAAATTATCCTAAAATTGGAATTGAAATGGCGATAATAAATTCTAAAATTGGACTTGCAATGGCGAGAATAAATTGAAGAGAATTCTATTGAAATAACGTACTTGGGTATCTGGATCCGTATCAAACCCGTTTTTCGGCGTTCAATTGTGGTGCGCTCAGATCATGCCCGTTTTTCGGCGTTCAAACCGCCGCGCGGCTACCCCCCCATCCCGATGCCCCCGGACCCCTGGTCCCGTGGGACCTGACGGAAACGGAATCGGATGCCCGGATCATGAGATACGCCCAAAACCGTCTAAACCTACTGAGCGCACCCCGAACATGCCCATTTTTCGGCGTTCAAACCGCCGCGCGGCTACCCCCCCATCCCGATGCCCCCGGAACCCTGGTCCCGCGGGACCCGACGGAAACGGAATCGGAGGCCCGGATCATGAGTTACGGCCCCTTCTTTGCGGCCCCCGAGGACGTGCGCTATAGCCCCCCGGGCCACACCCCATCCGGCCGCACCCGCCCGAACCCCACCGAACGCGTCCGCCGCCTCCCGATCCCGCCCCGCGGTCCCCCCCGGGGCATGAACCGCCCCCCGGCGGGCCGAAACCGGCCAAACCGGCAAAACCGCCCCGATCATGCCCGTTTTTCGGCGTTCAAACCGCCGCGCGGCTACCCCCCCATCCCGATGCCCCCGGACCCCTGGTCCCGTGGGACCTGACGGAAACGGAATCGGATGCCCGGATCATGAGATACGCCCAAAACCGTCTAAACCTACTGAGCGCACCCCGAACATGCCCATTTTTCGGCGTTCAAACCGCCGCGCGGCTACCCCCCCATCCCGATGCCCCCGGAACCCTGGTCCCGCGGGACCCGACGGAAACGGAATCGGAGGCCCGGATCATGAGTTACGGCCCCTTCTTTGCGGCCCCCGAGGACGTGCGCTATAGCCCCCCGGGCCACCCCCCATCCGGCCGCACCCGCCCGAACCCCACCGAACGCGTCCGCCGCCTCCCGATCCCGCCCCGCGGTCCCCCCCGGGGCATGAACCGCCCGCCGGCGGGCCGAAACCGGCCAAACCGGCAAAACCGCCCCGATCATGCCCGTTTTTCGGCGTTCAAACCGCCGCGCGGCTACCCCCCCATCCCGATGCCCCCGGACCCCAGGTCCCGTGGGACCTGACGGAAACGGAATTGGATGCCCGGATCATGAGATACGCCCAAAACCGTCTAAACCTACTGAGCGCACCCCGAACATGCCCATTTTTCGGCGTTCAAACCGCCGCGCGGCTACCCCCCCATCCCGATGCCCCCGGAACCCTGGTCCCGCGGGACCCGACGGAAACGGAATCGGAGGCCCGGATCATGAGTTACGGCCCCTTCTTTGCGGCCCCCGAGGACGTGCGCTATAGCCCCCCGGGCCACCCCCCATCCGGCCGCACCCGCCCGAACCCCACCGAACGCGTCCGCCGCCTCCCGATCCCGCCCCGCGGTCCCCCCCGGGGCATGAACCGCCCCCCGGCGGGCCGAAACCGGCCAAACCGGCAAAACCGCCCCGATCATGCCCGTTTTTCGGCGTTCAAACCGCCGCGCGGCTACCCCCCCATCCCGATGCCCCCGGACCCCTGGTCCCGTGGGACCTGACGGAAACGGAATCGGATGCCCGGATCATGAGATACGCCCAAAACCGTCTAAACCTACTGAGCGCACCCCGAACATGCCCATTTTTCGGCGTTCAAACCGCCGCGCGGCTACCCCCCCATCCCGATGCCCCCGGAACCCTGGTCCCGCGGGACCCGACGGAAACGGAATCGGAGGCCCGGATCATGAGTTACGGCCCCTTCTTTGCGGCCCCCGAGGACGTGCGCTATAGCCCCCCGGGCCACCCCCCATCCGGCCGCACCCGCCCGAACCCCACCGAACGCGTCCGCCGCCTCCCGATCCCGCCCCGCGGTCCCCATCGGGGCATGAACCGCCCCCAGGCAGGCCGAAACCGGCCAAACCGGCAAAACCGCCCCGATCATGCCCGTTTTTCGGCGTTCAAACCGCCGCGCGGCTACCCCCCCATCCCGATGCCCCCGGACCCCTGGTCCCGTGGGACCTGACGGAAACGGAATCGGATGCCCGGATCATGAGATACGCCCAAAACCGTCTAAACCTACTGAGCGCACCCCGAACATGCCCATTTTTCGGCGTTCAAACCGCCGCGCGGCTACCCCCCCATCCCGATGCCCCCGGAACCCTGGTCCCGCGGGACCCGACGGAAACGGAATCGGAGGCCCGGATCATGAGTTACGGCCCCTTCTTTGCGGCCCCCGAGGACGTGCGCTATAGCCCCCCGGGCCACCCCCCATCCGGCCGCACCCGCCCGAACCCCACCGAACGCGTCCGCCGCCTCCCGATCCCGCCCCGCGGTCCCCCCCGGGGCATGAACCGCCCGCCGGCGGGCCGAAACCGGCCAAACCGGCAAAACCGCCCCGATCATGCCCGTTTTTCGGCGTTCAAACCGCCGCGCGGCTACCCCCCCATCCCGATGCCCCCGGACCCCTGGTCCCGTGGGACCTGACGGAAACGGAATCGGATGCCCGGATCATGAGATACGCCCAAAACCGTCTAAACCTACTGAGCGCACCCCGAACATGCCCATTTTTCGGCGTTCAAACCGCCGCGCGGCTACCCCCCCATCCCGATGCCCCCGGAACCCTGGTCCCGCGGGACCCGACGGAAACGGAATCGGAGGCCCGGATCATGAGTTACGGCCCCTTCTTTGCGGCCCCCGAGGACGTGCGCTATAGCCCCCCGGGCCACCCCCCATCCGGCCGCACCCGCCCGAACCCCACCGAACGCGTCCGCCGCCTCCCGATCCCGCCCCGCGGTCCCCCCCGGGGCATGAACCGCCCCCCGGCGGGCCGAAACCGGCCAAACCGGCAAAACCGCCCCGATCATGCCCGTTTTTCGGCGTTCAAACCGCCGCGCGGCTACCCCCCCATCCCGATGCCCCCGGACCCCTGGTCCCGTGGGACCTGACGGAAACGGAATCGGATGCCCGGATCATGAGATACGCCCAAAACCGTCTAAACCTACTGAGCGCACCCCCAACATGCCCATTTTTCGGCGTTCAAACCGCCGCGCGGCTACCCACCCATCCCGATGCCCCCGGAACCCTGGTCCCGCGGGACCCGACGGAAACGGAATCGGAGGCCCGGATCATGAGTTACGGCCCCTTCTTTGCGGCCCCCGAGGACGTGCGCTATTGCCCCCCGGGCCACCCCCCATCCGGCCGCACCCGCCCGAACCCCACCGAACGCG
>NW_006262835.1:0-1761 GCF_000493195.1 Citrus x clementina | reverse complement strand
CGGCCCCCGGCGGGCCGAAACCGGCCAAACCGGCTAAACCGCCCCGATCATGCCCATTTTCCAGCTTCATACCGCCGGTCCCGCTGAAACGCCATCCCGATGCCCCCGGACCCCTGGTCCCGTGGGACCTGACGGAAACGGAATCGGATGCCCGGATCATGAGATACGCCCAAAACCGTCTAAACCTACTGAGCGCACCCCGAACATGCCCATTTTTCGGCGTTCACACCGCCGCGCGGCTACCCCCCCATCCCGATGCCCCCGGAACCCTGGTCCCGCGGGACCCGACGGAAACGGAATCGGAGGCCCGGATCATGAGTTACGGCCCCTTCTTTGCGGCCCCCGAGGACGTGCGCTATAGCCCCCCGGGCCACCCCCCATCCGGCCGCACCCGCCCGAACCCCACCGAACGCGTCCGCCGCCTCCCGATACCGCCCCGCGGTCCCCCCCGGGGCATGAACCGCCCCCCGGCGGGCCGAAACCGGCCAAACCGGCAAAACCGCCCCGATCATGCCCGTTTTTCGGCGTTCAAACCGCCGCGCGGCTACCCCCCCATCCCGATGCCCCCGGACCCCTGGTCCCGTGGGACCTGACGGAAACGGAATCGGATGCCCGGATCATGAGATACGCCCAAAACCGTCTAAACCTACTGAGCGCACCCCGAACATGCCCATTTTTCGGCGTTCAAACCGCCGCGCGGCTACCCCCCCATCCCGATGCCCCCGGAACCCTGGTCCCGCGGGACCCGACGGAAACGGAATCGGAGGCCCGGATCATGAGTTACGGCCCCTTCTTTGCGGCCCCCGAGGACGTGCGCTATAGCCCCCCGGGCCACCCCCCATCCGGCCGCACCCGCCCGAACCCCACCGAACGCGTCCGCCGCCTCCCGATCCCGCCCCGCGGTCCCCCCCGGGGCATGAACCGCCCCCCGGCGGGCCGAAACCGGCCAAACCGGCAAAACCGCCCCGATCATGCCCGTTTTTCGGCGTTCAAACCGCCGCGCGGCTACCCCCCCATCCCGATGCCCCCGGACCCCTGGTCCCGTGGGACCTGACGGAAACGGAATCGGATGCCCGGATCATGAGATACGCCCAAAACCGTCTAAACCTACTGAGCGCACCCCGAACATGCCCATTTTTCGGCGTTCAAACCGCCGCGCGGCTACCCCCCCATCCCGATGCCCCCGGAACCCTGGTCCCGCGGGACCCGACGGAAACGGAATCGGAGGCCCGGATCATGAGTTACGGCCCCTTCTTTGCGGCCCCCGAGGACGTGCGCTATAGCCCCCCGGGCCACCCCCCATCCGGCCGCACCCGCCCGAACCCCACCGAACGCGTCCGCCGCCTCCCGATCCCGCCCCGCGGTCCCCCCCGGGGCATGAACCGCCCCCCGGCGGGCCGAAACCGGCCAAACCGGCAAAACCGCCCCGATCATGCCCGTTTTTCGGCGTTCAAACCGCCGCGCGGCTACCCCCCCATCCCGATGCCCCCGGACCCCTGGTCCCGTGGGACCTGACGGAAACGGAATCGGATGCCCGGATCATGAGATACGCCCAAAACCGTCTAAACCTACTGAGCGCACCCCGAACATGCCCATTTTTCGGCGTTCAAACCGCCGCGCGGCTACCCACCCATCCCGATGCCCCCGGAACCCTGGTCCCGCGGGACCCGACGGAAACGGAATCGGAGGCCCGGATCATGAGTTACGGAACATGCTCTGCGGACCCCGAGGACGTGCGCTATAGAGCGGCGGGGCCCCCCC
>NW_006262836.1:0-3389 GCF_000493195.1 Citrus x clementina | reverse complement strand
GACTTTCATCCCAAATACAAGATTATAGCAGGCCGGGACTACCAACGTACGCGAGCTTCTTGTGGCCGAACCATGTTACATCTTCTTGCCATTATCTTTTATGTTCTTGATGATTGTAGCTGCTTAGTTTTGATCTTTAGTTTTTATGCTTTGATTCCCAAAAGAAGCTTGAAGCATTAGTCCAGTACTTAACAAGTTGGTATCAGAGCCAGAAGGACACTCTGTTCTTGATCTGGCATAATGGGCAGCACAAGATTCGATCTTGAAAAATTCAATGGAGAGAATGACTTCTACTTGTGGAGTCTTAAGATGAGAGCCATTCTGATTCAACAGGGCTTGGATAGTGCCCTCGATGATGAGGAATAGTCAAAGTCCAAAAGGGAAAAAGAAGGAGGATCTTCAAGTTTGGGTGGAGACTCAAGAACTATAAACAACAAAGCTCACAGGACTATCATTCTACACTTGTCTGATGAAGTGCTGAGAGAAGTAGCCAAAGAGAGGACAGCCTCTAGTTTGTGGGCTAAACTGGAAGAACTCTTCTTGAAGAAATCTTTGTCTAAAAGATTGTAAATGAAGAGGAAGCTCTACATGTTTTCAATGAAAGAAGGGACAGCCATGAAAGACCACCTTGATGAGTTCAATAAATTGATACTCGATCTTGAAAACGTTAATGTCATGCTTGAAGATGAAGATAGAGCTCTTATTTTGTTGAGCTCACTGCCTGACTCCTATGAGCATTTCGTGGACACCTTGCTCTATGGAAGACAGACCCTCACATTGAAGGATGTCAAGAATGCTCTCGAATCTAAAGACCTAAAGAAAATATTAGATTTCAAGGATCAAGCTACAGGAGATGGATTTGTCAAAGCAAAATCAGAAAAGAAAGTAAACAAAGACAAGAAGAACAAAAATCAGAAAGAAAAAAATAACAAGAAAAAGAAGAAAAGGAAATGCTACTTCTGTCAAAGGGAAGGACATTACATCAAGGACTGTTTCGAGAAGAAGAAACTTGAAAAGCTGCAAAAGGAGACAAATGGAAAAACAGCAGTTGCATCTGAAGATGAAGAGGATGCTGAAGGTGCAGATGTCCTCATTGCTGCAGAAAAACAACCCACAGCTGAATGGATTCTTGATTTTGGATGTTCCTTTCACATGTGCCCAAATAAAGAATTCTTCAAGACCTTCGAGAACATAGATGGTGGAAAAGTTCTGCTGGGAAACAACCTTGCTTGCAAAGTCACTAGAATGGGAACTATCAACATTCAAATGTTTGATGAAGAAACCAGAGAGCTTAAACAAGTAAGGTATGTCCCTGAACTAAAAAGGAACCTGATTTCTCTTGGGATGATGGATAAAATGGGTTGTAGCATTAAGGCTGAAAATGGGAAAATTGAGGTCTTAAATAAAGGTGAAGTCATAATGAAGGGTGTTAGAAGAAATGGTTTGTATGTGTTAGTTGGGTCAGTGCCTTAGCTTGGAGTAAATGCCAACAGAAGTAGTGATAAAACCAAGCTCTGGCACATGAGACTTGGACATATGAGTCAGAAGGGTATGAAAGAGCAGGAGAAACAAGGTTTGTTTGGTCATGATCAGATTTCTCAGTTGGAATTCTGTGAAAAATGTGTGTTTGGTAAAGCCACCAGACTTAACTTTAACACAGGCAAGCATGAAACTAAACAGACCCTAGACTACATCCATTATGACATTTGGGGACCCTCCCAAGTTCCATCTCATAGTGGAGCTAGATATTTTATCACCTTCATAGATGACTACTCAAGAAAGCTTTGGGTTTACATTTTGAAGCATAAAAGTGAAGCCCTAGATAAGTTCAAGGAATGGATAGCTCTAATGGAGAATCAAATAGGGAGGAAAGTGAAAAGGCTCAGAACTGATAATAGGCTAGAATACTGCAGTAATGAATTTGATGAGTTCTGTAAAAGGCTGGGCATTGCAAGGCACAAGACAGTAAGGCATACACCTCAGCAAAATGGACTTGCTGAAAGGATGAATATGACCTTGATTGAAAAGGTCAGATGCATGTTGTTGAGCTCAAATCTCTCCAAACATTTTTGGGCTGAAGCTGCTGTTACAGCTGCATATCTCATTAACAGAAGTCCATCATCAGCTCTGGAGTTCAAAACACCTTAGGAAGTCTGGTCTGGGAAGCCACCTGATCTCAGCAATCTAAAAGTCTTTGGTTGCCCTGCTTATGCGCACATTAACCAGGGCAAGCTGAAACCAAGGGCTGTGAAAGGTTATTTTATTGGGTACCCAGAGGGCATTAAAGGGTACAAAATATGGAGCATAAATGGGAAACCCACCAGAACCTTTATTAGCAGGGATGTTATTTTTTTATGAAGAAGCCCTGACATAGTCAAGAGTTGAGACTAAAATAACTAATACAAGCTCTGAAGAAAAGGGAGTTGTTGAGCTGGAGGTGGAGTCACCAAAAGAAGCAAAACAGCATCAAAAGCAAACACATTCTGAACTGGAAGGATATCAGCTAGCAATGGATAGAGTAAGAAGAACCATTAAAATGCCTAAAAGATATGGAGTTGCAGATCTTATATCCTATGCTTTGGCAGTAGCTGAAGCTGAAACAAGTGAGGAACCAGCAACCTACAAGCAAGCTATGAGAACCAAGGATAAAAGGAAGTGGGTAGCTGCCATGGAAGAAGAAATGGCCTCACTTAAAAAGAATAAGACGTGGACTTTAGTAAAGAAACCAGTTGACCAGAAGCTAGTAGGCTGTAAATGGATATATAAGATAAAGGAAGGAGTCTCAGAAGTTGAACCAGCCAGGTACAAGGCCAGACTTGTAGCAAAGGGGTTCACCCAAAGAGAATGAGTGGATTTTAATGAAGTGTTCTTCCCTGTGGTCAAACATAGCTCAATAAGAATCTTGTTGTCAATTACAGCTTACAATGACTTGGAGTTGGATCAAATGGAAGTGAAGATTGCCTTTTTACATGGAGATCTCAGTGAGAAGATACTAATGGAACAGCTAGAGGGTTTTGTTAAGGATAGATCAGAGGACATGGCCTGTTTACTAAATAAAAGTCTATATGGATTGAAGTAGTCACCTAGGCAATGGTATTTGAAATTTGATGAATTTATGATCACACATGGCTACAGCAGAAGTAAATATGATAGTTGTGTGTATTTCAAAACTCTACCATCTGGAAATTTTATCTACCTTCTACTCTATGTGGATGACATGCTCCTGGCATGTAAACAAAGAGAAGAGCTGGAGTGCCTTAAAGATGAATTGAGCTCTGAGTTCGAAATGAAGGATCTAGGTCCAGCCACCAAAATATTGGGAATGGACATAATCAGAGATAGAGTTTCTAAAACTCTTTTCTTGTCTCAGACAGGATATGTGGAGAACG
>NW_006262837.1:5138-5702 GCF_000493195.1 Citrus x clementina | reverse complement strand
GGCGCCAAGTTCGTCCAGCGGAAAAAGCCCACAAAAACGGGTGGGCTATAGCCTTGGGGGGTGGGGCTGGCCAACTTCGTCCGCCGGACTCGGAATGGCGCCAGACTTTGCGAGGCGCCTCCGTGTGCCAAAAATAGGCCGTGGGCACAGCCGCACCCAAAAATAATGGCCCGAAGGCCGGGGCGTCTAGTTCGTCAAGCGGAAAAAACCCACAAAAACGGGTGGGCTATAGCCTTGGGGGGTGGGAATGGCCAACTTCGTCCGCCGGACTCGGAATGGCGCGAGACTTTGCGAGGCACCCCCGTGTGCCAAAATTAGGCTGCGGGAACAGCCGAACCCAAAAATAACCACCCGAAGGCCGGGACGCCAAGTTCGTCCAGCGGAAAAAGGCCACAAAAACGGGTGGGCTATAGCCTTGGGGGGTGGGGCTGGCCAACTTCGTCCGCCGGATTCGGAATGGCGCGAGACTTCGCGAGGTGCCTCCGTGTGCCAAAAATAGGCCGTGGGCACAGCCGCGCCCAAAAATAACCGCCCGAAGGCCGGGGCGCCAAGTTCGTCCAGCGG
>NW_006262837.1:4161-4852 GCF_000493195.1 Citrus x clementina | reverse complement strand
GCCAAAATTAGGCTGCGGGAACAGCCGAACCCAAAAATAACCACCCGAAGGCCGGGACGCCAAGTTCGTCCAGCGGAAAAAGGCCACAAAAACGGGTGGGCTATAGCCTTGGGGGGTGGGGCTGGCCAACTTCGTCCGCCGGAGTCGGAATGGCGCGAGACTTCGCGAGGTGCCTCCGTGTGCCAAAAATAGGCCGTGGGCACAGCCGCGCCCAAAAATAACCGCCCGAAGGCCGGGGCGCCAAGTTCGTCCAGCGGAAAAAGCCCATAAAAACGGGTGGGCTATAGCCTTGGGGGTGGGGCTGGCCAACTTCGTCCGCCGGACTCGGAATGGCGCGAGACTTAGCAAGCCACCTCCGTGTGCCAAAAATAAGCCGTGGTCAAAGCCGCGGCCAAAAATAACCGCCCGAAGGCCGGGGCGCCAAGTTCATCCAGCGGAAAAAGGCCACAAAAACGGGTGGGCTATAGCTATGGGGGTGGGGATGGCCAACTTCTTCCGCCGGACTCGGAATGGTGCGAGACATTGCTAAGCGCCTCCCTGTACCGAAAATAGGCCGCGGGCACAGCCGCGCCCAAAAATAACTGCCCGAAGGCCGGGGCGCCAAGTTCGTCCAACGGTAAAAAGCCCACAAAAACGGGTGGGCTATAGCCTTGGGGGTGGGGCTGGCCCACTTCGTCCGCCGGACTCGGAA
>NW_006262837.1:1714-2949 GCF_000493195.1 Citrus x clementina | reverse complement strand
TGGGCTATAGCCTTGGGAGGTGGGGATGGCCGACTTCGTCCGCCGGACTGGGAATGGCGCGAGACTTTGCGAGGCACCTCCGTGTGCCAAAAATAGGCGGCGGGCACAGCCGCGCCCAAAAATAACCGCCCGAAGGCCGGGGCGCCAAGTTCGTCCAGCGGAAAAAGGCCACAAAAACGGGTGGGCTATAGCCTTGGGGGGTGGGGCTGGCCAACTTCGTCCGCCGGATTCGGAATGGCGCGAGACTTTGCGAGGTGCCTCCGTGTGCTAAAAATAGGCCGCGGGCACAGCCGCGCCGAAAAATAACCGCACGAAGGCCAGGGCGCCAAGTTCGTCCAGCGGAAAAAGCCCACAAAAACGGGTGGGCTATAGCCTTGGGGGTTGGGGCTGGCCAACTTCTACCGCCGGACTCGGAATGGCGCGAGACTTAGCGAGGCGCCTCCGTGTGCCATAAATAGGACGCGGACAAAGCCGTGCCCAAAAATAACCGCCCGAAGGCCGGGGCGCCAAGTTCGTCCAGCGGAAAAAGGCAACAAAAACGGGTGGGCTATAGCCTTGGGGGGTGGGGCTGGCCTACTTCGTCCGCCGGATTCGGAATGCCCCAAGACTTTGCGAGGGGCCTCCGTATGCCAAAAATAGGCCGCGGACAAAGCCGCGCCCAAAAATAACCGCCCGAAGGCCGGGGCGCCAAGTTCGTTCAGCGGAAAAAGGCCACAAAAACGGGTGGGCTATAGGCTTGGGGGGTGGGGCTGGCCTACTTCGTCCGCCGGACTCGGAATGCCGCGAGACTTTACGAGGGGACTCCGTGTGCCAAAAATAGGCCGCGGACAAAGCCTTGCCCAAAAATAACCGCCTGAAGGCCGGGGCGCCAAGTTCATCCAGCGGAAAAAGCCCACCAAAACGGGTGGGCTATAGCCTTGGGGGGTGGGGCTGGCCAACTTCGTCCGCCGGACTCGGAATGGCGCAAGACTTTGCGAGGTGCCTCCGTGTGCCAAAAATAGGCCGCGGGCACAGCCGCGCCCAAAAATAACCGCCCGAAGGCCGGGGCGCCAAGTTCGTCCAGCGGAAAAAGGCCACAAAAACGGGTGGGCTATAGCCTTGGGGGGTGGGGCTGGCCAACTTCGTCCGCCGGACTCGGAATGGCGCGAGACTTTGCGAGGCGCCTCCGTGTGCCAAAAATAGGCCGCGGGCACAGCCGCGCCCAAAAATAATCGCCCGATGGCCGGGGCGCCATG
>NW_006262837.1:0-900 GCF_000493195.1 Citrus x clementina | reverse complement strand
GCGAGACTTTGCGAGGGGCCTCCGTGTCCCAAAAATGGGCCGCGGGCACAGCCGCGCCCAAAAATAACCACCCGAAGGCCGGGGAGCCAAGTTCGTCCAGCGGAAAAAGCCCACAAAAACGGGTGGGCTATAGCCTTGGGGGGTGGGGCAGGCCAACTTCGTCCGCCGGACTCGGAATGGCGCGAGACTTTGCGAGGCATCTCCGTGTGCCAAAAATGGGCCGTGGGCACAGCCGCCCCCAAAAATAATCACCCGCAGGCCGGGGCGCCAAGTTCGTCCAGCGGAAAAAGCCCACAAAAACGGGTGGGCTATAGCCTTGGGGGGTGGGGCTGGCCAACTTCGTCCGCCGGACTCGGAATGGCGCGAGACTTTGTGAGGCGCCTCCGTGTGCCAAAAATAGGCCACGGGTACAACCGCAGCCAAAAATAACCGCCCGAAGGCTGGGTCGCCAAGTTCGTCCAGCGGAAAAAGGCCACAAAAACGGGTGGGCTATAGCCTTGGGGGGTGGGGCTGGCCAACTTCGTCCGCTGGACTCGGAATGGCGCCAGACTTTGCGAGGCACCTCCGTGCACCAAAAATAGGCCGCGGGCACAGCTGCGCCCAAAAATAACCACCCGAAGGCCGGTGCGCCAAGTTCGTCCAGCGGAAAAAGCCCACAAAAACGGGTGGGCTATAGCCTTGGGGGGTGGGGCTGGCCAACTTCGTCCGCCGGACTCGAAATGGCGCGAGACTTTGCGAGGCACCTCCGTGTGCCAAAAATAGGCCGCGGGGACAGCCGCGCCCAAAAATAAACACCCGAAGGCCGGGGCGCCAAGTTCGTCCAGCGGAAAAAGGCAACAAAAACGGGTGGGCTATAGCCTTGGGGGGTGGGGCCGGCTAACTTCGTCCGCCGGACTCGGA
>NW_006262838.1:3028-3880 GCF_000493195.1 Citrus x clementina | reverse complement strand
AACAACTCCTTCAATTTATCAAGCAACACACATATAATCATCAATTACCAAAATCATCAAGAAATCAAATCATTCCAAGTTTATGCCGAATTTTTGAAAATTCTTCTTCGCAAAGAGGTTTTGATTTCTTTACCAAATTGGCATGCATATTATCAAATATTCAAGCTCCATAATTATCAATGCAAGTTAAAAAATGATTTGAAAATAGTTTAATAAAAACTCCCCCTGCATACATGCTCCCCCTAGATACATGCATATATTTTCATAACACAAATTAAATCATTCTCTCTTTTTCGATATCATTTAAAATAAGTAAGACATATTCAACAATATATCGATAAAGTACAAAAAATGCATATATTCACTAATCATAGATTGCATAAGATCAAGCTTCATCAAATATAATGTACTCATCAATGCACATTCTTTATCATCAAAACTTAAGTAAAACATAAGTACATAATGGCAATATATAAATCATCAAAATCAACATATGCCAATATATAGATCATCAAAATCAACATGACTATTAAGAAAAGCCATAATGATGAGTTAAAGAACAAGTGATCAAATATAATGTACTCATCAATGCACATTCTTTATCATCAAAACTTAAGTAAAAACATAAGTACATAATGGCAATATATAAATCATCAAAATCAACATATGCCAATATATAGATCATCAAAATCAACATGACTATTAAGAAAAGCCATAATGATGAGTTAAAGAACAAGTGATCAAATCCATTATTACAAATGCTCATATATATGTTTAAGAGATGATATAGTAGTTACACCTTGTGATGGATCTTTCAAAATTAAGTTCTTAAAGTGAGAAAAAACATATCTC
>NW_006262838.1:2113-2928 GCF_000493195.1 Citrus x clementina | reverse complement strand
TCAAGTGGTGCATTCTTTTGACTATCATTTGATAATCTTCTTGTAGCTCTTCATCTACATTATCATCAAAAACAACTTTCTCCATATAGGAAGAATTAGACTCATCAAATATAACATGTATAAATTCTTCCACAATCAAAGTTCTTTTGTTATACACTCCATAAGTTTTGCTTGTGTTTGAATAGCCAAGAAAAATACCAACATCAAATTTTGGATCAAATTTGCCAAGATTATCTTTTGTGCTCAAAATAAAACATTTGCATCCAAAAGCTTTGCAATAACTAATGTTGGGTTTTCTATATTTCCAAAGCTCATAGAGAGTATTATTGAGATGATGTCTAATCAATGTGGTCTCAACCAATTTTTTAATAGACCTATCATTTCTCCATTTTATTGTGGAGTTATAGGTGATGAAAATTTATACTCAATGGTAAAACCATTACAAAAAAAATCTCAAATGCATGATTTTCGAATTATCCACCTTGATCACTTCTAATGCAAGAAATAACATATAACTCATCTATCATGCATATACATCACACAATCATGAAATATGTAAGTATTCAAAGATTGAGAATTAAAGCATATCACTTATTTGTCATGCTTAGGCATTAAATAATCATTAAAATCAAAACAAATCCATCATGATGAGTTCACAAGCTATCATCTTATATATATAACCATGCATCATGATAAAGCACTCAATGTTAAACACATTATCCAAATATAAAACATCCAAATATCAACCAATAATCATCATCAATCCACAATGAAAGCAACAATGCATATGAAAATGTAAGTGCATAATATAATAG
>NW_006262838.1:1340-2013 GCF_000493195.1 Citrus x clementina | reverse complement strand
CATAAGGAGAGCGCACTATGGAAGTGGTATTTTGAAATACTCAAAATGCACAAATTCAAATTTTCAAGATATTGAGTAAAATGAGTAAGTTTGAATCAATTAAAATGATTTTAGACACAAGAATTGATGTGGAATAATTTATAAGAATCAATTTGGATTGAATGATAATGATGGATTTTGGAATGAAAAATGAGAGAGAGGAACCGGTTTTTAGAGAGAGAGCAAGAACCGGAATGCCGAATGAAGAAGGAGGAAGAACAGTGTGAAATAACCCCCGAAACCGGATTTCCGGTTTGCACTAACCGGAATTCCGGTTGTGACCAGAAGCTTGAAA
Source organism: Citrus x clementina (assembly GCF_000493195.1). Taxonomy (NCBI): domain Eukaryota; kingdom Viridiplantae; phylum Streptophyta; class Magnoliopsida; order Sapindales; family Rutaceae; genus Citrus; species Citrus x clementina. The sequence goes on along the minus strand of NW_006262838.1, from coordinate 1,679 downwards.
CATTGAAAACGGATTGCCGGATGAGCTGAGCCGGAATTCCGGTTGGTTCCAGCAATGTTCCACGTGAAACCGGCTTTCCGGTTTTGATAACCGGTAGTCCGGTTTGAGGCAGAAAGTTGCCTCTTGAATTCGGCTTTCCGGATTTTAAGAACCGGTTATCCGGTTTTGAGGCAGAGAGGAGGCTTAGCAAATCTGGTTTTCCGGATGAGTGGAAAAGGAATATTTGCTAGCTCTTATACTTGTACTACATATACCATTTCATTTTTGGCTTTTAAAATTGATTAATTTTAAATAATTTTGAGATTTAAAACTTTTCAATAAGCCATTTAATACATGAGA
>NW_006262838.1:0-1052 GCF_000493195.1 Citrus x clementina | reverse complement strand
TAATATGGCAAGAATTGTTACAAAAACAATAAAATCATCTTGCCTCATCTTTTTCTCCTAGATCATGCTCAAATGATTATCCTCACAAGCTTCATCAAGGAACTCGCCACCATTCCTTGTTTGTGGTACCTACAAAACAAATTCAAGTTGTACCCTTTGGTACCCAAATACTCTTGGGTCCGTGAATGTTAGATTTAGTTCCTTTTGGAACCCAAATACATTTGACTCCATAATACACATTTCTTTTAATTGGACATCTATTCTTCATATGACCATTTTGATTGCAATAATGACATACAATTTGATCATTTGTGGAGATAGCCTTAACAAAATAATTCTTATAATATTTTTGTTTCAAGTAAGGCTTATACCCAAGTCCTCCTTTATCAAACACACATTTTTGTGAATTAAGCATGTTATCCAACATCTTTTGCCCATTTGTGAATTTCAAAACAATCTCATTCAACTCATTGCTCCTTTTCTTAAGCGTTTCATTTTCATTTATTAATTCATCAACATGTGATTTCTCATGCTCATACGAAGTACTTTGTTTACATGTGAATGATGCAATTCTATCATGTAACATTTCATTATCTAATTCCAATTCTTTGATCTTTTCATTTAATGAAACATTGGATTTTTGCAAGGCATCTTTTTCATTTTTCAAGTCATTTACATGTGATTCTAGATGCTTGTGTGAAGTGCTAGGTTTCTCATTTGATAATGCAACTCTATCATGCAATGTTTTATTTTCTAATTCTAGGCAACTAATCTTTGCACTTAGAGTTTCATTTTCATTTGTGAGCTCTACCATTTTCTTTTTAAGACATGTATTCTTTTTACCAAGTTTCATCCACTCATCATGCAATTCTTTAAAAGCATCATGTAATTCATCATAGGTAGGAAGATCATTTACCTCATCAAGTTCATCATCCGATTCATCTCCAATTGCCATAAGTGCCAAATTCGACACTTCATGAAATTCCTCCTCGCTTGTAGTCTCCTCATACACAATTTCAAGTTTCTCCAAATTCATAAGCATATAACAAGGG
>NW_006262839.1:1170-3530 GCF_000493195.1 Citrus x clementina | reverse complement strand
CGGGCGAAGTTCGTCCGCCGGACTCGGAATGGGGCGAGACTTTGCGAGGGGCCTCGGGGTGCCCGCGGGAAGTCGCGGGCACAGCCGCATCCAAAAATAAGCGCCCGAAGGTCGTGGTGCCAAAACCCCCCAGCGGAAAAATGGCCAAAAAACAGGTGGGCTATAGCCTTGGTGGGGGGCGCGGGCGAAGTTCGTCCGCCGGACTCGGAATGGGGCGAGACTTTGCGAGGTGCCTCGGGGTGCCAAAAATAACCCGCGGGCAAAGCCGCGCCCGAAGGTCGTGGTGCCAAAACCCCCCAGCAGAAAAATGGCCAAAAAACGGGTGGGCTATAGCCTTGGTGAAGGTCGCGGGCGAAGTTCGTCCGCCGGACTCGGAATGGGGCGAGACTTAGCGCGGGGCCTCGGGGCGCCAAAAATAAGCCGCGGGCAAAGCCGCGCCCAAAAATAAGCGCCCAAAGGTCGTGGTGCCAAAACCCCCCAGCGGAAAAATGGCCAAAAAACGGGTGGGCTATATAGCCTTGGTGGGGGGCGCGGGCGAAGTTCGTCCGCCGGACTCGGAATGGGGCGAGACTCTGCGAGGGGCCTCGGGGTGCCCGTGGGAAGTCGCGGGCGCAGCCGCGTCCAAAAATAAGCGCCCGAAGGTCGTGGTGCCAAAACCCCCCAGCGGAAAAATGGCCAAAAAACGGGTGGGCTATAGCCTTGGTGGGGGGCGCGGGCGAAGTTCGTCCGCCGGACTCGGAATGGGGCGAGCCTATGCGAGGGGCCTCGGGGTACCAAAAATAAGCCGTGGGCAAAGCCGCGCCCAAAAATTAGCACCCGAAGGTCGTGGTGCCAAAACCCCCCAGCGGAAAAATGGCCAAAATATGGGTGGGCTATAGCCTTGGTGGGGGGCGCGGGCGAAGTTCGTCCGCCGGACTCGGAATGGGGCGAGACTTTGCCAGGGGCCTCGGGGTGCCCGCGGGAAGTCGCGGGCACAGCCGCGCCAAAAAATAAGCGCCCGAAGGTCGTGGTGCCAAAACCCCCCAGCGGAAAAATGGCCAAAAAACGGGTGGGCTATAGCCTTGGTGGGGGGCGCGGGCGAAGTTCGTCCGCCGGACTCGGAATGGGGCGAGCCTATGCGAGGGGCCTCGGGGTACCAAAAATAAGCCGTGGGCAAAGCCGCGCCCAAAAATAAGCACCCGAAGTCGTGGTGCCAAAACCCCCCAGCGGAAAAATGGCCAAAATACGGGTGGGCTATAGCCTTGGTGGGGGGCGCGGGCGAAGTTCGTCCGCCGGACTCGGAATGGGGCGAGACTTTGCCAGGGCCCTCGGGGTGCCCGCGGGAAGTCGCGGCACAGCCGCGCCAAAAAAATAAGCGCCCGAAGGTCGTGGTGCCAAAACCCCCCAGCGGAAAAATGGCCAAAAAACGGGTGGGCTATAGCCTTGGTGGGGGGCGCGGGCGAAGTTCGTCCGCCGGACTCGGAATGGGGCGAGACATTGTGAGGGGCCTCGGGGTGCCCGCGGGAAGTCGTGGGCACAGCCGCGTCCAGAAATAAGTGCCCGAAGGTCGTGGTGCCAAAACCCCCCAGCGAAAAAATGGCCAAAAAACAGGTGGGCTATAGCCTTGGTGGGGGGCGCGGGCGAAGTTCGTCCGCCGGACTCGGCATTGGGCGAGACTTTGCACAGGGCCTCGGGGCGCCAAAAATAAGCCGCGGGCAAAGCCCCGCCCAAAAATAAGCGCCCGAAGGTCGTGGTGCCAAAACCCGCCAGCGGAAAAAAGGCCAAAAAACGGGTGGGCTATAGCCTTGGTGGGGGGCGCGGGCGAAGTTCGTCCGCCGGACTCGGAATGGGGCGAGATTTCGCGAGGGGCCTCGGGGTGCCCGCGGGAAGTCGCGGGCACAGCCGCGTCCAAAAATAAGCGCCCGAAGGTCGTGGTGCCAAAACCCCCCAGCGGAAAAATGGCCAAAAAACGGGTGGGCTATACCCTTGGTGGGGGGCGCGGGCGAAGTTCGTCCGCCGGACTCGGAATGGGGCGAGACTTTGCGAGGGGCCTCGGGGTGCCCGCGGGAAGTCGCGGGCACAGCCGCGTCCAAAAATAAGCGCCCGAAGGTCGTGGTGCCAAAACCCCCCAGCGGAAAAATGGCCAAAAAACGGGTGAGCTATAGCCTTGGTGGGGGGCGCGGGCGAAGTTCGTCCGCCGGACTCGGAATGGGGCGATACTCTGCGAGGGGCCTCGGGGTGCCAAAAATAAGCCGCGGGCAAAGCCGCGCCCAAAAATAAGCGCCCGAAGGTCGTGGTGCCAAAACCCCCCAGCGGAAAAATGGCCAAAAAACGGGTGGGCTATAGCCTTGGTGGGGGGCAAGGGCGAAGTTCGTCTGCCG
>NW_006262839.1:0-1034 GCF_000493195.1 Citrus x clementina | reverse complement strand
TGGGCTATATAGCCTTGGTGGGGGGCGCGGGCGAAGTTCGTCCGCCTGGACTCGGAAATGGGGCGAGACTTTGCGAGGGGCCTCGGGGTGCCCGCGGGAAAGTCGCGGGGCACAGCCGCGTCCAAAAATAAGCGCCCGAAGGTCGTGGTGCCAAAACCCCCCAGCGGAAAAATGGCCAAAAAACGGGTGGGCTATAGCCTTGGTGGGGGGCGCGGGCGAAGTTCGTCCGCCGGACTCGGAATGGGGCGAGCCATTGCGAGGGGCCTCGGGGTACCAAAAATAAGCCGCGGGCAAAGCCGCGCCCAAAAATAAGCGCCCGAAGGTCGTGCTGCCAAAACCCCCCAGCGGAAAAATAGCCAAAAAACGGGTGGGCTATAGCCTTGGTGGGGGGCGCGGGCGAAGTACGTCCGCCGGACTCGGAATGGGGCGAGACTTTGCGAGGGGCCTCGGGATGCCCGCGGGAAGTCGCGGGGACAGCCGCGTCCAAAAATAAGCGCCCGAAGGTCGTGGTGCCAAAACCCCCCAGCGCAAAAATGGCCAAAAAACGGGTGGGCTATAGCCGTGGTGGGGGGAGCGGACGAAGTTCGTCCGCCGGACTCGGAATGGGACGAGACTTTGCGAGGGGCCTCGGGGTACCAAAAATAAGCCGTGGGCAGTGCCGCGCCCAAAAATAAGCGCCCGAAGGTCGTGGTTCCAAAACCCCCCAGCGGAAAAATGGCCAAAAAACGGGTGGGCTATAGCCTTGGTGGGGGGCGCGGGCGAAGTTCGTCCGCCGCACTCGGAATGGGGCAAGACTTTGCCAGGGGCCTCGGGGTGCCCGCGGGAAGTCGCGGGCACTGCCGCGCCCAAAAATAAGCGCCCGAAGGTCGTGGTGCCAAAACCCCCCAGCGGAAAAATGGCCAAAAAACGGGTGGGCTATAGCCTTGGTGGGGAGCGCGGGCGAAGTTCGTCCGCCGGACTCGGAATGGGGCGAGAATTTGCGAGGGGCCTCGGGGTGCCAAAAATAAGCCGCGGGTAAAGCCGCGCCCAAAAAA
>NW_006262840.1:0-3398 GCF_000493195.1 Citrus x clementina | reverse complement strand
AAGCGGGGTGCCCCCGGGAAGTCATGGGCACAGCCGCGCCCAAAATAAGCGCCCGAAGGTCGTGGTGCCAAAACCCCCCAGCGGAAAAATGGCCAAAAAACGGGTGGGCTATAGCCTTGGTGGGGGGCGCGTGCGAAGTTCGTCCGCCGGACTTGGAATGGGGTGAGACTTTGCGAGGGGCCTCGGGGTGCCCGCGGGAAGTCGCGGGCACAGCCGCGTCCAGAAATAAGAGCCCGAAGGTCGTGGTGCCAAAACCCCCCAGCGGAAAAATGGCCAAAAAACGGGTGGGCTATAGCCTTGGTGGGGGGCGCGGGCGAAGTTCGTCCGCCGGACTCGGAATGGGGCGAGACTTTGCGAGGGGCCTCGGGGTGCCCGCGGGAAGTCGCGGGCACAGCCGCGTCCAGAAATAAGTGCCCGAAGGTCGTGGTGCCAAAACCCCCCAGCGGAAAAATGGCCAAAAACCGGGTGGGCTATAGCCTTGGTGGGGGGCGCGGGCGAAGTTCGTCCGCCAGACTCGGAATGGGGCGAGACTTTGCGAGGGGCCTCGGGGTGCCATCGGGAAGTAGCGGGCACAGCCGCGTCCAAAAATAAGCGACCGAAGGTCGTGGTGCCAAAACCCCCCAGCGGAAAAATGGCCAAAAAACGGGTGGGCTATAGCCTTGGTGGGGGGCGCGGGCGAAGTTCGTCCGCCGGACTCGGAATGGGGTGAGACTTTGCACGGGGCCTCGGGGCACCAAAAATAAGCCGCGGGCAAAGCCGCGCCCAAAAATAAGCGCCCGAAGGTCGTGGTGCCAAAACCCCCCAGCGGAAAAATGGCCAAAAAACGGGTGGGCTATAGACTTGGTGGGGGGCGCGGGCGAAGTTCGTCCGCCGGACTCGGAATGGGGCGAGACTTTGCGAGGGGCGTCGGGGTGCCCGCGGTAAGTCGCGGGCACAGCCGTGTCTAAAAATAAGCGCCCGAAGGTCGTGGTGCCAAAACCCCCCAGCGGAAAAATGGCCAAAAAACGGGTGGGCTATAGCCTTGGTGGGGGGCGCGGGCGAAGTTCGTCCGCCGGACTCGGAATGGGGCGAGACTTTGCGAGGGGCCTCAAGGTGCCCGCGGAAAGTCGCGGTCACAGCCGCGTCCAAAAATAAGCGCCCGAAGGTCGTGGTGCCAAAACCCCCCAGCGGAAAAATGGCCAAAAAACGGGTGGGCTATAGCCTTGGTGGGGGGCGCGGGCGAAGTTCGTCCGCCAGACTCGGAATGGGGCGAGACTTTGGGAGGGGCCTCGGGGTACCCGCTGGAAGTCGCGGGCACAGCCGCGTCCAAAAATAAGCGCCCGAAGGTCGTGGTGCCAAAACCCCCCAGCGGAAAAATGGCCAAAAAACGGGTGGGCTATAGCCTTGGTGGGGGGCGCGGGCGAAGTTCGTCCGCCGGACTCGAAATGGGGCAAGACTTTGCGAGGGGCCTCGGGGCACCAAAAATAAGCCGCGGGCAAAGCCGCGCCCGAAGGTCGTGGTGCCAAAACCCCCCAGCGAAAAAAGGCCAAAAAACGGGTGGGCTATAGCCCTGGTGGGGGGCGCGGGCGAAGTTCGTCCGCCGGACTCGGAATGGGGCGAGACTTTGCGCGGGGCCTCGGGGCGCCAAAAATAAGCCGCGGGCAAAGCCGCGCCTAAAAATAAGCGCCCGAAGGTCGTGGTGCCAAAACCCCCCAAGCGGAAAAATGGCCAAAAAACGGGTGGGCTATAGCCTTGGTGGGGGGCGCGGGCGAAGTTCGTCCGCCAGACTCGGAATGGGGCGAGACTTTGCGAGGGGCCTCGGGGTGCCATCGGGAAGTAGCGGGCACAGCCGCGTCCAAAAATAATCGCCCGAAGGTCGTGGTGCCAAAACCCCCCAGCGGAAAAATGGCCAAAAAACGGGTGGGCTATAGCCTTGGTGGGGGGCGCGGGCGAAGTTCGTCTGCCAGACTCGGAATGGGGCGAGACTTTGCGAGGGACCTCGGGGTGCCAAAAATAAGCCGCGGGCAAAGCCGCGCCCAAAAATAAGCGCCCGAAGGTCGTGGTGCCAAAACTCCCCAGCGGAAAAATGGCCAAAAAACGGGTGGGCTATAGCCTTGCTGGGGGGCGTGGGCGAAGTTCGTCCGCCAGACTCGGAATGGGGTGAGACTTTGCGAGGGGCCTCGGGGTGCCCGCGAGAAGTCGCGGGCACAGCCGCGTCCAAAAATAAGCGCCCAAAGGTCGTGGTGCCAAAACCCCCCCGCGGAAAAATGGCCAAAAAACGGGTGGGCTATAGCCTTGGTGGGGGGCGCGGGCGAAGTTCGTCCGCCGGACTCGGAATGGGACGAGACTTTGCGAGGGGCCTCGGGGTGCCAAAAATAAGCCTCGGGCAAAGCCGCGCCCAAAAATAAGTGCCCGAAGGTCGTGGTGCGAAAACCCCCCAGCGGAAAAATGGCCAAAAAACGGGTGGGCTATAGCCTTGGTGGGGGGCGCGGGCGAAGTTCGTCCGCCGGACTCGGAATGGGGCGAGATTTTGCGCAGGGCCTCAGGGCAACAAAAATAAGCCGCGGGCAAAGCCGCGCCCAAAAATAAGCGCCCGAAGGTCGTGGTGCCAAAACCCCCCGGCGGAAAAATGGCCAAAAAATGGGTGGGCTATAGCCTTGGTGGGGGGCGCGGGCGAAGTTCGTCCGCCAGACTCGGAATGGGGCGAGACTTTGCGAGGGGCCTCGGGGTGCCATCGGGAAGTAGCGGGCACAGCCGCGTCCAAAAATAATCGCCCGAAGGTCGTGGTGCCAAAACCCCCCAGCGGAAAAATGGCCAAAAAACGGGTGGGCTAGAGCCTTGGTGGGGGGCGCGGGCGAAGTTCGTCCGCCGGACTCGGAATGGGGCCAGACTTTGCGCGGGGCCTCGGGGCGCCAAAAATAAGCCGCGGGCAAAGGTGCGCCCAAAAATAACCTCCCGAAGGTCGTGGTGCCAAAACCCCCCAGCGGAAAAATGGCCAAAAAACGGGTGGGCTATAGCCTTGCTGGGGGGCGTGGGCGAAGTTCGTCCGCCAGACTCGGAATGGGGCGAGACTTTGCGAGGGGCCTCGGGGTGCCCGCGAGAAGTCGCGGGCACAGCCGCGTCCAAAAATAAGCGCCCAAAGGTCGTGGTGCCAAAAACCCCCAGCGGAAAAATGGCCAAAAAACGGGTGGGCTATAGCCTTGGTGGGGGGCGCGGGCGAAGTTCGTCCGCCGGACTCGGAATGGGGCGAGACTTTGCGAGGGGCCTCGGGGTACCCGCGGGAAGTCGCGGGTACAGCCGCGTCCAGAAATAAGCGCCCGAAGGTCGTGGTGCCAAAACCCCCCAGCGGAAAAATGGCCAAAAAACGGGTGGGCTATAGCCTTGGTGGGGGGCGCGGGCGAAGTTCGTCCGCCGGACTC
>NW_006262841.1:0-3404 GCF_000493195.1 Citrus x clementina | reverse complement strand
TTTTTAAAAAAAAAAAAAAGCCTTCCAAAAAATTTTAAAATTTTTTTTTTTTTTAAAAAAAAAAAAATTTTTTTTTATTTTTTTTGAGGCGCCTTTTTTCCCTTCCCCCCCAAGAAAGTTTTGGCACCACGAACTTCGGGCGCGGCTTTGCCCGCGGCTTATTTTTGGCACCCCGAGGCCCCTCGCAAAGTCTCGCCCCATTCCGAGTCCGGCGGACGAACTTCGCCCGCGCCCCCCACCAAGGCTATAGCCCACCCGTTTTTTGGCCATTTTTGCGCTGGGGGGTTTTGGCACCACGACCTTCGGGCGCTTATTTTTGGGCGCGGCTTTGCCCGCGGCTTATTTTTGGCACCCCGAGGACCCTCGCAAAGTCTCGCCCCATTCCGAGTCCGGCGGACGAACTTCGCCCGCGCCCCCCACCAAGGCTATAGCCCACAACCCGTTTTTTGGCCATTTTTCCGCTGGGGGGTTTTGGCACCGCGACCTTCGGACGCTTATTTTTGGGCGCGGCTTTGCCCGCGGCTTATTTTTGGCACCCCGAGGCCCCTCGCAAAGTCTCGCCCCATTCCGAGTCCGGGGGACAAACTTCGCCCGAGCCCCCCACCAAGGCTATAGCCCACGACCCGTTTTTTGGCCATTTTTCCGCTGGGGGGTTTTGGCACCGCGACCTTCGGGCGCTTATTTTTGGGCGCGGCTTTGCCCGCGGCTTATTTTTGGCACCCCGAGGCCCCTCACAAAGTCTCGCCCGATTCCGAGTCCGGCGGACGAACTTCGCCCGCGCCCCCCACCAAAGCTATAGCCCACGACCCGTTTTTTGGCCATTTTTCCGCTGGGGGGTTTTGGCACCACGACCTTCTGGCGCTTATTTTTGGGCTCGGCTTTGCCCGCGGCTTATTTTTGGCACCCCGAGTCCCCTCGCAAAGTCTCGCCCCATTCCGAGTCCGGCGGACGAACTTCGCCCGCGCTCCCCACCAAGGCTATAGCCCACAACCCGTTTTTTGGCCATTTTTCCGCTGGGGGGTTTTGGCACCGCGACCTTCGGGCGCTTATTTTTGGGCGCGGCTTTGCCCGCGGCTTGTTTTTGGCACCCCGAGGCCCCTCGCACAGGCTCGCCCCATTCCGAGTCCGGGGGACAAACTTCGCCCGCGCCCCCCACCAAGGCTATAGCCCACGACCCGTTTTTTGGCCATTTTTCCGCTGGGGAGTTTTGGCACCACGAACTTCGGGCGCGGCTTTGCCCGCGGCTTATTTTTGGCACCCCGAGGCCCCTCGTAAAGTCTCGCCCCATTCCGAGTCCGGCGGACGAACTTCGCCCGCGCTCCCCACCAAGGCTATAGCCCACAACCCGTTTTTTGGCCATTTTTCCGCTGGGGGGTTTTGGCACCGCGACCTTCGGACGCTTATTTTTGGACGCGGCTTTGCCCGCGGCTTATTTTTGGCACCCCGAGGCCCCTCGCAAAGGCTCGCCCCATTCCGAGTCCGGGGGACAAACTTCGCCCGCGCCCCCCACCAAGGCTATAGCCCACGACCCGTTTTTTGGCCATTTTTCCGCTGGGGAGTTTTGGCACCACGAACTTCGGGCGCGGCTTTGCCCGCGGCTTATTTTTGGCACCCCGAGGCCCCTCGCAAAGTCTCGCCCCATTCCGAGTCCGGCGGACGAACTTCGCCCGCGCCCCCCACCAAGGCTATAGCCCACCCGTTTTTTGGCCATTTTTGCGCTGGGGGGTTTTGGCACCACGACCTTCGGGCGCTTATTTTTGGGCGCGGCTTTGCCCGCGGCTTATTTTTGGCACCCCGAGGACCCTCGCAAAGTCTCGCCCCATTCCGAGTCCGGCGGACGAACTTCGCCCGCGCCCCCCACCAAGGCTATAGCCCACAACCCGTTTTTTGGCCATTTTTCCACTGGGGGGTTTTGGCACAGCGACCTTCGGGCGCTTATTTTTGGGCGCGGCTTTGCCCGCGGCTTATTTTTGGCACCCCGAGGCCCCTCACAAAGTCTCGCCCCATTCCAAGTCCGGCGGACGAACTTCGCCCGCGCCCCCCACCAAAGCTATAGCCCACGACCCGTTTTTTGGCCATTTTTCCGCTGGGGGGTTTTGGCACCACGACCTTCTGGCGCTTATTTTTGGGCTCGGCTTTGCCCGCGGCTTATTTTTGGCACCCCGAGGCCCCTCGCAAAGTCTCGCCCCATTCCGAGTCCGGCGGACGAACTTCGCCCGCGCCCCCCACCAGGGCTATAGCCCACAACCCGTTTTTTGGCCATTTTTCCGCTGGGGGGTTATGGCACCGCGACCTTCGGACGCTTATTTTTGGGCGCGGCTTTGCCCGCGGCTTATTTTTGGCACCCCGAGGCCCCTCGCAAAGTCTCGCCCCATTCCGAGTCCGGGGGACAAACTTCGCCCGAGCCCCCCACCAAGGCTATAGCCCACGACCCGTTTTTTGGCCATTTTTCCGCTGGGGGGTTTTGGCACCACGACCTTCGGGCGCTTATTTTTGGGCGCGGCTTTGCCCGCGGCTTATTTTTGGCACCCCGAGGCCCCTCGCAAAGTCTCACCCCATTCCGAGTCCGGCGGACGAACTTCGCCCGCGCCCCCCACCAAGGCTATAGCCCACCCGTTTTTTGGCCATTTTTCCGCTGGGGGGTTTTGGCACCACGACCTTCGGGCGCTTATTTTTGGGAGCGGCTTTGCCCGCGGATTATTTTTCGCACCCCGAGGCCCCTCGCAAAGTCTCGCCCCATTCCGAGTCCGGCGGACGAACTTCGCCCGCGCCCCCCACCAAGGCTATAGCCCACGACCCGTTTTTTGGCCATTTTTCCGCTGGGGTGTTTTGACACCACGACCTTCGGGCGCTTATTTTTGGCCGCGGCTTTGCCCGCGGCTTATTTTTGGCACCCCGAGGCCCCTCGCAAAGTCTCGCCCCATTCCGAGTCCGGCGGACGAACTTCTCCCGCGCCCCCCGCCAAGGCTATAGCCCACGACCCGTTTTTTGGCCATTTTTCCACTGGGGGGTTTTGGCACCACGACCTTCGGGCGCTTATTTTTTGGCGCGGCTTTGCCCGCGGCTTATTTTTTGCACCCCGAGGCCCCTCGCAAAGTCTCGCCCCATTCCGAGTCCGGCGGACGAACTTCGCCCGCGCCCCCCACCAAGGCTATAGCCCACGACCCGTTTTTTGGCCATTTTTCCGCTGGGGGGTTTTGGCACCACGACCTTCGGGCGCTTATTTTTAGGCGCGGCTTTGCCCGCGGCCTATTTTTGGCACCCCGAGGCCCCTCGCAAAGTCTCGCCCCATTCCGAGTCCGGCGGACGAACTTCGCCCGCGCCCCCCACCAAGGCTATAGCCCACGACCCGTTTTTTGGCCATTTTTCCGCTGGGGGGTTTTGGCACCACGACCTTTGGGCGG
>NW_006262842.1:0-3407 GCF_000493195.1 Citrus x clementina | reverse complement strand
GGGCGTGTTGGGACACCGAACTTCGGGGGCTGTTTATTGGGCGCGGCTGTGCCCGTGGCCTATTTTTGGCACACGGAGGCCGCCCGCCAAGTCTGGTGCCATTCCGAGTCCCGCGGACGAACTTCGCCCACGCCCCCCACCAAGGCTATAGCCCACCCGTTTTTTGGCCATTTTTCCGCTGGGGGGTCTTGGGACCCCGAACTTCGGGGGCTGTTTTTTGGGCGCGGCTGTGCCCGTGGCCTATTTTTGGCACACGGAGGCCGCCCGCCAAGTCTGGTGCCATTCCGAGTCCCGCGGACGAACTTCGCCCACGCCCCCCACCAAGGCTATAGCCCACCGTTTTTTGGCCATTTTTCCGCTGGGGGGTCTTGGGACCCCGAACTTCGGGGGTTGTTTTTTGGGCGCGGCTGTGCCCATGGCCTATTTTTGGCACACGGAGGCCGCCGGCCAAGTCTGGTGCCATTCCGAGTCCCACGGACGAACTTCGCCCACGCCCCCCACCAAGGCTATAGCCCACCCGTTTTTTGGCCATTTTTCCGCTGGGGGGTCTTGAAACCCCGAACTTCGGGGGCTGTTTTTGGGACGCGGCTGTGCCCGTGGCCTAATTTTTGGCACACGGAGGCCGCCCGCCAAATCTGGTGCCATTCCGAGTCCCGCGGACGAACTTCGCCCACGCCCCCCACCAAGGCTATAGCCCACCCGTTTTTTGGCCATTTTTCCGCTGGGGGGTCTTGGGACCCCGAACTTCGGGGGCTGTTTTTTGGGCGCGGCTGTGCCCGTGGCCTATTTTTGGCACACGGAGGCCGCCCGCCAAGTCTGGTGCCATTCCGAGTCCCGCGGACGAACTTCGCCCACGCCCCCCACCAAGGCTATAGCCCACCCGTTTTTTGGCCATTTTTCCGCTGGGGGGTCTTGGGACCCCGAACTTCGGGGGCTGTTTTTTCGGCGCGGCTGTGCCCGTGGCCTATTTTTGGCACACGGAGGCCGCCCGCCAAGTCTGGTGCCATTCCGAGTCCCGCGGACGAACTTCGCCCACGCCCCCCACCAAGGCTATAGCCCACCCGTTTTTTGGCCATTTTTCCGCTGGGGGGTCTTGGGACCCCGAACTTCGGGGGCTGTTTTTTGGGCGCGGCTGTGCCCGTGGTCTATTTTTGGCACACGGAGGCCGCCCGCCAAGTCTGGTGCCATTCCGAGTCCCGCGGACGAACTTCGCCCACGCCCCCCACCAAGGCTATAGCCCACCGTTTTTTGGCCATTTTTCCGCTGGGGGGTCTTGGGACCCCGAACTTCGGGGGCTGTTTTTTGGGCGCGGCTGTGCCCGTGGCCTATTTTTGGCACACGGAGTCCGCCCGCCAAGTCTGGTGCCATTCCGAGTCCCGCGGACGAACTTCGCCCACGCCCCCCACCAAGGCTATAGCCCACCCGTTTTTTAGCCATTTTTCCGCTAGGGGGTCTTGGGACCCCGAACTTCGGGGGCTGTTTTTTGGGCGCGGCTGTGCCCGTGGCCTATTTTTGGCACACGGAGGCCGCCCGCCAAGTCTGGTGCCATTCCGAGTCCCACGGACGAACTTCGCCCACGCCCCCCACCAAGGCTATAGCCCACCGTTTTTTGGCCATTTTTCCGCTGGGGGGTCTTGGGACCCCGAACTTCGGGGGCTGTTTTTTGGGCGCGGCTGTGCCCGTGGCCTATTTTTGGCACACGGAGGCCGCCCGCCAAGTCTGGTGCCATTCCGAGTCCCGCGGACGAACTTCGCCCACGCACCCCACCAAGGCTATAGCCCACCCGTTTTTTGGCCATTTTTCCGCTGGGGGGTCTTGGGATCCAGAACTTCGGGGGCTGTTTTTTGGGCGCGGCTGTGCCCGTGGCCTATTTTTGGCACACGGAGGCCGCCCGCCAAGTCTGGTGCCATTCCGAGTCCCACGGACGAACTTCGCCCACGCCCCCCACCAAGGCTATAGCCCACCGTTTTTTGGCCATTTTTCCGCTGGGGGGTCTTGGGACCCCGAACTTCGGGGGCTGTTTTTTGGGCGCGGCTGTGCCCGTGGCCTATTTTTGGCACACGGAGGCCGCCCGCCAAGTCTGGTGCCATTCCGAGTCCCGCGGACGAACTTCGCCCACGCCCCCCACCAAGGCTATAGCCCACCCGTTTTTTGGCCATTTTTCCGCTGGGGGGTCTTGGGACCCCGAACTTCGGGGGCTGTTTTTTGGGCGCGGCTATGCCCGTGGCCTATTTTTGGCACACGGAGGCCGCCCGCCAAGTCTGGTGCCATTCCGAGTCCCGCGGACGAACTTCGCCCACGCCCCCCACCAAGGCTATAGCCCACCCGTTTTTTGGCCATTTTTCCGCTTGGGGGTCTTGGGACCCCGAACTTCGGGGGCTGTTTTTTGGGCGCGGCTGTGCCCGTGGCCTATTTTTGGCACACGGAGGCCGCCCGCCAAGTCTGGTGCCATTCCGAGTCCCGCGGACGAACTTCGCCCACGCCCCCCACCAAGGCTATAGCCCACCCGTTTTTTGGCCATTTTTCCGCTGGGGCGTCTTGGGACCCCGAACTTCGGGGGCTGTTTTTTGGGCGCGGCTGTGCCCGTGGCCTATTTTTGGCACACGGAGGCCGCCCGCCAAGTCTGGTGCCTTTCCGAGTCCCGCGGACGAACTTCGCCCACGCCCCCCACCAAGGCTATAGCCCACCGTTTTTTGGCCATTTTTCCGCTGGGGGGTCTTGGGACCCCGAACTTCGGGGGTTGTTTTTTGGGCGCGGCTGTGCCCGTGGCCTATTTTTGGCACACGGAGGCCGCCCGCCAAGTCTGGTGCCATTCCGAGTCCCGCGGACGAACTTCGCCCACGCACCCCACCAAGGCTATAGCCCACCGTTTTTTGGCCATTTTTCCGCTGGGGGTTCTTGGGACCCCGCACTTCGGGGGTTGTTTTTTGGGCGCGGCTGTGCCCGTGGCCTATTTTTGGCACACGGAGGCCGCCTGCCAAGTCTGGTGCCATTCCGAGTCCCACGGACGAACTTCGCCCACGCACCCCACCAAGGCTATAGCCCACCGTTTTTTGGCCATTTTTCCGCTGGGGGGTCTTGGGACCCCGGACTTCGGGGGTTGTTTTTTGGGCGCGGCTGTGCCCGTGGCCTATTTTTGGCACACGGAGGCCGCCCACCATGTCTGGTGCCAGTCCGAGTCCCACGGACGAACTTCGCCCACGCCCCCCACCAAGGCTATAGCCCACCGTTTTTTGGCCATTTTTCCGCTGGGGGGTCTTGGGACCCCGAACTTCGGGGGTTGTTTTTTGGGCGCGGCTGTGCCCGTGGCCTATTTTTGGCACACGGAGGCCGCCCGCCAAGTCTAGTGCCAGTCCGAGTCCCACGGATGAACTTCGCCCACGCCCCCCACCAAGGCTATAGCCCAC
>NW_006262843.1:0-679 GCF_000493195.1 Citrus x clementina | reverse complement strand
GTGCCGCGCGATGGTGCCGCACGCTGGCTTGATTAGTTGCACGAGATGGTACCGCGCGCTGGCGCCCATGATGCGCGCAAATGGTGCCGCGCGCTGGCATGCTTGTTGTGCGCGATGGTGCCGCGAGCTGGCGCCCATGCTGCGCGCGATGGTGCCGCGCGCTGGCGTGCTTGCTGCGCGCGGCAGTCGCGCGATGGTGCCGCGCGCTGGCTTGCTTACTGCGCGCGATGGTGCCGCGCGCGGGCGTTCTTGATGCGCGCGATGGTGGCGCGCGCTGGCTTGCTTGCTGCGCGCGATGGTGCCGCGCGCTGGCTAGCTTGTTGCCCGCGATGGTGCCGCGCGCGGGCGCGCTTGCTTCCCGCGATGGTGCCGCGCGCTGGTTTGCTTGCTGCGCGCGATGGTGCCGCGCGCTGGCTTGCTTGCTGCGCGCGATGGTGCCGCGCGCTGGCGCCCATGCTGCGCGCGATGGTGCCGCGCGCTGGCGCCCATGCTGCGCGCGATGGTGCCGCGCGCTGGCGCCCATGCTGCGCGCGATGGTGCCGCGCGCTGGCGCCCATGCTGCGCGCGATGGTGCCGCGCGCTGGCGTGCTTGCTGCGCGCGATGGTGCCGCGCGCTGGCGCCCATGCTGCGCGCGATGGTAACGCGCGCTGGCGCCCATGCTGCGCGCGATGGTGCCGC
>NW_006262844.1:1914-3593 GCF_000493195.1 Citrus x clementina | reverse complement strand
ATCGTCTGTAGGTTTTTTTTTCTTTGAAAGAACTGATCCTTAACTTAATCAGGTTAATTGAGTTTACTTTAAACTATTTCCACCTGTCAAAAATAAAGAATGAGAAACGACTCATTTGTTGTTTTACTAAAATGTCCTCAACGTTGTTAATATTTTTAACTGAGCAATTAAGTTAAGGATTTGAATGTCATTAGTTTGTAATTGAAAGAATTTAATTGATTCATTTAGTAAACTTCTGGTCTCTGAATTTTTTTTCTAGAACTAATGAGAACTCAATTAAAAATTACCCATTAATCTATTACTAGTAAACAAAACAAAAACTTGCAAACATAACATAAAACTAGTAAATCATCAACTACTGTAAAATAAAACATAAATTTTGGAAATGAAACATAAGAATTATAAAAGGAAGGTAAAATAAGTAAATTACTATAAAACTGATAAATTGATGTATTACTGGTAAATAAAATGAAAACTTATACGTATAATATAAAAAAAGTAAATCAACATTAAATGCAAAATAAAACATAAACTTTGTAGATTATGCATAAAACTTATGAATAAAAGGCAAAATAAATAAATTAATATAAGAGTGTTTGTCAGAAATAAAAGTTTACAATTTTAAAATAAAAACTCGTTATAATGTTTATTACCTTATATATTTATTATTTTTTAATTTAAATATAACAATGGTAGTTTTGCATTTCTATAATACATGTGATGTTTAATTAAGGATGAAATTTTTTCTCAAAATCGAATTTTGAAAAAAATATTATTTTAATATCTTTCATAGTTGTTGTAAGATGAGGTTATTTTACATCTTTCTACACTTCTTCAACAACAACCTTAAATGGTCTCCAAATACAAGCAAAAAGTTTGAAACTACATAAAGTATACATAATATTCAAAATTAGATCTAATTTTATTGATATCTCTTTTTTTTTTTTACTTGATCCACATCAAGATAAATAATTGCACTTAATTAACATGTGTAATAAATAGATATCATTATAGAAAATGGAAAAAAAATGTATACAAATGTCCTAGACTAAATATAGAATTTATGATAACCGATTCAATTAAACTTATTCCACTTTTTTTTCAGTATAATTTTTTTGCTTAATTAATGAATTTTTTTTGTTTAATTAAAGAATTTTTTTTTGTAAATGAATAAAATATTTTTCACTAAAATTATGTAGAAACAATGTTAATTTTTTAAATAATTAATAATCTTTTATGAATTTACTGGTTTTACTTTACATTTACTAATTCTATTTGTAATTTACAATATTTATATTTATCATGATATTGATGCCGTAAATTTCATTACGGCATTATCTATAAAATTTTCCTTGAAATAATTAATGGAATCCACAATCCAATTCTTACTACTTAACTTTATTGATAAATAATTTTAATTGCCAACGGCTATGCAGCTCTGTTTGAACAAAGCCCTTTTGCATGGTTCCAGTACGTGGAAATTTGTCACAGAAATTTTGTAACTTAATTGATATGAAAATTTGTTTAATATTATCAAGTGAATTACTAATAATGATTAAAACTTATTATCATACTCAAGTATACATTAGCAAGAAATTTTGTACGAACATCTGCAATTGAGCCTGACCCATTAAAATTATTAACTCTATATTTTTTAAGTTATATTAATTATTGGTTAA
>NW_006262844.1:0-1734 GCF_000493195.1 Citrus x clementina | reverse complement strand
TCCCATTTGCATGCATAAAGGTTGAAAATTACAAATGACACACCGGAGATTTGATTGACACACACATCAACAATCCATATGCATGAAAATGACAAGAACTTAATTTTCTGTTTCTACGCGTGGCAGTTTATTTTTCTTAAAAAACAAAGATAAAAGAGAATAAAACGCAGCAACTCGATTGATCGCTATCTTGCTCCAAGTAAGCCTTCCATCAAACCCTTGCTTTCTTTATTCGGATACCATTCGCCTCTCCTACAAGAACAAATTAATCAATCTCTTTTATTTGTCACTTAATCAATAGGAACGCAATTAAACAGAACACGGTGCTTAAAATTGAAATGCTTAATGTAATTCTGAACTACTAGCCTTTACATGTACAGTTTTAAAAATAAATGAGATTACCATAAAAGCATGAGCTATTCATGGCCGCTTTCTAGTAGTAGTAAGGAGGAGGGGGAGATGCATAGACGTAAGGGTGAGGTGGTGGTGGGGACTTGGGGACAGGAGGTGGCGGGGAATAGGAAATTGGAGTTGGTGCCGGAGCAGGCACGTAGACTGGTGGAGGAGGTGGCGGGGGCAGGTAAACAGGGGGTGGTGGTGGAGAATTGTGAACCGGTGGCGGGGGTGGTGGAGACTTGTACTTGGGAGGGGGAGGAGATGTGTAGTAGTATTTGTTTGCGGAGGCTTCTAACGGCAAGTAGCTAAGAGAGACTGATACTACCAAAAGAGTGGCAAAGAGGCAGCCCATTTGAGACCCCATCGTTCAATAAAGTGGAGTTTCACTTGTGCTATAAACAAAGCTCGTTCCCCTCCTTATATAGACTTCCTTTTTACCTTCTCTACCAAACTTCTCATATTTAACCTTGACGTTAAACAATTTTATGTATGAAAAGGATGTCATCAAGTGGGACCAATTTGACTAAATTTAAAATTTATATGATTTTGTTTAGTGGCCAGCTGTTGGCCAAGCAGGGAATAAAGTAATTAACAGTCCGAGAGTCACGATCCTGTTAAAGATATGGCTTTTTTGTTTTTTAATCAATGTAATAATTTGCGCAGGGGTCTTTGTGATTTATTTCAATAACGTTATTCTTCATGAAGAGCTTGAAAACATGTACTTAATTACCTAACTTATCATGAATGTTTTGGCCTTGGATCCAGGCGGCGAGACTTATTTTCAACGTCATTTCATTTATTTATTCATTTTCACTTCGCAGCTTATTAATTGTTTTAATTCCTCCAAAAACAAGTAGCTAGCGATATATTTAACATAGCTTTAATTTAAATTTCTTATGAATTCCTTTTAATGCTCTTATCTCACGGTGAAATTAATTTTCTCCTTGGGCATAGCAGAAGCAAAACAGTAGATATCGTTCAAGTACTGGATCAAGTCAATGCGATAAAGTTACGCTCTAATCGAAGTGTGATTAAACTCAAAGGGATTTTTAATACTGCGTTAAGCAAAGCTAGATGATGCTCTAATCAAACAACTTTAAAAGAGGGGTTTTTAATAGATAATACAAAAGGAAATTATAAAAGAGGGGTTTTTAATTGAATAACTAAAATTGAAGTTATAAAGTAATAACAAGATCTCTTTATTTATAATACAGTAAATATATTTTCCTAAGTTAGCTTAAAAAGAGAAAGTAAATTATAATTATAACATAAATAAAAGAAAACTAAGACACTTACTTTAATTAAAAAAGAAAATATCAGAAGACCTAAAAATTAAAA
>NW_006262845.1:2550-3515 GCF_000493195.1 Citrus x clementina | reverse complement strand
CGCTCGCAAAGTCTCGCGGCATTCCGAGTCCGGCAGACGAAGTTGGCCAGCCCCACCCCCCAAGGCTATAGCCCACCCGTTTTTGTTGCCTCTTTCCGCGGCACGAACATGGCGCCCCGGCCATTGGGCGGTTATTTTTGAACGCGGCTTTGCCCGCGGCCTATTTTTGGCACACGGAGGCCCCTCGCAAAGTCTCGCGGCATTCCGAGTCCGGCGGACGAAGTTGGCCAGCCCCATCCCCCAAGGCTATAGCCCACCCGTTTTTGTGGCCTTTTTCCGCTGGACGAACTTGGCGCCCCGGCCTTCGGGCAGTTATTTTTGGGCGCGGATTTGCCCGGGGCCTATTTTCTGCACA
The DNA here is from genome assembly GCF_000493195.1 of Citrus x clementina. Lineage (NCBI taxonomy): Eukaryota > Viridiplantae > Streptophyta > Magnoliopsida > Sapindales > Rutaceae > Citrus > Citrus x clementina. The sequence continues at coordinate 3,160 of NW_006262845.1, read as the reverse complement.
CAGAGGCCCCTCGCAAAGTCTCGCGGCATTCCGAGTCCGGCGGACGAAGTTGGCCAGCCCCACCCCCCAAGGCTATAGCCCAACCGTTTTTGTGGCCTTTTTCCGCTGGACGAACTTGGCGCCCCGGCCTTCAGGTGTTTATTTTTGGGCGCGGTTTTGCCCGCGGCCTATTTTTGGCGAACGGAGGCCTCCCGCAAAGTCTCGCGGCATTCCGAGTCCGGCAGACGAAGTTGGCCAGCCCCACCCCCCAAGGCTATAGCCCACCCGTTTTTGTGGCCTTTTTCCGCTGGACGAACTTGGCGCCCCGGCCTTCGGGCGGTTATTTTTGGGCGTGGCTTTGCCCACAGCCTATTTTTGGCACAAGGAGGCCCCTCGCAAAGTCTCGCGGCATTCAGAGTCCGACGGATGAAGTCGGCCAGCCCCACCTCCCAAGGCTATAGCCCACCCGTTTTTGTGGCCTTTTTCCGCTGGACGAACTTGGCGCCCCGGCCTTCGGGCAGTTATTTTCGGGCGCGGATTTGCCCGTGGACTATTTTCTGCACACAGAGGCCCCTCGCAAAGTCTCGCGGCATTCCGAGTCCGGCGGACGAAGTTGGCCAGCCCCACCCCC
>NW_006262845.1:0-2450 GCF_000493195.1 Citrus x clementina | reverse complement strand
TTGCGGGCTTTTTCCGCTGGACGAACTTGGCGCCCCGGCCTTCGCGCGGTTATTTTTGGGTGCGGCTTTGCCCACGGCCTACTTTTGGCACACGGAGGCCGCTCGAAAAGTCTCGGGGCATTCCGAGTCCGGCGGACGAAGTTGGCCAGCCCCACCCCCCAAGGCTATAGCCCAACCGTTTTTGTGGCCTTTTTCCGCTGGACGAACTTGGCGCCCCGGCCTTCGGGCGGTTATTTTTGGGCGCGGCTTTGCCCGTTTCCTATTTTTAGCACACGGAGGCCCCTCACAAAGTCTCGCGGCATTCCGAGTCCGGCGGACGAAGTTGGCCAGCCACACCCCCCAAGGCTATAGCCCACCCGTTTTTGTGGCCTTTTTCCGCTGGACGAACTTGGCGCCCCGGCCTTCGGGCGGTTATTTTTGGGCTCGGCTGTGCCCATGTCCTATTTTTGGCACACGGAGGCCCCTCGGAAAGTCTTGCGTCATTCCGAGTCCGGCGGACGAAGTTGGCCAGCCCCACCCCCGAAGGCTGTAGCCCACACTTTTTTGTGGCCTTTTTTCGCTGGACGAACTTGGCGCCCCGGCCTTCGGGCAGTTATTTTTAGGCGCGGCTGTGCCCGCGTCCTATTTTTGGCACACGGAGGCACCTCGCAAAGTATCGCGCCATTCCGAGTCCGGCGGACGAAGTTGGCGAGCCCCACCCCCCAAGGCTATAGTCCACCCGTTTTTCTGGCCTTTTTCCGCTGGACGAACTTGGCGCCCCGGCCTTCGGAAGGTTATTTTTGGTCGCGGCTGTGCCCGCGGCCTATTTTTGGCACACAGAGGTGCCTCGCAAAGTCTCGCGCCATTCCGAGTCCGGCGGACGAAGTTGGCCAGCCCCACCCCCCAAGGCTATAGCCCACCCGTTTTTGTGGCCTTTTTCCGCTGGACGAACTTGGCGACCCGGCCTTCGGGCGGTTCTTTTTGGGCGCGGCTGTGCCCGTGGACTATTTTTGGCACACGCAGGTGCCTCGCAAACTCTCGCGCCATTCCGAGTCCGGCGGACAAAGTTGGCGAGCCCCACCCCCCAAGGCGATAGCCCACCCGTTTTTGTGGCCTTTTTCCGCTGGACGAACTTGGCTCCCCGGCCTTCGGGCGGTTATTTTTGGGCGTAGCTGTGCCCGCAACCTGTTTTTGGTACACGGAGGTGCCTCGTAAAGTCTCGTACCATTCCGAGTCCGGCGGACAAAGTTGGCCGGCCCCACCGCCCAAGGCTATAACCCACCCGTTTTTGTGGCCTTTTTCCGTTGGACGAACTTGGCGCCCCGGCCTTCGGGCAGTTATTTTTGGGCGCAGCTGTGCCCGCAGCCTGTTTTTGGCACATGGAGGTGCCTCGCAAAGTCTCGCGCCATTCCGAGTCCGGCGGACAAAGTTGGCCGGCCCCACCGCCCAAGGCTATAGCCCACCCATTTTTGTGGCCTTTTTCCGCTGGACGAACTCTGCGCCCCGACCTTCGGACGGTTAGTTTTGGTCGTGGCTGTGCCCGCGGCCTATTTTTAGCCCACGAAGGCGCCTCGCAAAGTCTCGCGCCATTCTGAGTCCGGCGGACGAAGTGGGCCAGCCCCACCCCCGAAGGCTGTAGCCCACACTTTTTTGTGGCCTTTTTCCGCTGGACGAACTTGGCGCACCGGCCTTCGGGAGGTTATTTTTGGGCGCGGCTGTGCCCGCGGCCTATTTTTTTTACACGGAGGCGCCTCGCAAAGGCTCGTGCCATTCCGAGTCCGGCGGAAGAAGTCGGCCGGCCCCACCCCCCAAGGTTATAGCCCACCCGTTTTTGTGGCCTTTTTCCCCTGGACGAACTTGGCGCCCCAGGGCTTTGGGTGGTTATTTTTGGGCGCGGCTGTGTCCGCAGCCTATTTTTGGCAGATGGAGGCCCCTCGCAAAGTCTCGCGCCATTCCGAGTCCGGCGGACGAAGTTGGCCAGCCCCACCCGCCAAGGCTATAGCCCACCCGTTTTTGTGGCCTTTTTCCGCTGGACGAACTTGGCGCCCCGGCCTTCGGGCGGTTATTTTTAGGCGCGGCTGTGCCCGCAACCTATTTTTGGCACACGGAGGTGCCCTGCAAAGTCCCGCGCCATTCCGAGTCCGGCGGACGAGGTTGGCCAGCCTCACCCCCCAAGGCTATAGCCCACACTTTTTTGTGGCCTTTTTCCGTTGGACGAACTTGGCGCCCCGTCCTTCGGGCGGTTATTTTTGGGTGCGGCTGTGCCCGCGGCCTATTTTTGGCACACGGAGGAGGCTCGAAAGTCTCGCACCATTCCGAGTCCGGCGGACGAAGTTGGCCAGCCCCACCCCCCAAGGTTATAGCCCACCCGTTTTTGGGCCCTTTTTCCGCTGGACGAACTTGGCCCCCCGGCCTTCGGGCGGTTATTTTTGGGCGCGGCTGTGCCCGCGGCCTATTTTTAGCACACGGAG
>NW_006262846.1:22789-23803 GCF_000493195.1 Citrus x clementina | reverse complement strand
AAGGGACGAAGTTGGCCAGCCCCACCCCCCAAGGCTATAGCCCACCCGTTTTTGTGGCCTTTTTCCGCTGGACGAACTTGGCCCCTTGGCCTTCGGGCAGTTATTTTTGGCCGCCGATTTGCCCGTGGCTTATTTTTGGCACACGGAGGCGCCTCGCAAAGTCTCGCGTAATTCCGAGTCCGGCGGACGAAGTTGGCCATCCCCACCCCCCATGCCTATAGCCCACCCGTTTTTGTGGCCTTTTTCTGCTGGACGAACTTGGCGCCCCGGCCTTCGGGTGGTTATTTTTGGACGCGGCTGTGCCCGCGGCCTATTTTTGGCACACGGAGGTGCCTCGCAAGGTCTCGCGCAATTCCGAGTCAGGCGGACGAAATTGGCCAGCCCCACCCCCCAAGGCTATAGCCCACCCGTTTTTGTGGGCTTTTTCCGCTGGACGAACTTGGCGCCCCGGCCTTCGGGAGGTTATTTTTGGTCGCGACTGTGCCCGCAGCCTATTTTTGGCACACGGAGGTGCCTCGCAAAGTCTCGCGCCATTCCGAGTCCGGCGGACGTAGTTGGCCAGCCCCACACCCCAAGGCTATAGCCCACCCGTTTTTGTGGGCTTTTTCCGTTGGACGAACTTGGCGCCCCGGCCTTCGGGAGGTTATTTTTGGACGCGGCTGTGCCCGCGGCCTATTTTTGGCACACGGAGGCCCCTCGCAAAGTCTCGCGGAATTCCGAGTCTGGCGGACGAAGTGGGCCAGCCCCACCCCCCAAGGCTATAGCCCACCCGTCTTTGTGGCCTTGTTCCGCTGGACGAACTTGGCGCCCCGGCCTTCGGGTGGTTATTTTTGGGCGTGGCTTTGGCCGCGGCCTATTTTTGGCACACGGAGGCCCCTCGCAAAGTCCCGCGGCATTCCGAGTCCGGCGCACGAAGTGGGCCAGCCCCACCCCCCAAGGCTATAGCCCACCCGTTTTTGTGGCCTTTTTCCGCTGGACCAACTGGGCGCCCCCGCCTTCGGGAGGTTATTTTTT
>NW_006262846.1:18102-21873 GCF_000493195.1 Citrus x clementina | reverse complement strand
TTGGCGCCCCAGCCTTCGGACGGTTATTTTCAGGCGCAGCTTTGTCCACATCCTATTTTTGGCACACGGAGTCCCCTCGCAAGGTCTCGCGGCATTCCGAGTCCGGCGGACGAAGTGGGCCAGACCTACCCCCCAAGGCTATAGCCCACCCGTTTTTGTGGCCTTTTTCCGCTGGACGAACTTGGCGCCCCGGCCTTCGGGCGGTTATTTTTGGGCGCGGCCTTGCCCGCGGCCTATTTTTGGCACACGGAGGCCCCTCGCAAGGTCTTGCGGCATTCCGAGTCCGGCGGACGAAGTAGGCCAGCCACACCCCCCAAGGCTATAGCCCACCCGTTTTTGTGGCCTTTTTCCGCTGGACGAACTTGGCGCCCCAGCCTTCGGACGGTTATTTTCAGGCGCAGCTTTGCTCGCATCCTATTTTTGGCACACGGAGGTCCCTCTCAAAGTCTCGCGGCATTCCGAGTCCGGCGGACGAAGTTGGCAAGCCCCACCCCCCAAGGCTATAGCCCACCCGTTTTTGTGGCCTTTTTCCGCTGGACGAACTTGGCGCCCCGGCCTTCGGACGGTTATTTTCGGGCGCGGCTTTGCCCACGGCTTATTTTTGGCACACGGAGGCCCCTCGCAAAGTCTCGCGGCATTTCGATCCGGCGGACGAAGGCTGCCAGCCCCACCCCCCAAGGCTATAGCCGACCCGTTTTTGTGGCCTTTTTCCGCTGGACGAACTTGGCGCCCCGGCCATCGGGCAGTTATTTTTGGGCGCGGCTTTGCCCGCGGCCTATTTTTCGCACACGGAGGCCCCTCGCAAATTCTCGCGGCATTCCGAGTCCGGCGGACGAATTAGGCCAGCCCCACCCCCCAAGGCTTTAGCCCACCCGTTTTTGTGGCCTTTTTGCGCTGGACGAACTTGGCACCCCGGCCCTTCAGGCGTTTATTTTTGGGCGCGGCTTTGCCCGCGGCCTATTTTGTCACAAGAGCCCCCTCGTAAGTCTCACGGCATTCGAGTCCGCGGACGAAGTGGGCCAGACCACCCCCCCAGCCTATAGCCCACCCGTTTTTTGGCCTTTTTCCGCTGGACGAATTTGGCGCCCCGGCCTTCGGGCGGTTATTTTCGGGCGCGGCTTTGCCCGCGGCCTATTTTTGGCACACGGAGGCCCCTCGCAAAGTCTCGCGGCATTCCGAGTCCGGCGGACGAAGTTGGCCAGCCCCACCCCCCAAGGCTATAGCCCACCCGTTTTTGTGGCCTTTTTCCGCTGGACGAACTTGGCGCCCCGGCCTTCGGGCGGTTATTTTTGGGCGCGGCTTTGCCCGCGGCCTAGTTTTTTCACGAGGAGGCCCCTCGCAAAGTCTCGCGGCATTCCGAGTCCGGCGGACTAAGTAGGCCAGCCCCACCCCCCAAGGCTATAACCCACCCGTTTTTGTGGCCTTTTTCCGCTGGACGAACTTGGCGCCCCGGCCTTCGGGCGGTTATTTTTGGGCGCGGCTTTGCCCGCGGCCTATTTTTGGCACGAGGAGGCCCCTCGCAAAGTCTCGCGGCATTCCGAGTCAGGCGGACTAAGTAGGCCTGCCCCACCCCCCAAGGCTATAGCCCACCCGTTTTTGTGGCCTTTTTCTGCTGGACGAACTTGGCGCCCCGGCCTTCGGGCGGATATTTTTGGGCGCGGCTTTGCCCGCGGCCTATTTTTGGCACACGGAAGCCCCTCGACAAGTCTCGCGGCATGTCGAGTCCGGCGGACGAAGTTGGCCAGCCCCACCCCCCAAGGCTATAGCCCACCCGTTTTTGTGGCCTTTTTCCGCTGGACGAACTTGGCGCCCCGGCCTTCGGGCGATTATTTTTGGGCGCGGCTTTGCCCGTGGCCTATTTTTGTCACGAGGAGGCCCCTCGCAAAGTCTCGCGGCATTCCAAGTCCGGCGGACTAAGTAGGCCAGCCCCACCCCCCAAGGCTATAACCCACCCGTTTTTGTGGCCTTTTTCCGCTGGACGAACTTGGCGCCCCGGCCTTCGGGCGGTTATTTTTGGGCGCGGTTTTGGCCGCGGCCTATTTTTGGCACACTGAGACCCCCCGAAAAGTCTCACGGCATTCCGAGTCCGGCGGACGAAGTTGGCCAGCCCCACCCCCCAAGGCTATAGCCCACCCGTTTTTGTGGCCTTTTTCCGCTGGACGAACTTGGCGCCCCGGCCTTCGGGCGGTTATTTTTGGGCGCGGCTTTGCCCGCTGCCTATTTTTGGCATACAGAGGCCCCTCACAAAGTCTCGCAGCTTTCCGAGTCCGGCGGACGAAGTAGGCCAGCCCCACCCCCCAAGGCTATAGCCCACCCGTTTTTGTGGCCTTTTTCCGCCGGACGAACTTGGTGCCCCGGCCTTCGGGCGGTTATAATTGGGCGCGGCTTTGCCCGCGGCCTATTTTTGGCACACGGAGGCCCGTCGCAAAGTCTCGCGGCATTCTGAGTCCGGCGGACGAAGTCGGCCAGCCCCACCCCCCAAGGCTATAGCCCACCCGTTTATGTGGCCTTTTTCCGCTGGACGAACAAGGCGACCCGGCCTTCATGCGGTTATTTTTGGGTGCGGCTTCGTCTGCGGCCTATTTTTGGGACACGGAGGCCCCTCGCAAAGTCTCGCGGCATTCCGAGTCCGGCAGACGAAGTTGGCCAGCCCCACCCCCCAAGGCTATAGCCCACCCGTTTTTGTGGCCTTTTACCGCTGGACGAACTTGGCGCCCCGACCTTCGGGTGGTTATTTTTAGGCGCGGTTTTGCCCGCGGATTATTTATGGCACACGGAGATCCCTCGCAAAGTCTCACGGCATTCCGAGTCCGGCGGACGAAGATGGCCAGCCCCACCCCCCAAGGCTATAGCCCACCCGTTTTTCTGGCCTTTTTCCGCCGGACGAACTTGGCGCCCCGGCCTTCGGGCGGTTATTTTTGGGTGCGCCTTTGCCCGCAGCCTATTTTTGGCACACGGAGGCCCGTCGTAAAGTCTCTCGGCATTCTGAATCCGGCGGACGAAGTCGGCCAGCCCCACCCCCCAAGGCTATAGCCCACCCGTTTTTGTGGCCTTTTTCCGCTGGACGAACTTGGCGCCCCGGCCTTCGGGCGGTTATTTTTGGGCGCGGTTTGCCCGCGGCCTATTTTTGGCACACGGAGGCCCTTCGCAAACTCTCGTGGCATGCCGAGTCCGGCGGACGAAGTGGGCCAGCCCCACCCCCCAAGGCTATAGCCCACCCGTTTTTGTGGCCTTTTTCCGCTGGACGAACTTGACGTCCCGGCCTTCGGGCGGTTATTTTTGGGCGTGGTTTGCCCACGGCCTATTTTTGGCACACGGAGGCCCCTCGCAAAGTCTCGCGGCATTCCGAGTCCGGCGGACGAAGTGGGCCAGCCCCACCCCCCAAGGTTATAGCCCACCCGTTTTTGTGGCCTTTTACCGCTGGACGAACTTGGCGCCCCGGCCTTCGGGCGGTTATTTTTAGGTGCGGCTTTGCCCGTGGATTATTTATGGCACATGGAGATCCCTCGCAAAGTCTCGCGGCATTCCGAGTCCGGCGGACGAAGATGGCCAGCCCCACCCCCCAAGGCTATCGCCCACCCGTTTTTGTGGCCTTTTTCCGCCGGACGAACTTGGCGCCCCGGCCTTCGGGCGGTTATTTTTGGGCGCGGCTTTGCCCGCGGCCTATTTTTGGCACACATATGCCACATACAAAGTCACGCGGCATTCTGAGTCCGGCGGACGAAGTTGACCAGCCCCACCCCCCAAGGCTACAGCCCACTCGTTTTTGTG
>NW_006262846.1:15380-18002 GCF_000493195.1 Citrus x clementina | reverse complement strand
ACACCCCGGCCTTCGGGCGGTTATTTTTGGGCGCGGTTTGCCCGCGGCCTATTTTTGGCACACGGAGGCCCGTCGCAAAGTCTCGCGGCATTCTGAGTCCGGCGGACGAAGTCGGCCAGCCCCACCCCCCAAGGCTATAGCCCACCCGTTTTTGTGGCCTTTTTCCGCTGGACGAACATGGCGACCTGGCCTTCGGACGGTTATTTTTGGGTGCGGCTTCATCCGCGGCCTATTTTTGGGACACGGAGGCTCCTCGCAAAGTCTCGCGGCATTCCGAGTCCGGTGGACGAAGTTGGCTAGCCCCACCCCCCAAGGCTATAGCCCACCCGTTTTTGTGGCCTTTTTCCGCTGGACGAACTTGACGCCCCGGCCTTCGGGCGGTAATTTTTGGGCGCGGTTTGCCCGCGGCCTATTTTTGGCACACGGAGGCCCCTCGCAAAGTCTCACGGCCTGCCGAGTCCGGCGGACGAAGTGGGCCAGCCGCACCCCCCAAGGCTATAGCCCACCCGTTTTTGTGGCCTTTTTCCGCTGGACGAAATTGCCGCCCCGGCCTTCGGGCGGTTATTTCTGGGCATAGCTATGTCCGCGGCCTATTTTTAGCATACGGAGGCCCCTCGCAAAGTCTCGCGGCATTCCGAGTCCGGCGGACGAAGTTGGCCAGGCCCACCCCCCAAGGCTATAGCGCACCCGTTTTTGTGGCCTTTTTCCGCTAGACGAACTTCGCGCCCCGGCCTTCGGGCGGTTATTTTTCTGCGCGGCTTTGCCCGCGGCCTATTTTTGGCACACGGAGGCCCCTCGCAAAGTCTCGCGGCATTCCGTGTCCGGCGGACGAAGTTGGCCAGCCCCACCCCCCAAGGCTACAGCCCACTCGTTTTTGTGGCCTTTTTCCGCAGGACGAACTAGGCGCCCCGGGCTTCGGGTGGTTATTTTTCTGCGCGGCTTTGCCCACGGCCTATTTTTGGCACACGGAGGCCCCTCGCAAAGTCTCGCGGCATTCCGTGTCCGGCGGACGAAGTTGGCCAGCCCCACCCCCCAAGGCTACAGCCCACTCGTTTTTTTGGCCTTTTACCGCTGGACGACCTTGACGCCCCGGCTTTCGGGCGGTTATTTTTGGGCGCGGTTTGCCCGCGGCCTATTTTTGGCACACGGAGGCCCCTCGCAAAGTCTCGCGGCATGCCGAGTCCGGCGGACGAAGTGGGCCAGCCCCACCCCCCAAGGCTATAGCCCACCCGTTTTTGTGGCCTTTTACCGCTGGACGAACTTGGCGCCCCGGCCTTCGGGTGGTTATTTTTAGGCGCGGTTTTGCCCGCGGATTTTTTATGGCACACGGAGATCCGTCGCAAAGTCTCACGGCATTCCGAGTCCGGTGGACGAAGATGGCCAGCCCCACCCCCCAAGGCTATAGCCCGCCCGTTTTTGTGGCCGTTTTCCGCCGGACGAACTTGGCGCCCCGGCCTTCGGGCGGTTATTTTTGGGCGCGCCTTTGCCCGCGGCCATTTTTTGGAACACGGAGGCCCGTCGCAAAGTCTCGCGGCATTCTGAGTCCGGCGGACGAAGTCGGCCAGCCCCACCCCCCAAGGCTATAGCCCACCCGTTTATGTGGCCTTTTTCTGCTGGACGAACATGGCGACCCGGCCTTCATGCGGTTATTTTTGGGTACGGCTTCGTTCGCGGCCTATTTTTGGGACACGGAGGCCCCTCGCAAAGTCTCGCGGCATTCCGAGTCCGGCAGACGAAGTTGGCCAGCCCCACCCCCCAAGGCTATAGCCCACCCGTTTTTGTGGCCTTTTTCCGCTGGACGAACTTGACGCCCCGGCCTTCGGGCGGTTATTTTTGGGCACGGTTTGCCCGCGGCCTATTTTTGGCACATGGAGGCCCTTCGCAAGATCTCGCGGCATGCCGAGTCCGGCGGACGAAGTGGGCCAGCCCCACCCCCCAAGGCTATAGCCCACCCGTTTTTGTGGCCGTTTTCCGCCGGACGAACTTGGCGCCCCGGCCTTCGGGCGGTTATTTTTGGGCGCGCCTTTGCCCGCGGCCTATTTTTGGCACACGGAGGCCCGTCGCAAAGTCTCGCGGCATTCTGAGTCCGGCGGACGAAGTCGGCCAGCCCCACCCCCCAAGTCTATAGCCCACCCGTTTTTGTGGCCTTTTTCCGCTGGACGAACATGGCGACCCGGCCTTCAGGCGCTTATTTTTGGGTACGGCTTCTCCCGCGGCCTATTTTTGGGACACGGAGGCCCCTCGCAAAGTCTCGCGGCATTCTGAGTCCAGCGGACGAAGTCGGCCACCCCCACCCCCCAAGGCTATAGCCCACCCGTTTTTGTGGCCTTTTACCGCTGGACGAACTTGGCGCCCCGGCCTTCGGGTGGTTATTTTTAGGTGCGGCTTTGCCCGCGGATTATTTATGGCACACGGAGATCCCTCACAAAGTCTCATGGCATTCCGAGTCCGGCGGACGAAGATGGCCAGCCCCACCCCCCAAGGCTATAGCCCACCCGTTTTTGTGGCCTTTTTCCGCTGGACGAACTTGACGTCCCGGCCTTCGGGCGGTTATTTTTGGGTGCGGGTTTGCCCACGGCCTATTTTTTGCACCGGGAGGGCCCTCGCAAAGTTTCGCGGCAT
>NW_006262846.1:14379-15280 GCF_000493195.1 Citrus x clementina | reverse complement strand
TTCCGCTGGATGAACTTGTTACCTCAGACTTTCGGGCTATAATTTTGGGGCGAAGCTTTGTATGAGGCCTATTTTTTCTACACGGAGTCTCCTTGCAAATTCTCGAGGCATTCCGAGTCCGGTCGGACGAAGTTGGCCAGCCCCACCCCCCAAGGCTATAGCCCACCCGTTTTTGTGGCCTTTTCCCGCTGGACGAACTTGGCGCCCCGGCCTTCGGGCGGTTATTTTTGGCAGCGGTTTTTCCCGCGGCCTATTTTTGGCACACATAGGCCCCATGCAAAGTCACGCGGCATTCTGAGTCCGGCGGACGAAGTTGGCCAGCCCCACCCCCCAAGGCTACAGCCCACCCGTTTTTGTGGACTTTTGCCGCTGGACGAACTTGACGCCCCGGCCTTCGGGCGGTTATTTTTGCGCGCGGTTTGCCCGCGGCCTATTTTTGGCACACGGAGACCCCTCGCAAAGTCTCACGGTATGCCGAGTCCGGCAGACGAAGTGGGCCAGCCCCACCCCCAAGGCTATAGCCCACCCGTTTTTGTGGCCTTTTTCCGCTGGACGAACTTGGCGCCCCGGCCTTCGGGTGGTTATTTTTAGGCGCGGCTTTGCCCACGGATTATTTATGGCACACGGAGATCCCTCGAAAAGTCTCACGGCATTCCGAGTCCGGCGGACGAAGACGGCCAGCCCCACCCCCCAAGGCAATAGCCCACCCGTTTTTGTGGCCTTTTTCCGCTCGACGAACTTGGCGCCCCGGCCTTCGGGCAGTAATTTTTGTGCGCGGCTTCGCCCGCGGCCTATTTTTGGTACATGGAAGCCCCTCGCAAAGTCTCGCGGCATGCCGAGTCCGGCGGACGAAGTTGTCCAGCCCCACCCCCCAAGATTATAGCTCCCCCGTTTTTGTGGC
>NW_006262846.1:5326-10249 GCF_000493195.1 Citrus x clementina | reverse complement strand
GAACTTGACGCCCCGGCCTTCGGGCGGTTATTTTTGGGCGCGGTTAGCCCGCGGCCTATTTTTGGCACATGGAGGCCCTTCGCAAATCCTCGTGGCATGCCGAGTCCGGCGGACGAAGTGGGCCAGCCCCACCCCCCAAGGCTATAGCCCACCCGTTTTTGTGGCCTTTTACCGCTGGACGAACTTGGCGCCCCGGCCTTCGGGCGGTTATTTTTAGGCGCGGCTTTGCCCGCGGATTATTTATGGCACACGGAGATCCCTCGTAAAGTCTCGCGGTATTCCGAGTCCGGCGGACGAAGTTGGCCAGCGCCACCCCCCAAGGCTATAGCCCACCCGTTTTTGTGGCCTTTTTCCGCCGGACGAACTTGGCGCCCCGGCCTTCGGGAGATATTTTTGGGCGCGCCTTTGCCCGTGGCCTATTTTTAGCACACGGAGGCCCCTCACAAAGTCTCGCGGCATTCCGAGTCCGGCGGACGAAGTTGGCCAGCCCCACCCCCCAAGGCTGTAGCCCACCCGTTTTTGTGGCCTTTTTTCGCTGGACGAACTTGGCGCCCCGGCCTTCGGGCTGTTATTTTTGGGCGCGGCTTTGCCCGCTGCCTATTTTTGGCACACGGAGGCCCCTCGCAAAGTCTCACGGCATTCCGAGTCCGGCGGACAAAGTTGGCCAGCCCGACCCCCCAAGGCTGTAGCCCACCCGTTTTTGTGGCCTTTTTTCGCTGGACGAACTTGGCGCCCCGGCCTTCGGGCGGTTATGTCTGGGTGCGGCTTTGCCCGCGGCCTATTTTTGGCACACGGAGGCCCCTCGCAAAGTCTCATGGCATTCCGAGTCCGGCGGACGAAGTTGGCCAGCCCCACCCCCCAGGCTATAGCCCACCAGTTTTTGTGGCTTTTTTCCGCTGGACGAACTTGGCGCCCCGGCCTTCGGGCGGTTATTTTTGGGCGCGGCTTTGTCAGCGGCCGATTTTTTGCACAGGGAGGCCCCTCGCAAAGTCTCGCGGCATTCCGAGTCTGGCGGACGAAGTTGGCCAGCCCCACCCCCCAAGGCTATAGCCCACCCGTTTTTGTAGCCTTTTTCCGCTGGACGAACTTGGCGCCCCGGCCTTCGGGCGGTTATTTTTGGGCGCGGCTTTGCCCGCGGCCTATTTTTGGCACACGGAGGCCCCTCGCAAAGAGTCGCGCCATTCCGAGTCCGGCGGAAGAAGTGGGCCCGCCCCACCCCCCAAAGCTATAGCCCACCCGTTTTTGTGGGCTTTTTCCGCTGGACGAACTTGGCGCCCCGGCCTTCGGGCGGTTATTTTTAGGCGCGGCTGTGCCAGCGGCCTATTTTTGGCACACGAAGGCGCCTCGTAAAGTCTCGCGCCATTCCGAGTCCGGCGGACGAAGTCGGCCAGCCCCACCCCCCAAGGCTATAGCCCACCCGTTTTTGTGGGCTTTTTCCGCTGGACGAACCTGGCGCCCCGGCCTTCGGGCAGTTATTTTTGGGTGCGGCTGTGCCCGCGGCCTTTTTTTGGCACACGGAGGCGCCTCGCAAAGTCTCGCGCCATTCCGAGTCCTGCGGACGAAGCTGGCCAGCCCCACCCGCCAAGGCTATAGTCCACCCGTTTTTGTGGGCTTTTTCCGCTGGACGAACATGGCGCCCCGGCCTTCGGGTGGTTATATTTGGGCGCGGCTGTGCCCGTGGCCTATTATTCGCACACGGAGGCGCCTCACAAAGTCTCGCGCCATTCCGAGTCCGGCGGACGAAGCTGGCCAGCCCCACCCCCCAAGGCTATAGCCCACCCGTTTTTGTAGCCTTTTTCAGCTGGACGAACTTGGCGCCCCGGCCTTCGGGCGGTTATTTTTGGGCGCGGCTTTGTCCGCGGCCGATTTTTTGCACACGGAGGCCCCTCGCAAAGTATCGCGGCATTCCGAGTCCGGCGGACGAAGTTGGCCAGCCCCACCCCCCAAGGCTATAGCCCACCCGTTTTTGTAGACTTTTTCCGCTGGACGAACTTGGCGCCCCGGCCTTCGGGCGGTTATTTTTGGGCGCGGCTTTGCCCGCGGCCTATTTTTGGCACACGAAGGCACCTCGCAAAGTCTCGCGCCATTCTGAGTCCGGCGGACGAAGTCGGCCAGCCCCACCCCCCAAGGCTGTAGCCCACCCGTTTTTGTGGGCTTTTTCCGCTGGACGAACTTGGCGCCCCGGCCTTCGGGCGGTTATTTTTAGGCGCGGCTGTGCCCGCGGCCTATTTTTTGCACACGAAGGCACCTCGCAAAGACTCGCGCCATTCCGAGTCCGGCGGACGAAGTTGGCCAGCACCACCCCCCAAGGCTATAGCCCACCCGTTTTTGTGGGCTTTTTCCGCTGGACGAACCTGGCGCCCCGGCCTTCGGGCAGTTATTTTTGGGTGCGGCTGTGCCCGCGGCCTTTTTTTGGCACACGGAGGTGCCTCGCAAAGTCTCGTGCCATTCCGAGTCCGGCGGACGAAGTCGGCCAGCCCCACCCTCCAAGGCTATAGCCCACCCGTTTTTGTGGGCTTTTTCCGCTGGACGATCATGGCGGCCCGGCCTTTGGGCGGTTAAATTTTGGCGCGGCTGTGCCCGCGGCCTATTTTTGGCACACGGAGGCGCCTCGCAAAGTCTCGCGCCATTCCGAGTCCTGCGGACGAAGCTGGCCAGCCCCACCCGCCAAGGCTATAGTCCACCCGTTTTTGTGGGCTTTTTCCGCTGGACGAACATGGCGCCCCGGCCTTCGGGCGATTATATTTGGGCGCGGCTGTGCCCGTGGCCTATTATTCGCACACGGAGGCGCCTCGCAAAGTCTCGCGCCATTCCGAGTCCGGCGGACGAAGCATGCCAGCCCCACCCCCCAAGGCTATAGCCCACCCGTTTTTGTAGCCTTTTTCCGCTGGACGAACTTGGCGTCCCGGCCTTCGGGCTGTTATTTTTGGGCGAGGCGTTGCCCGCGGCCTAAGTTTGGCACACGGAGGCCCCTCGCAAAGTCTCTCGGCATTCCGAGTCCGGCGGACGAAGTTGGCCAGCCCCACCCCCCAAGGCTATAGCCCACCCGTTTTTCTGGCCATTTTCCGCTGGACGAACTTGCCGCCCCGGCCTTCGGGCGGTTATTTTTGGGCGCGGATTTGCCCGCGGCCTATTTTTGGTACACGGAGGCCCCTCGCAAAGTCTCGCGCCATTCCGAGTCCGGCGGACGAAGTTGGCCCGCCCCACCCCCCAAAGCTATAGCCCACCCGTTTTTGTGGGCTTTTTCCGCTGGACGAACTTGGCGCCCCGGCCTTCGAGCGGTTATTTTTAGGCACGGCTGTGCCCGCGGCCTATTTTTGGCACACGAAGGCGCCTCGCAAAGTATCGCGCCATTCCGAGTCCGGCGGACGTAGTCGGCCAGCCCCACCCCCCAAGGCTATAGCCCACCCGTTTTTGTGGGCTTTTTCCGCTGGACGAACTTGGCGCCCCGGCCTTCGGGCAGTTATTTTTTGGCGCGGCTGTGCCCGCGGCCTATTTTTGGCACACGGAGGCGCCTCGCAAAGTCTCGCGCCATTCATAGTCCGGCGGACGAAGTGGGCCCGCCCCACCCCCCAAGGCTATAGCCCACCCGTTTTTGTGGGCTTTTTCCGCTGGACGAACTTGGCGCCCCGGCCTTCGGGCAGTTATTTTTTGGCGCGGCTGTGCCCGCGGCCTATTTTTGGCACACGGAGGTGCCTCGCAAAGTCTCGCGCCATTCCGAGTCCTGCGGACGAAGCTGGCCAGCCCCACCCCCCAAGGCTATAGTCTACCCGTTTTTGTGGGCTTTTTCCGCTGGACGAACATGGCGCCCCGGCCTTCGGGCGGTTATTTTTGGGCGCAGCTGTGCCCGCGGCCTATTTTTGGCACACGGAGGGGCCTCGGAAAGTCTCGCGCTATTCCGAGTCCGGCGGACGAAGTTGGCCAGCCCCACCCCCGAAGGCTATAGCCCACCTGTTTTTGTGGCATTTTGCCGCTGGACGAATTTGCCGCCCCGGCCTTCGGGCGGTTATTTTTGGGCGCAGCTGTGCCCGCGGCCTATTTTTGGCACACGGAGGCGCCTCTGAAAGTCTCGCGCCATTCCGAGTCCGGCGGACGAAGTTGGCCAGCCCCACCCCCGAAGGCTATAGCCCACCCGTTTTTGTGGCCTTTTTCCGCTGGACGAACTTGGCGCCCCGGCCTTCGGGCAGTTATTTTTGGGTGCGGCTGTGCCCACGGCCTATTTTTGGCACACGGAGGCACCTCGCAAAGTCTCGCGCCATTCCGAGTCCGGCGGACGAAGTTGGCCAGCCCCACCCCCGAAGGCTATAGCCCACCCGTTTTTGTGGCCTTTTTCCGCTGGACGAACTTGGCGCCCCGGCCTTCGGGCGGTTATTTTTGGGCGCGGCTGTGCCCGCGGCCTATTTTTGGAACGCGGAGGCACCTCGCAAAGTCTCGCGCCATTCCGAGTCCGGCGGACGAAGTTGGCCAGCCCCACCCCCCAAGGTTATAGCCCACACGTTTTTGTGGCCTTTTTCCGCTGGACGAACTTGGCGCCCGGCCTTCGGGCTGTTATTTTTGGGGACGGCTGTGCCCGCGGCCTATTTTTGGCACACGGAGGCGCCTCGCAAAGTCTCGCGCCATTCCGAGTCCGGCGGACGAAGTTGGCCAGCCCCACCCCCCAAGGCTATAGCCCACCAGTTTTTGTGGCCTTTTTCCGCTGGACGAACTTGGCGCCCCGGCCTTCTGGCGGTTAATTTTGGGCGCGGCTGTGCCCGCGGCCTATTTTTGGCACACGCAGGCCCCTCGCAAAGTCTCGCGGAATTCCGAGTCCGGCGGACGAAGTTGGCCAGCCCCACCCCCCAAGGCTATAGCCCACCCGTTTTTGTGGCCTTTTTCCGCTGGATGAACTTGGCGCCCCGGCCTTCGGGCAGTTATTCTGGGAGC
>NW_006262846.1:4122-5139 GCF_000493195.1 Citrus x clementina | reverse complement strand
GCCCGCGGCCTATTTTTGGAACACGGAGACGCCTCGCAAAGGCTTGCGGCATTCCGAGTCCGGCGGACGAAGTTGGCGAGCCCCACCCCCCAAGGCTATAGTCCACCCGTTTTTGTGGCCTTTTTCCGCTGGATGAACTTGGCGCCCCGGCCTTCGGGAGGTTATTTTTAGATGCGGCGTTGCCCGCAGCCTATTTTTGGCACACGGAGGCCCCTCGCAAAGTCTCGCGGCATTCCGAGTCCGGCGGACGAAGTTGGCCAGCCCCACCGCCCAAGGCTATAGCCCGCCCGTTTTTGTGGCCTTTTACCGCTGGACGAACTTGGCAACCCGGCCTTCGGGCGGTTATTTTTGGGCGCGGCTGCGCCCGTGGCCTATTTTTGGCACACGGGGGCGTCTCGCAAACTCTGGCACCATTCCGAGTCCGGCGGACGAAGTTGGCCAGCCCCACCCCCCAAGGCTATAGTCCACCCGTGTTTGTGGCCTTTTTCCGCTGGACGAACTTTGCGCCCCGGCCTTCGGGCGGTTATTTTTGGGCGCAGCTTTGGCCGCGGCCTATTTTTGGCACACGGAGGCACCTCGCAAAGACTCGTGTCATTCCGAGTCCGGCGGACGAAGTTGGCCAGCCCCACCACCCAAGGCTATAGCCCACCCGTTTTTGTGGCCTTTTTCCGTTGGACGAACTTGGCGCCACGGCCTTCGGGCGGTTATGTTAGGGCGTGGCTTTGCCCGTGGCCTATTTTTGGCACACGGAGGCCCCTCGCAAATTCTCGCGGCATTCCGAGTCCGGCGGACGAAGTTGGCCAGCCCCACCCCCCAAGGCTATAGCCCACCCGTTTTGTGGCCTTTTTACGCTGGACGAACATGGCGCCCCGGCCTTCGGGTGGTTATTTTTGTGCGCGGCTGTGCCCGCGGCCTATTTTTGGCACGAGGAGGTGCCTCGCAAAGTCTCGCGCCATTCCGAGTCCGGCGGACGAAGTTGGCCAGCCCCACCCCCCAAGGCTATAGCCCACCCGTTTT
>NW_006262846.1:0-3644 GCF_000493195.1 Citrus x clementina | reverse complement strand
CCATTCCGAGTCCGGCGGACGAAGTTGGCCAGCCCCACCCCCCAAGCCTATAGCCCACCCGTTTTTGTGGCCTTTTTCCGCTGGACGAACTTGGCGCCCCGGCCTTCGGGCAGTTATTTTTGGGCGCGGCTGTGCCCGCGGCCTATTTTTGGTACACGGAGGCACCTCACAAACTCTGGCACCATTCCGAGTCCGGCGGACGAAGTTGGCCAGCCCTACCCCCCAAGGCTATAGCCCACCCGTTTTTGTGACCTTTCTCCGCTGGACGAACTTGGCGCCCCGGCCTTCGGGCGGTTATTTTTGGGCGCGGCTTTCCCGCGGCCTATTTTTGGTACACGGAGGTTCCTCGCAAAGTCTCGCGGCATTCCGAGTCCGGTGGACGAAGTTGGCCAGCCCCACCCCCCAAGGCTATAGCCCACCCGTTTTTGTGGCCTTTTTCCGCTGGACGAACTTGGCGCCCCGGCCTTCGGGCGGTTATTTTTGGGCGCGGCTTTCCCGCGGCCTATTTTTGGTACACGGAGGTTCCTCGCAAAGTCTCGCGCCATTCCGAGTCCGGTGGACGAAGTTGGCCAGCCCCACCCCCCAAGGCTATAGCCCATCCGTTTTTGTGGCCTTTTTCCGCTGGATGAACTTGGCGCCCCGGCCTTCGGGCAGTTTTTTTTTGGTGCGGCTGTGCCCGCGGCCTATTTTTGGCACACGGAGGCGCCTCGCAAACTCTGGCACCATTCCGAGTCCGGCGGACGAAGTTGGCCAGCCCCACCTCCCAAGGCTATATCCCACCCGTTTTTGTGGCCTTTCTCCGCTGGACGAACTTGGCGCCCCGGCCTTCAGGCGGTTATTTTTGGGCGCGGCTTCGCCCGCGGCCTATTTTTGGCACATGGAGGAACCTCGCAAGGTCTCGCGCCTTTCCGAGTCCGGCGGACGAAGTGGGCCAGCCCCACCCCCCAAGGCTATAGCCCACCCGTTTTTGTGGCCTTTTTCCGCTGGACGAACTTGGCGCCCCGGCCTTCGGGCGGTTATTTTTGGACGCGGCTTTGCCCGCGGCCTATTTTTGGCACATGGAGGCGCCTCGCAACGTCTCGCGCCAGTCCAAGTCCGGCGGACGAAGTCGGCCTGCCCCACCCCCCAAGGCTATAGCACACCCGTTTTTGTGGCCTTTTTCCGCTGGATGAACTTGGCGCCCCGGCCTTCGGTCGGTTATTTTTGGATGTGGCTGTGCCTGCGGCCTATTTTTGGCACACGGAGGTGCCTCACAAAGTATCGGTCCATTCCGAGTCCGGCGGACAAAGTTGGCCGGCCCCACCCCCCAAGGCTATAGCCCACCCGTTTTTGTGGCCTTTTTCCGCTGGACGAACTTGGCGCCCCGGCCTTCGGGCGGTTATTTATGGGCACGGCTGTGCCCGAGGCCTATTTTTGGCACATGGAGGCACCTCGCAAAGACTCGCGCCATTCCGAGTCCGGTGGACGAAGTTGGGCAGCCCCACCCCCCAAGGCTATAGCCCACCCGTTTTTGTGGCCTTTTTCCGCTGGACGAACTTGGCGCCCCGGCCTTCAGGCGGTTCTTTATGGGCGCGGCTTTGCCCGCGGCCTATTTTTGGCACACGGAGGCGCCTCGCAACGTCTCGCGCTATTCCGAGTCCGGCGGACGAAGTCGGCCTGCCCCACCCCCCAAGGCTATAGCACACCCGTTTTTGTGGCCTTTTTCCGCTGGACGAACTTGGCGCCCCGGCCTTCGGGCTGTTATTTTTGGGCGCGGCTGTGCCCGCGGCCTATTTTTGGTACACGGAGGCACCTCACAAACTCTGGCACCATTCCGAGTCCGGCGGACGAAGTTGGCCAGCCCCACCCCCCAAGGCTATAGCCCACCCGTTTTTGCGGCCTTTCTCCGCTGGACGAACTTGGCGCCCCGGCCTTCGGGCGGTTATTTTTGGGCGCAGCTGTGCCCGCGGCCTATTTTTGGCACACGGAGGCGCCTCGAAAAGTTTCGCGCCATTCCGAGTCCGGCGGACGAAGTTGGCCTGCCCCACCCCCCAAGCCTATAGCCCACCCGTTTTTGTGGGCTTTTTCCGCTGGACGAACTTGGCGCCCAGGCCTTCGGGCGGTTATTTTTGGGCGCGGCTGTGCCAGCGGCCTATTTTTGGCACACGGAGGCGCCTCGCAAAGACTCGCGCCATTCCGAGTCCGGCGGATAAAGTTGGCCAGCCCCACCCCCCAAGGCTATAGCCCACCCGTTTTTGTGGCCGTTTTCCGCGGGACGAACTTGGCGCCCCGGCCTTCGGGCAGTTATTTTTGGGTGCGGCTTTACCCACGGCCTATTTTTGGCACACGGAGGCCCCTCGCAAAGTCTCACGGCATTCGAAGAACGGCGGACGAAGTGGGCCAGCCCCACCCCCCAAGGCTATAGCCGACCCATTTTTGTGGCCTTTTTCCGCTGGCGAACTTGGCGCCCCGGCCTTCGGGCAGTTTTTTTGGGACGCGGCTTTGCCCGCGGCCTATTTTTGGCACACGGAGGCCCCTCGCAACGTCTCGCGGCATTCCGAGTCCGGCGGACGAAGTTGGCCAGCCCCACCCCCCAAGGCTATAGCGCACCCGTTTTTGTGGCCTTTTTCCGCTGGACGAACTTGGCGCCCCGGCCTTCGGGCGGTTATTTTAGGGCGCGGCTTTGCCCGTGGCCTATTTTTGGCACACGGAGGCCCCTCGCAAAGTCTCGCGGCATTCCGAGTCCGGCGGACGAAGTTGGCCAGCCCCACCCCCCAAGGGTATAGCCCACCTATTTTTGTGGCCTTTTTCCGCTGGACGAACTTTGCGCCCCGGCCTTCGAACGGTTATTTTTGGGCGCGGCTTTGCCCACGGCATATTTTTAGCACATGGAGGCCCCTCTCAAAGTATCGCACGGCAGTCCGAGTCCGGCGGATGAAGTTGGCCAGCCCCACCTCCCAAGGATATAGCCCACCCGTTTTTGTGGCCTTTTTCGGCTGGACGAACTTGGCGCCCCGGTCTTGGGGCGGTTATTTTTGGGCGCGGCTTTGCCCGCGGCCGATTTTTGGCACATGGAGACCCCTCGCAAAGTCTCACGGCATTCGAAGTACGGCGGACGAAGTGGGCCAGCCCCACCCCCCAAGGCTATAGCCCACCCATTTTTGTGGCCTTTTTCCGCTGGACGAACTTGGCGCCCCGGCCTTCGGGCAGTTTTTTTTGGACGCGGCTTTGCCCGCGGCCTATTTTTGGCACACGGAGGCCCCTCGTAACGTCTCGCGGCATTCCGAGTCCGGCGGACGAAGTTGGCCAGCCCCACCCCCCAAGGCTATAGCGCACCCGTTTTTGTGGCCTTTTTCCGCTGGACGAACTTGGCGCCCCGGCCTTCGGGCGGTTATTTTAGGGCGCGGCTTTGCCCGTGGCCTATTTTTGGCACATGGAGGCCCCTCGCAAATTGTCGCGGAATTCCGAGTCCGGCGGACGAAGTCGGCCAGCACCACCCCCCAAGGCTATAGCCCACCCGTTTTTGTGGCCTTTTTCCGCTGGACGAACTTGGCGCCCCGGCCTTCGGGTGGTTATTTTTGGGCGAGGCTTTGCCCGCGGCCTATATTTGGCACACGGAGGCCCCTCGCGAAGTCTCGTGGCATTCCGAGTGCGGCGGACGAAGT
>NW_006262847.1:1002-3777 GCF_000493195.1 Citrus x clementina | reverse complement strand
GAAATCCACGATTATTAGTGTTTATTGTGTGGACTTGACTTTGCATATTGCCACTATAATTAGGGATTGTACGAGTATAGCATTGTAAGTTTACTTGTTTTTTTTTTTAGCCTCAAGAATATATCTTGACATGCACTAAATTTGAATTTTTTGTAAAGGGATATAAACAAAGGCTTTGCTTTTCTACATGAGTGCGGTCATTTTCATGGAAATTTAACTCCAAATGAAAGTCCCGAAACAGTAACAAAACAAACAAATCGAGGTATTGGATCAATGCATTCTGATTCTTTTTCAAAAGGTGGTGGACGTTCGTGTTTCTTGTATTTATAGTCATGTTCGATTATTTTGTAATAGTGTGTGTTATCTTAATACAAATAGATCTATTAAGGTTGTGGACATTATTGTTTATTGTAGAAATGCACGATTATTAGTGTTTATTGTGTGAACTTCACTTTGCATATTGCCACTATAACATAGATATTTGTGCTGGTCCTTTAATGTTATGTTTATTTTTTTTATCAATATTTGTATATTGGATTTGATATACTGCATTAATTAATTATTTATGTATTGCATGCTTTGCATTTATAGCACTTACACAAAATATAATTGATTCATAAAATATGTTTTGTAATTACATCTCTGTTAATTATAACTTTCTTATAGTAATAAAATTAATTTAGTCTTCACATCATGACTATAAAAGATTTTATTATTTGTTAATTTGCTCTCCTGTCTATAACAAGTGTTAAGTTTGAAGGCGTTGTGAGCTATTCTTATGTTATCTCACCATTATTGTCCAATCATTGATTTTTCTCTTTTATGCATCAGGGTGAGTAGAACCTAGTGTGAGTGATTAAAATTTAGGAGAAGCTGAAGAAAATAGCAAAGGACAGTCAGACAATTGTAAATGGTGACTACTCCCAACTATATATTTTTTTTCAACAAAGAGAAATGGTGGATATAAGGGTGTGGATGATTATGACCGACTTGCGATTGTAAAGATAATTGAGAAGAAAGATATACTAGATGGAAGACTTGAAAATTTAAAAAATATGCGTTCAGACTTTATCGTGAGCTTTTTTGGATTAACTGAGAGTAAAGACAAGAAGGATTTTACATTTTTTATAGAACCTTGCATGATCAGCATGAAGCTATTTTTTAAATATAAGTAAGATCCAAGCACAAGAATAATAACCGAAGAGGTTAAAGAATTGGTTATGGCTGCTGAGCAGGCCAGGGAGTTGAGCCAGGATTGTACAGGTATAGCATTGTAAGTTTACTTGCCATTTTTTTTTTTTAGCCTCAAGAATATATCCTGACATTCACTAAATTTGAATTTTCTGTGTAGGGATATAATTAAAGGCATTACTTTTCTACATGAGTGCAGTCGTTTTCATGGAAATTTAACTCCAAATGAAAGTCTCAAAACAGTAACAAAACAAACAAATCGAGGTGTTGGATCCATGCATTCTGATTCTTTTACAAAATGTGGTGGACGTTCGTGTTTATTGTATTTGGAGTCCTGTTCGATTATTTTGTAATAGTGAGTGTTATCTTGATACAAATAAATTTATTAAGGTGGTGGACATTATTGTTTATCATAGAAATGCACGATTATTAGTGTTTATTATGTGGACTTGAATTTGCATATTGCCACTATAATGAAGGATTGTACAAGTATAGCATTGTAAGTTTACTTGATTTTTTTTTTTAGCCTCAAGAATATATCTTCACATGCACTAAATTTGAATTTTTTGTAAAGGGATATTATCAAAAGCTTTGCTTTTCTACATGAGTGCGGTCGTTTTGATGGAAATTTAACTCCAAATGAAAGTCTCAAAATAGTAACAAAACAAATAAATCGAGATATTGGATCCATGCATTCTGATTCTTTTTCAAAAGGTGGTGGACGTTCGTGTTTATTGTATTTATTGTCCTGCTCGATTATTTTATAATAGTGAGTGTTATCTTGATACAAATAGATTTATTAAGGTGGTGGACATTATTGTTTATTATAGAAATGCACAATTATTAGTGTTTATTATGTGAACTTGATTTTGCATATTGCCACTATAATTAAGGATTGTACAAGTACAGCATTATAAGTTTACTTGTCTTTTTTTTTTTTAGCCTCAAGAATATATCTTGACATTCACTAAATTTGAATTTTATGTGTAAGGATATAATCAAACGCATTGCTTTTCTACATGAGTGCGGTCGTTTTCATGGAAATTTAACTCAAAATGAAAGTCTCAAAACAGTAACAAAACAAACAAATCAAGGTGTTGGATCTATGCATTCTGATTCATTTTCGAAATATGGTGGACGTTCGTGTTTATTGTATTTGTAGTCATGTTCGATTATTTTGTAATATTGTGTGTTATCTTGATGCAAATAGATCTATTAAGGTGGTGGACATTATTGTTTATTGTAGAAAAGCACGATTATTTGTGTTTATTGTGTGGACTTGACTTTGCATATTGCAACTATAACATAGATATTTGTGCTGGTATTTTAATGTTATGTTTATTTCATTTATCAATATCTGTATATCGGATTTGATATGATGCATTAATTAATTATTTATGTATTGCATGCTTTGCATTTATAGCACTTACACAGAATATAACTGATTCATAAAAATAATTTTTGTAATTACATCTCTGTTAGTTACAACCTTCTTATAGTAATAAAATTAATTTAGTCTTCACATCATGACTATAAAAAGGTTTTAATTATTTGTTAATTTGCTCTATTGTCTATAGCAAATGT
>NW_006262847.1:0-641 GCF_000493195.1 Citrus x clementina | reverse complement strand
TAATTAAGAGTAAAGACCAGAAGGATTTTTCATAGTCTATAGAACCTTGCATGATCAGCATGAATCAATTTTCTTAAATATAAGTAAGATCCCAGCACAAGAATGATAACCGAAGAGGTTAAAGATCTGGTCAGGGCTGCTGAGCAGGCCAAGGAGTTGAGCCAAGATTGTACAGGTATAGCATTGTAAGTTTACTTATCTTTTTTTTTTTTAACCTCAAGAATATATCCTGACATTCACTAAATTTGAATTTTCTGTGTAGGGATATAATTAAAGGCATTACTTTTCTACATGAGTGCGGTTGTTTTCATGGAAATTTAACTCCAAATGAAAGTCTCAAAACAGTAACAAAACAAACAAATCGAGGTGTTGGATCCATGCATTCTGATTCTTTTACAAAATGTGGTGGATGTTTGTGTTTATTGTATTTGTAGTCGTGTTCGATTATTTTGTAATAGTGAGTGTTATCTTGATACAAATAGATTTATTAAGGTGGTGGACATTATTGTTTATAATAGAAATGCATGATTATTAGTGTTTATTGTGTGGACTTGACTTTGCATATTGCCACTATAATTAAGGATTGTACAAGTATAGCATTGTAAGTTTACTTGATTTTTTTTTTTTTAGCCTCAAGAATA
>NW_006262848.1:1019-3535 GCF_000493195.1 Citrus x clementina | reverse complement strand
GGTACACGGAGGGGCCTCGCAACATCTCGCGCCATTCTGAGTCCGACGGACGTAGTTGGCCAGCACCACCCCCCAAGGCTATAGCCCACCCGTTTTTGGGGCCTTTTTCCGCTGGACGAACTTGGCATCCCGGCCTTCAGGCGGTTCTTTTTAGGCGCTGCTGTCCCCGCGGCCTATTTTTGGCACACGGAGGCACCTCGCAAAGTCTCGCACCATTCCGAGTCCGGTGGACGAATTTGGCCAGCCCCACCCCCAAGGCTATAGCCCACCCGTTTTTGTGGCCTTTTTCCGCAGGACGAACTTGGCGCCCCGGCCTTCGGGCGGTTATTTTTGGGCGCGGCTGTGCCCACAGCCTATTTTTGGTACACGGAGGGGCCTCGCAACATCTCGCGCCATTCTGAGTCCGACGGACGTAGTTGGCCAGCCCCGCCCCCCAAGGCTATAGCCCACCCGTTTTTGTGGACTTTTTCCGCTGGACGAACTTGGCGTCCCGGCCTTCGCGAGGTTATTTTTGGGCGCGGCTGTTCCCGTAGCCTATTTTTGGCACACGGAGGTGCCTCGCAAAGTCTTGCGCCATTCCGAGTCCGGCGGACGAAGTTGGCCAGCCCCACCTCCCAAGGCTATAGCCCACCGGTTTTTGTGGCCTTTTTCCGCTGGACGAACTTGGTGCCCTGGCCTTCAGGTGGTTATTTTTGGGCGCGACTGTGCCCGCGGCCTATTTTTAGGACACAGAGGTGCCTCGCAAAGTCTCGCGCCATTCCGAGTCCGGCGGACGAAGTTGGCCAGCCCCACCCCCCAAGGCTATAGCCCACCCGTTTTTGTGGACTTTTTCTACTGGACGAACAAGGCGCCCCGGCCTTCGGGTGGTTATTTTTGGGCGCGGCTGTGCCCGCGGCCTATTTTTGGCACACGGAGGCACCTCGCAAGGTCTCGCACCATTCCGAGTGCGGCGGACGAAGTTGGCCAGCCCCACCCCCCAAGGCTATAGCCCACCCGTTTTTGTGGACTTTTTCTACTGGACGAACAAGGCGCCCCGGTTTTCGCGAGGTTATTTTTGGGCGCGGCTGTGGCCGTGGCCTATTTTTGGCACACAGAGGTGCCTCGCAAAGTCTCGCGCCATTCCGAGTCCGGCGGACGAAGTTGGCCAGCCCCACCCCCCAAGGCTATAGCCCACCCGGTTTTGTGGCCTTTTTCCGCTGGACGAACTTGGCGCCCCGGCCTTCGGGCAGTTAATTTTTGGGCGCGCCTGTGTCCGCGGCCTATTTTTGGCACACGGAGGTGCCTCGCAAAGTCTCGTGCCATTCCGAGTCCAGCGGACGAAGTTGGCCAGCCCCACCCCCCAAGGCTATAGCCCACCCGTTTTTGTGGACTTTTTCCGCTGGACGAACTTGGCGTCCCGGCCTTCGCGAGGTTATTTTTGGGCGCGGCTGTTCCCGTAGCCTATTTTTGGCACACGGAGGCACCTCGCATAGTCTCGCGCCATTCCGAGTCCGGCGGACAAAGTTCGCCAGCCCCACCCCCCAATGCTATAGCCCACCCGGTTTTGTGGCCTTTTTCCGCTGGACGAACTTGGCGCCCCGGCCTTCGGGCAGTTAATTTTTGGGCGCGCCTGTGTCCGCGGCCTATTTTCGGCACACGGAGGTGCCTCGCAAAGTCTCGTGCCATTCCGAGTCCAGCGGACGAAGTTGGCCAGCCCCACCCCCCAAGGCTATAGCCCACCCGTTTTTGTGGACTTTTTCCCGTGGACGAACTTGGCGTCCCGGCCTTCGCGAGGTTATTTTTTGGGCGCGGCTGTGACCGTAGCCTATTTTTGGCACACGGAGGCGCCTCGCAACGTCTCGCACCATTCCGAGTCCGGCGGACGAAGTTGGCCAGCCCCACCCCCCAAGGCTATAGCCCACCCGGTTTTGTGGCCTTTTTCCGCGGGACGAACTTGGCGCCCCGGCCGTCAGGCCGTTATTTTTGGGCGCGGCTGTGCCCGCGGCCTATTTTTGGCACACGGAGGTGCCTCGAAAAGTCTCGCGCCATTCCGAGTCCGGCGGACGAAGTTGGCCAGCCCCACCCCCCAAGGCTATAGCCCACCCGTTTTTGTGGCCTTTTTCCGCTGGACGAACTTGGTGCCCCGGCCTTCAGGTGGTTATCTTTGGGCGCGACTGTGCCCGCGGCCTATTTTTAGGACACGGAGGTGCCTCGCAAAGTCTCATGCCATTCCGAGTCCGGCGGACGAAGTTGGCCAGCCACACCCCCCGAAGCTATAGCCCACCATTTTTGGTGGCCATTTTCCGCTGGACGAACTTGGCGCGCCGGTGTTCGGGCGGTTATTTTCGGGTGCGGCTGTACCCGCGGCCTATTTTTGGCACATGGAGGCGCCTCACAAAGTCTCGCGCCATTCCGAGTCCGGCGGACGAAGTTGGCCAGCCCCACGCCCCAAGCCTGTAGCCCACCGGTTTTTGTGGCCTTTTTCCGCTGGACGAACTTGGCGCCCCGGCCTTCGGGCGGTTATTTTTGGGCTCGGC
>NW_006262848.1:0-902 GCF_000493195.1 Citrus x clementina | reverse complement strand
GTGGGCTTTTTCCGCTGGACGAACTGGGTGCCCCGGGCTTTCGAGTAGTTATTTTTGGGCGCGGCTGTGCCCGCGGCCTATTTTCGGCACACGGAGGCCGCTCGCAAAGTCTCGCGCCATTTCGAGTCCGGCGGACGAACTTTGCCAGCCCCACCCCCCAAGGCTATAGCCCACCCGTTTTTGTGGCCTTTTTCCGCTGGACGAACTTGGCGCCCCTGCCTTCGGGCGGTTATTTTTGGGCGCGGCTGTGCCCGCGGCCGATTTTTGGCACACGGAGGCCGCTCACAAAGTCTCGCGCCATTCCGAGTCCGGCGGACGAAGTTGGCCAACCCCACCCCCCAAGGCTATAGCCCACCCGTTTTTGGGGCCTTTTTCCCCTGGACGAACTTGGCGCCCCGGCCTTCGGGCGGTTATTTTTGGGCGCGGCTGTGCCCGCAGCCTATTTTTGGCACACGGAGGCACCTCCCAAAGTCTCGCGCAATTCCGAGTCCGGCGGACGAAGTCGGCCAGCCCCACCCCCCAAGGCTATAGCCCACCCGTTTTTGTGGCCTTTTTCCGCTGCACGAACTTGGCGCCCCGGCCTTCGGGACGTTATTTTTGGCCACGGCTGTGCCCGCGGCCTATTTTTGGCACATGGAGGCACCTCGCAAAGTCTCGCGCCATTCCGAGTCCGGCGGACGAAGTTGGGCAGCCCCACCCCCCAAGGCTATAGCCCACCCGTTTTTGTGGCCTTTTTCCGCTGGACGAACTTGGCGCCCCGGCCTTCGGGTGGTTATTTTTGGGTGCGGCTATGCCCGCAGCCTATTTTTGGCACACGGAGGCACCTCGCAAAGTCTCGCGCCATTCCGAGTCCAGCGGACGAAGTTCCGAGCCTTGTACAGAGCTCGGTCGTTCCGAGCCGT
>NW_006262849.1:0-3427 GCF_000493195.1 Citrus x clementina | reverse complement strand
AGGGGCCTCCGTGTGCCAAAAATAGGCCGCAGGCAAAGCCGCGCCCAAAAATAATCGCCCGAAGGCCGGGGCGCCAAGTTCGTCCAGCGGAAAAAGGCCACAAAAACGGGTGGGCTATAGCCTTGGGGGGTGGGGCTGGCCAACTTCGTCCGCCGGACTCGGAATGCCGCGAGACTTTGCGAGGGACCTCCGTGTGCCAAAAATAGGCCGCGGGCAGAGCCGCGTTTAAAAATAACCGCCCGGAGGCCGGGGCGCCAAGTTCGTCCAGCGGAAAAAGGCCACAAAAACGGGTGGGCTATAGCCTTGGGGGGTGGGGCTGGCCAACTTCGTCCGCCGGACTCGGAATGGCGCGAGACTTTGCGAGGGGCCTCCGTGTACCAAAAATAGGCCGCGGGCAAAGCGGTACCCAAAAATAACAGCCCGAAGGCTGGGGCGCCAAGTTCGTCCAGCGGAAAAAGGCCACAAAAACGGGTGGGCTATAGCCTTGGGTGGTGGGGCTGGCCAACTTCGTCCGCCGGACTCGGAATGGCGCGAGAATTTGCAAGGGGTCTCCGTGTGCCAAAAATAGGCCGCGGGTAAAGCCGCGGCCAAAAATAACCGCCCGAAGGCCGGGGTGCCAAGTTCGTCCAGCGGAAAAAGGCCACAAAAACGGGTGGGCTATAGCCTTGGGGGGTGGGGCTGGCCAACTTCGTCCGCCTGACTCGGAATGCCGCGAGACTTTGTGAGGGGCCTCCGTGTGCCAAAAATAGGCCGTGGGCAAAGCCGTACCCAAAAATAACCGCCCGAAGGCCGGGGCGCCAAGTTCGTCCTGCGGAAAAAGGCCACGAAAATGGGTGGGCTATAGCCTTGGGGGGTGGGGCTAGCCAACTTCGTCCGCCGGACACGGAATGCCGCGAGACTTTACGAGGGGCCTCCGTGCGCCAAAAATAGGCTGCGGGCAAAGCCGTGCCCAAAAATAACCGCCCAAAGGCCGGGGCGCCAAGTTCGTCCAGCGGAAAAAAGCCACAAAAACGGGTGGGCTATAGCCTTGGGGGGTGGGTCTGGCCAACTTCGTCCGCCGGACTCGGAATGCCGCGAGACTTTGCGAGGGGCCTCCGTGTGCCAAAAATAGGCCGGGCCAAAGCCGCGCCCAAAATTAACCGCCCGAAGGCCGGGGTGCCAAGTTCGTCCAGCGGGAAAAGGCCACAAAAACGGGTGGGCTATAGCCTGGGGGGTGGGGCTGGCCAACTTCGTCCGCCGGACTCGGAATGCCGCGAGACTTTGCGAGGGGCCTCCGTGTGCCACAAATAGGCCGCGGGCAACGACGCACCCAAAAATAACCGCCCGAAGGCCGGGGTGCCAAGTTCGTCCAGCGGAAAAAGGCCACAAAAACGGGTGGGCTATAGCCTTGGGGGGTGGGGCTGGCCAACTTCGTCCGCCTGACTCGGAATGCCGCGAGACTTTGTGAGGGGCCTCCGTGTGCCAAAAATAGGCCGTGGGCAAAGCCGTACCCAAAAATAACCGCCCGAAGGCCGGGGCGCCAAGTTCGTCCTGCGGAAAAAGGCCACGAAAACGGGTGGGCTATAGCCTTGGGGGGTGGGGCTGGCCAACTTCGTCCGCCTGACTCAGAATGCCGCGAGACTTTCCGATGCGCCTCCGTGTGCCAAAAATAGGCCGCGGTCAAAGCCGCGTCCAAAAATAACCGCCCGAAGGCCGGGGCGCCAAGTTCGTCCAGCGTTAAACGGCCACAAAAACGGGTGGGCTATAGCCTTGGGGGGTGGGGCTGGCCAACTTCGTCCGCCGGACTCGTAATGCCGCGATACTTTGCGAGGGGCCTCCGTGTGCCAAAAATAGGCCGCGGGCAAAGCCGCGCCCAAAAATAACCACCCGAAGGTCGGGGCGCCAAGTTCGTCCAGCGGTAAAAGGCCACAAAAACGGGTGGGCTATAGCCTTGGGGGGTGGGGCTGGCCAACTTCGTCCGCCGGACTCGGAATGCCACGAGACTTTGCGAGGGGCCTCCGTGTGCCAAAAATAGGCCGCTGGCAAAGCCGCGCCCAAAAATAACCGCCCGAAGGCCGGGGCGCCAAGTTCGTCCAGCGGGAAAAGGCCACTAAAACGGGTTGGCTATAGCCTTGGCGGGTGGGGCTGGCGAACTTCGTCCGCCGGACTCGGAATACCGCGAGACTTTGCGATGGGCCTCCGTTTGCCAAAAATAGGCTGCTGGCAAAGCCGCGTCAAAAAATAACTGCCCGAAGGCCGGGGCGCCAAGTTCGTCCAGCGGAAAAAGGCCACAAAAACAGGTGGGCTATAGCCTTGGGGCGTGGGGCTGGCCAACTTCGTCCGCCGGACTCCGAATGCCGCGAGACTTTGCGGGGGGCCTCCGTATGCCAAAAATAGGCCGCGGGCAAAGCCACGCCGAAAAATAACCACCCGAAGGCCGGGGCGGCAAGTTCGTCCAACGGAAAAAGGCCCCAAAAACGGGTGGGCTATAGCCTTGGGGGGTGGGGCTTGCCAACTTCGTCCGCCGGACTCGGAATGCCGCGAGACCCTGCGAGGGGCCTCCGTTTGTCAAAAATAGGCTGCGGGTAAAGCCGCGCTCCAAAAATAACCGCCCGAAGGCCGGGGCGCCAAGTCGCCCAGCAGAAAAAGGCCACAAAAACCGGTGGGGCTATATCTTGGGGGGGTGGGGGCTGGCCCAACTTCGTCCGCCGGACTCGGAATCTGCGAGACTTTGCGAGGGGCCTCCGTGTGCCAAAAATAGGCAGCGGGCAAAACCGCGCACAAAAATAACTGCCCGAAGGCCGGGGCGCCAAGTTCGTCCAACGGAAAAAGGCCACAAAAACGGGTGGGCTATAGCCTTGGGGGGTGGGGCTTGCCAACTTCGTCCGCCGGACTCGGAATGCCGTGAGACCTTGCGAGGGGCCTCCGTTTGCCAAAAATAGGCCGCGGGCAAAGCCGTGCCCAAATATAACCGCCCGAAGGCCGGGGCGCCAAGTTCGTCCAGCGGAAAAAGGCCACTAAAACGGGTTGGCTATACCCTTGGCGGGTGGGGCTGGCCAACTTCGTCCGCCGGACTCGGAATACCGCGAGACTTTGCGATGGGCCTCCGTTTGCCAAAAATAGGCTGCGGTCAAAGCCGCGCCAAAAAATAACTGCCCGAAGGCCGGGGCGCCAAGTTCGTCCTGCGGAAAAAGGCCACGAAAACGGGTGGGCTATAGCCTTGGGGGGTGGGGCTGGCCAACTTCCTCCCCCTGACTCAGAAAGCCGCGAGACTTTCCGATGTTTTTCCGGGGGCCAAAAAAAGGCCGCGGGCAAAAAAGAAAAAAAAAATTTTTTTTTTTTTTCAAAAAAAAAAAATTTTTAAAAATTTTTGGAAGGCTTTTTTTTTTTTTTAAAAACAAAAATTAAAAAGGTTTTTGAAATGGTTTAAAAATTTTTTTTTTAAGAA
>NW_006262850.1:2556-3795 GCF_000493195.1 Citrus x clementina | reverse complement strand
CACCCCTTTTTTGGCCATTTTTCGGCTGGGGGGTCTTGGGACCCCGACCTTCGGGGGCTGTTTTTTGGGCGCGCCTGTGCCCGTGGCCTATTTTTGGCACACGGATGCCGCCCGCCAAGTCTGGTGCCATTCCGAGTCCCGCGGACGAACTTCGCCCACGCCCCCCACCAAGGCTATAGCCCACCCGTTTTTTGGCCATTTTTCCGCTGGGGGGTCTTGGGACCCCGACCTTCGGGGGCTGGTTTTTGGGCGCGGCTGTGCCCGTGGCCTATTTTTGGCACACGGAGGCCGCCCGCCAAGTCTGGTGCCATTCCGAGTCCCGCGGACGAACTTCGCCCACGCCCCCCACCAAGGCTATAGCCCACCCGTTTTTTGGCCATTTTTCCGCTGGGGGGTCTTGGGACCCCGACCTTCGGGGGCTGGTTTTTGGGCGCGGCTGTGCCCGTGGCCTATTTTTGGCACACGGAGGCCGCCCGCCAAGTCTGGTGCCATTCCGAGTCCCGCGGACGAACTTCGCCCACGCCCCCCACCAAGGCTATAGCCCACCCGTTTTTTGGCCATTTTTCCGCTGGGGGGTCTTGGGACCCCGACCTTCGGGGGCTGGTTTTTGGGCGCGGCTGTGCCCGTGGCCTATTTTTGGCACACGGAGGCCGCCCGCCAAGTCTGGTGCCATTCCGAGTCCCGCGGACGAACTTCGCCCACGCCCCCCACCAAGGCTATAGCCCACCCGTTTTTTGGCCATTTTTCCGCTGGGGGGTCTTGGGACCCCGACCTTCGGGGGCTGGTTTTTGGGCGCGGCTGTGCCCGTGGCCTATTTTTGGCACACGGAGGCCGCCCGCCAAGTCTGGTGCCATTCCGAGTCCCGCGGACGAACTTCGCCCACGCCCCCCACCAAGGCTATAGCCCACCCGTTTTTTGGCCATTTTTCCGCTGGGGGGTCTTGGGACCCCGACCTTCGGGGGCTGGTTTTTGGGCGCGGCTGTGCCCGTGGCCTATTTTTGGCACACGGAGGCCGCCCGCCAAGTCTGGTGCCATTCCGAGTCCCGCGGACGAACTTCGCCCACGCCCCCCACCAAGGCTATAGCCCACCCGTTTTTTGGCCATTTTTCCGCTGGGGGGTTTTGGGACCCCGACCTTCGGGGGCTGATTTTTGGGCGCGGCTGTGCCCGTGGCCTATTTTTGGCACACAGAGGCCGCCCGCCAAGTATGGTGCCATTCCGAGTCCCGCGGACGAACTTC
>NW_006262850.1:0-2189 GCF_000493195.1 Citrus x clementina | reverse complement strand
CGCCTCCCCACCAGAGGCTATAGCCCACGCGTTTTTTGGCCATTTTTCCGCTGGGGGGTCTTGGGACCCCGACCTTCGGGGGCTGATTTTTGGGCGCGGCTGTGCCCGCGGCTTATTTTTGGCACCCCGAGGCCCCCCGCCAAGTCTCGGCCCCATTCCGACGCCCGCGGACGAACTTCGCCCGCGCCCCCCACTTAGGCTATAGCCCACCCGTTTTTTGGCCATTTTTCACCTGGGGGGTTTGGGCACCCCAACCTTCGGGGGCTTATTTTTGGGCGCGGCGTTGCCCGCGGCTTATTTTTGGCACACGGAGGCCGCCCGCCAAGGTCTGGTGCCATTCCGAGTCCCGCGGACGAACTTCGCCCACGCCCCCCACCAAGGCTATAGCCCACCCGTTTTTTGGCCATTTTTCCGCTGGGGGGTCTTGGGACCCCGACCTTCGGGGGCTGTTTTTTGGGCGCGGCTGTGCCCGTGGCCTATTTTTGGCACACGGAGGCCGCCCGCCAAGTCTGGTGCCATTCCGAGTCCCGCGGACGAACTTCGCCCACGCCCCCCACCAAGGCTATAGCCCACCCGTTTTTTGGCCATTTTTCCGCTGGGGGGTCTTGGGACCCCGACCTTCGGGGGCTGGTTTTTGGGCGCGGCTGTGCCCGTGGCCTATTTTTGGCACACGGAGGCCGCCCGCCAAGTCTGGTGCCATTCCGAGTCCCGCGGACGAACTTCGCCCACGCCCCCCACCAAGGCTATAGCCCACCCGTTTTTTGGCCATTTTTCCGCTGGGGGGTCTTGGGACCCCGACCTTCGGGGGCTGTTTTTTGGGCGCGGCTGTGCCCGTGGCCTATTTTTGGCACACGGAGGCCGCCCGCCAAGTCTGGTGCCATTCCGAGTCCCGCGGACGAACTTCGCCCACGCCCCCCACCAAGGCTATAGCCCACCCGTTTTTTGGCCATTTTTCCGCTGGGGGGTCTTGGGACCCCGACCTTCGGGGGCTGTTTTTTGGGCGCGGCTGTGCCCGTGGCCTATTTTTGGCACACGGAGGCCGCCCGCCAAGTCTGGTGCCATTCCGAGTCCCGCGGACGAACTTCGCCCACGCCCCCCACCAAGGCTATAGCCCACCCGTTTTTTGGCCATTTTTCCGCTGGGGGGTCTTGGGACCCCGACCTTCGGGGGCTGATTTTTGGGCGCGGCTGTGCCCGCGGCCTATTTTTGGCACACCGAGGCCCCCCGCCAAGTCTGGTGCCATTCCGACTCCGGCGGACGAACTTCGCCCGCGCCCCCCACTTAGGCTATAGCCCACCCGTTTTTTGGCCATTTTTCACGCTGGGGGGTTTTGGCACCACGACCTTCGGGCGCTTATTTTTGGGCGCGGCATTGCCCGCGGCTTATTTTTGGCACACGGAGGCCGCCCGCCAAGTCTGGTGCCATTCCGAGTCCCGCGGACGAACTTCGCCCACGCCCCCCACCAAGGCTATAGCCCACCCTTTTTTTGGCCATTTTTCCGCTGGGGGGTCTTGGGACCCCGACCTTCGGGGGCTGGTTTTTGGGCGCGGCTGTGCCCGTGGCCTATTTTTGGCACACGGAGGCCGCCCGCCAAGTCTGGTGCCATTCCGAGTCCCGCGGACGAACTTCGCCCACGCCCCCCACCAAGGCTATAGCCCACCCGTTTTTTGGCCATTTTTCCGCTGGGGGGTTTTGGCACCACGACCTTTGGGCGCTTATTTTTGGGCGCGGCTTTGCCCGCGGCTTATTTTTGGCACCCCGAGGCCCCTCGCAAAGTCTCGCCCCATTCCGACTCCGGCGGACGAACTTCGCCCGCGCCCCCCACTTAGGCTATAGCCCACCCGTTTTTTGGCCATTTTTCAGCTGGGGGGTTTTGGCACCACGACCTTCGGGCGCTTATTTTTGGGCGCGGCATTGCCCGCGGCTTATTTTTGGCGCCCCGAGGCCCCGCGCAATGTCTCGCCCCATTCCGAGTCCGGCGGACGAACTTCGCCCGCGCCCCCCACCAAGGCTATAGCCCACCTGTTTTTTGGCCATTTTTCCGCTGGGGGGTTTTGGCACCACGACCTTCGGGTGCTTATTTCTGGACGCGGCTGTGCCCGCGACTTCCTGCAGGCACCCCGAGGCCCTTTGCAAAGTCTCGCCCCATTCCGAGTCCGGCGGACGAACTTCGCCCGCGCCCCCCACGA
>NW_006262851.1:1872-3556 GCF_000493195.1 Citrus x clementina | reverse complement strand
GCCGCGCCCAAAAATGAGCGCCCGAAGGTCGGGCCGCCAACACCCCCCAGCGGAAAAATGGCCAAAAAACGGGTGTGCTATAGCCTTGGCGGGGGGCGTGGGCGAAGTTCGTCCGCCGGACTCGGAATGGCCCCAGACTTTGCGGGCGGCCTCCGTGTGCCAAAAATAGGCCACGGGCACAGCCGCGCCCAAAAATGAGCGCCCAAAGGTCGGGGCGCCAACACCCCCCAGCGGAAAAATGGCCAAAAAATGGGTGGGCTATAGCCTTGGCGGGGGGCGTGGGCGAAGTTCGTCCGCCGGACTCGGAATGGCCCCAGACTTTGCGGGCGGCCTCCGTGCGCCAAAAATAGTCCACGGGCGCAGCCGCGCCCAAAAACGAGCGCCCGAAGGTCGGGGCGCCAACACCCCCCAGCGGAAAATTGGCCGAAAAACGGGTGGCCGATAGCCTTGGTGGGGGGCGTGGGCGAAGTTCGTCCGCCGGACTCGGAATGGCCCCAGACTTTACGGGCGGCCTCCGTGTGCCAAAAATAGGCCACGGGCTTAGCCGCGCCCAAAAATGAGCTCCCGAAGGTCGGGTTCCAACACCCCCCAGCGGAAAATTGGCCAAAAAACGGGTGGGCTATAGCCTTGGAGGGGGGCGTGGGCGAAGTTCGTCCGCCGGACTCGGAATGGCCCCAGACTTTGCGGGCGGCCTCCGTGTGCAAAAAATAGGCCACGGACACAGCCGCGCCCAAAAATGAGCGCCCGAAGGTCGGGCCGCCAACACCCCCCAGCGGAAAAATGGCCAAAAAAAGGGTGGGCTATAGCCTTTGGCGGGGGCCGCGGGCGAAGTTCGTCCGCCGGACTCGGAATGGCCCCAGACTTTGCGGGCGGCCTCCGTGTGCCAAAAATAGGCCACGGGCACAGCCGCGCCCAAAAATGAGCGCCCGAAGGTCGGGGCGCCAACACCCCCCAGCGGAAAAATGGCCCAGAAACGGGTGTGCTATAGCCTTGGCGGGGGGCGTGGGCGAAGTTCGTCCGCCGGACTCGGAATGGCCCCAGACTTTACGGGCGGCCTCCGTGTGCCAAAAATAGGCCACGGGCTTAGCCGCGCCCAAAAATGAGCTCCCGAAGGTCGGGTTCCAACACCCCCCAGCGGAAAAATGGCCAAAAAACGGGTGGGCTATAGCCTTGGAGGGGGGCGTGGGCGAAGTTCGTCCGCCGGACTCGGAATGGCCCCAGACTTTGCGGGCGGCCTCCGTGTGCCAAAAATAGGCCACGGGCACAGCCGCGTCCAAAAATGAGCGCCCGAAGGTCGGGGCGCCAACTCCCCCCAGCAGAAAAATGGCCCAGAAACGGGTGTGCTATAGCCTTGGCGGGGGGCGTGGGCGAAGTTCGTCCGCCGGACTCGCAATGGCCCCAGACTTTGCGGGCGGCCTCCGTGTGCCAAAAATAGGCCACGGGCACAGCCGCGCCCAAAAATGAGCGCCCGAAGGTCGGGGCGCCAACACCCCCCAGCGGAAAAATGGCCCAGAAACGGGTGTGCTATAGCCTTGGCGGGGGGCGTGGGCGAAGTTCGTCCGCCGGACTCGGAATGGCCCCAGACTTTGCGGGCGGCCTCCGTGTGCCAAAAATAGGACACGGGCACAGCCGCGCCCAAAAATGAGCCCCCGAAGGTCGGGGCGCCAACACCCCCCAGCGGAAA
>NW_006262851.1:0-1746 GCF_000493195.1 Citrus x clementina | reverse complement strand
CCGCGCCCAAAAATGAGCGCCCGAAGGTCGGGGCGCCAACACCCCCCAGCGGAAAATTGGCCGAAAAACGGGTGGCCTATAGCCTTGGTGGGGGGCGTGGGCGAAGTTCATCCGCCGGACTCGGAATGGCCCCAGACTTTGCGGGTGGCCTCCGTGTGCCAAAAATAGGCCACGGGCACAGCCGCGCCCAAAAATGAGCGCCCGAAGGTCGGGGCGCCAGCATCCCCCAGCGGAAAAATGGCCCAGAAACGGGTGGGCTATAGCCTTGGCGGGGGGCGTGGGCGAAGTTCGTCCGCCGGACTCGGAATGGCCCCAGACTTTGCGGGCGACCTCCGTGTGCCCAAAATAGGCCACGGGCACAGCCGCGCCCAAAAATGAGCGCCCGAAGGTCGGGGCGCCAGCACCCCCAAGCGGAAAAATGGCCAAAAAACGGGTGGGCTATAGCCTTCGTGGGGGGCGTGGGCGATGCTCGTCCGCCGGACTCGGAATGGCCCCAGACTTTGCGGGCGGCCTCCGTGTGCCAAAAATAGGCCACGGGCACAGCCGCGCTGAAAAATGAGCGCCTGAAGGTCGGGGCGCCAACACCCCCCAGCGGAAAATTGGCCGAAATACGGGTGGCCTATAGCCTTGGTGGGGGGCGTGGGCGAAGTTCGTCCGCCGGACTCGGAAAGGCCCCAGACTTTGCGGGCGGCCTCCGTGTGCCAAAAATAGGCCACGGGCACAGCCGCGCCCAAAAATGAGCGCCCGAAGGTCAGGGCGCCAACACCCCCCAGCGGAAAATTGGCCGAAAAACGGGTGGCCTATAGCCTTGGTGGGGGGCGTGGGCGAAGTTCGTCCGCCGGACTCGGAATGGCCCCAGACTTTGCGGGCGGCCTCCGTGCGCCAAAAATAGGCCACGAGCACAGCCGCGCCCAAAAATGAGCGCCCGAAGGTCGGGGCGCCAACACCCCCCAGCGGAAAATTGGCCGAAAAACGGGTGGCCTATAGCCTTGGTGGGGGGCGTGGGCGAAGTTCATCCGCCGGACTCGGAATGGCCCCAGACTTTGCGGGCGGCCTCCGTGTGCCAAAAATAGGCCACGGGCACAGCCGCGCCCAAAAATGAGCGCCCGAAGGTCGGGGCGCCAGCACCCCCCAGCGGAAAAATCGCCCAGAAACGGGTGGGCTATAGCCTTGGCGGGGGGCGTGGGCGAAGTTCGTCCGCCGGACTCGGAATGGCCCCAGACTTTGCGGGCGACCTCCGTGTGCCCAAAATAGGCCACGGGCACAGCCGCGCCCAAAAATGAGCGCCCGAAGGTCGGGGCGCCAGCACCCCCAAGCGGAAAAATGGCCAAAAAACGGGTGGCCTATAGCCTTCGTGGGGGGCGTGGGCGATGCTCGTCCGCCGGACTCGGAATGGCCCCAGACTTTGCGGGCGGCCTCCGTGTGCCAAAAATAGGCCACGGGCACAGCCGCGCTGAAAACTGAGCGCCTGAAGGTCGGGGCGCCAACACCCCCCAGCGGAAAATTGGCCGAAAAACGGGTGGCCTATAGCCTTGGTGGGGGGCGTGGGCGAAGTTCGTCCGCCGGACTCGGAATGGCCCCAGACTTTGCGGGCGGCCTCCGTGCGCCAAAAATAGTCCACGGGCCCAGCCGCGCCCAAAAACGAGCGCCCGAAGGTCGGGGCGCCAACACCCCCCAGCGGAAAATTGGCCGAAAAACGGGTGGCCGATAGCCTTGGTGGGCGGCGTGGGCGAAGTTCGTCCGCCA
>NW_006262852.1:2751-3671 GCF_000493195.1 Citrus x clementina | reverse complement strand
GCCTTGGGGGGTGGGGCAGGCCAACTTCGCACGCCGGGCTCGGAATGGCGCGAGACTTTGCGAGGCACCTCCATGTGCCAAAAATAGGCCGCGGGCACAGCCGCACCCAAAAATAACCTCACGAAGGCTGGGGTGCCAAGTTTGTCCAGCGGAAAAAGGCCACAAAAACGGGTGGGCTATAGCCTTGGGGGGTGGGGCTGGCCAACTTCGTACCCCGGGCTCGGAATGCCGCGAGACTTTGTGAGATGGCTCCGTGTACCAAAAATAGGCCGCGGGAAAAACTGCGCCCAAAAATAACCGCCCGAAGACCGGGGCGCCAAGTTCGTCCAGCGGAAAAATGCCACAAAAACGTGTGGGCGATGGCCTTGGGGGGTGGGGCTGGCCCACTTCGTCCGCCAGACTCGGAATGGTGTGAGACTTTGCGAGGCGCCTCCGTGTGCTAAAAATAGGCCTCGGGCACAGCCGCGCCCAAAAATAACTGCCCGAAGGCTGGGGCGCCAAGTTCATCCAGCGGAAAAAGGCCACAAAAACGGGTGGGCCATAGCCTTGGGGGGTGGAGCTGGCCAACTTCGTCCCCTGGACTCAGAATGGTACGAGACTTTGCGAGGGGCCTCCGTGTGCCAAAAATAGGCCGTGGGAACAGCCGCGACCGAAAATAACCGCCCAAAGGCCGGGGCGCCAAGTTCGTCCAGCGGAAAAAGTCCACAAAAACGGGTGGGCTATAGCCTTGGGGGGTGGGGCTGGCAAACTTCGTACGCCGGACTCGGAATGTCGCGAGACCTTGCCAGGTGACTCCGTGTACCCAAAATAGGTCGCGGGCACAGCTGCTTCCAAAAATAACCGCCCGAAGGCCGGGGCGCCAAGTTCGTCCAGCGGAAAAAGGCCACAAAACGGGTGGGCAATGGCCTTGGGGGGTGGGG
>NW_006262852.1:1977-2637 GCF_000493195.1 Citrus x clementina | reverse complement strand
GGGCGCCAAGTTCGTCCAGCGGAAAAAGGCCACAAAAACGGGTGGGCAATAGCCTTGGAGGGTGGGGCTGGCCAACTTCGTCCGCCGTACTCGGAATGCCGCGAGACTTTACGAGGGGCCTCCGTGTGCCAAAAATAGGCCGCGGGAAAAGCCGCACCGAAAAATAACCGCCCGAAGGCCGGGGCGCCAAGTTCGTCCAGCGGAAAAAGGCCACAAAAACGGGTGGGATATAGCCTTGGGGGGTGGGGCTGGCCAACTTCGTCCGCTGCACTCGGAATGGCGCGAGACTTTGCGAGCCACCTCCGTGTGACAAAAATAGCCAGCGGGCACAGCCGCGCCCAAAAATAACTGCCCGAAGGCCGGGGCGCCAACTTCGTCCAGCGGAAAAAGCCCACAAAAACGGGTGGGCTATAGCCTTGGGGGGTGGGGCTGACCAACTTCGTCCGCCGGACTCGGAATGGCGTGAGACTTTACGAGGCACCTCCGTGTGCCAAAAATAGGCCGCGGGCACAGCCGCGCCCAAAAATAACCGCCCGAAGGCCGGAGCGCCAAGTTCGTCCAGCGGAAAAAGCCCACAAAAACGGGTGGGCTATAGCCTTGGGGGTGGGGGTGGGCCACTTTCTCCGCCCGACTTCGAATAGTGCGAGACTTTGCGAGGCG
>NW_006262852.1:0-1852 GCF_000493195.1 Citrus x clementina | reverse complement strand
TGGGGCTGGCCGACTTCCTCCGCCGGACTCGGAATGGCGCGAGGCTTTGCGAGGTGCCTCCGCGTGCCAAAAATAGGATGCGGGCACAGCCGCACCGAAAAATAACCGCCCGAAGGCCGGGGCGCCAAGTTCGTCCAGCGGAAAAAGGCCACAAAAACGGGTGGGCTATAGCCCGGGGGGGTGGGGCTGGCCAACTTCGTCCGCCGGACTCGGAATGGCGCGAGACTTTGTGAGGCACCTCCATGGCCCAAAAATAGGCCGCGGGCACAGCTGCGCCCAAAAATAACTGCCCGAAGGCCGGGGCGCCAAGTTCGTCCAGCGGAAAAAGCCCACAAAAACGGGTGGGCTATAGCATTGGGGGGTGGGGCTTGCCAACTTCGTCCGCCGGACTCGGAATGGCGCGAGACTTTGTGAGGCGCCTCTGTGTGCCAAAAATAGGCCGTGGGCACAGCCGCGCCCAAAAATAACCGCCCGAAGGCCGGGGCGCCAAGTTCGTCCAGCGGAAAAAGCCCACAAAAACGGGTGGGCTATAGCCTTGGGGGGTGTGGCTGGCCAACTTCGTCCGCCGGACTCGGAATAGCGCGAGACTTTACGAGGCGCCTCCGTGTGCCAAAAATAGGCCGCGGGCACAGCTGCGCCCAAAAATAACCGCCCGAAGGCCGGGGCGCCAAGTTCGTCCAGCGGAAAAAGCCCACAAAAACGGGTGGGCTATAGCCTTGGGGGGTGGGGCTGGCCAACTTCGTCTGCCGGACTCGCAATGGCACGAGACTTTCTGTGGCGCCTCCGTGTGCCAAAAATAGGCCACGGGCACAGCCGCGCCCAAAAATAACCACCCGAAGGCCGGTGCGCCAAGTTCGTTCAGCGGAAAAAGGCCACAAAAACGGGTGGGCTATAGCCTTGGGGGGTGGGGCTGGCCGACTTCGTCCGCCGGACTCGGAATGGCGCGAGGCTTTGCGAGGTGCCTCCGTGTGTCAAAAATAGGCCGCGGGCACAGCCGCACCCAAAAATAACCGCCCGAAGGCCGGGCCGCCAAGTTCGTCCAGCGGAAAAAGCCCACAAAAACGTGTGGGCAATAGCCTTGGGGGGTGGGGATGGCCAACTTCGTCCGCCGGACTCGGAATGGCGTGAGATTTTGCGAGGCACCTCCGTGTGCCAAAAATAGGCCGCGGGCACAACCATGCCCAAAAATAACCGCCCGAAGGCCGGGGCGCCAAGTTCGTCCAGCGGAAAAGGGCCACAAAAACGGGTGGGCTGTAGCCTTGGTGGGTGGGGCTGGCCTACTTCGTCCGCCGGACTCGGAATGGCGCGAGACTTTGTGAGGCGCCTCTGGGTGCCAAAAATAGGCCGCGGGCACAGCCACACCCAAAAATAACCGCCCGAAGGCCGGGGCGCCAAGTTCGTCCAGCGGAAAAAGCCCACAAAAACGGGTGGGCTATAGCTTTGGGGGGTAGGGCTGGCCAACTTCGTCTGCCGGACTCGGGATGGCGCGAGACTTTGCGAGGCGCCTCTGCCTGCCAAAAATAGGCCGTGGGCACAGCCGCGCCCAAAATTAACCGCCCGAAGGTCGGGGCGCCTAGTTCGCCCAGCGGAAAAAGCCCACAAAAACGGGTGGGCTACAGCCTTGGGGGGTGGGGCTGGCCAACTTCGTCCGCCGGACTCGGAATGGCGCGAGACTTTGCGAGGCAGCTCCGTGTGCCAAAAATAGGCCGCGGGCACAGCCGCGTCCAAAAAAATCCGGGGCGCCAAGTTCGTCCAGCGGAAAAAGCCCACAAAAACGGGTGGGCTATAGCTTTGGGGGGTAGGGCTGGCCAACTTCGTCCGCCGGACTCGGGATGGCGCGAGACTTTGCGAG
>NW_006262853.1:0-3447 GCF_000493195.1 Citrus x clementina | reverse complement strand
ATAGGGTGCCCGCACTAGAAAATAATTATATATATATATATATATAAAGTTGGGACTTGAGGAGGTGATGTGGCATCACCATTTCTCATTTTTGTATATTCTCTATTATCTAATAAATAGAGAAATTTTCTTTTAAATTTGACTTTTCATCTTCTTATAATTAATTTGATTGTTATTACACAATAACAATTATGTAAAGATTTTAATGAAGCATATTCTTTGTAATGAACATCCAAGGGGGAGTGTTATGAATTTATTAAAATAAATGTAGATGTTCATAACATATATCTTTTAGTCTCCCAACTATCTCTCATTAGCAACCTTTAGCTTCCCTAGAACTCCCACTATCTCACAAGGAATTATGATCCATAATTTTTCATTAATTTCATAGAGTGATTATGTAACTATAAAAGGAGAACTCATCTTTTTGTTTTGTACACACACAGTTGGAATGAATAAAATCATTCTATAATATATTCTCTCATTTTATTCTTTATCTTGCGTTACTTCTTTATTTGTATTGCTGACTAATAGCTTTTTTTTGTTTTTTATAAGGATGCCTCATCTTAAAAAAAATCAATTTATATTTTTTATTAATTTCATCAAGTGTAAAGTAAGAAAAAAGGATAATACTAAATTCTTTTTTCAAAGCAGCGTGAAGCACGGCTCTATTTTCTAGTATATATATAAAGCTAGGACTTGAGAAGGTGATATGGCATCACCATTTCTTATCTTTGTATATTCTCTATTATTTAATAAATAGAGAAATTTTCTTTTAAATTTGGCTTTTCATATTTTCATAATTAATTTG
The DNA here is from genome assembly GCF_000493195.1 of Citrus x clementina. Lineage (NCBI taxonomy): Eukaryota > Viridiplantae > Streptophyta > Magnoliopsida > Sapindales > Rutaceae > Citrus > Citrus x clementina. Next base: position 2,636 of record NW_006262853.1, on the reverse strand, counting down.
ATTGTTATTATACAATAACAATTATGTAAAGATTTTAATGAGGAATATTCTTTATAATGAACATCTAAGAGGGAGTGTTATGAATTTATTAAAATAAATGTAGTTGTTCATAACATATATCTCTTAACACTACTAGAAAAATAGCTTTTACTGATACTTGTCTTGTGACACTTTTCTAAAAAGTATCAGTAATTACATATATTTGGGTCATTTTCCGTGTTTAACAAACAAGTGTCACAAATTACTGATTCTATGGTGTTTGTACATTAAACATCAGAGATCGTCGACACTAAGGTATCAGAAATAAAAAAAAATCTATTTTCAGTTGCGACTCGAACCTAGGACCTCAAAACTAAAGTGCTTTATGTTCAACGAACAAACCACCAGGCCAAATTCATAAATTAGTTTGTGTTGATAATGTTGAAATTATCAAATTAAATTAATATAGAAAACAACAATATAAAAGCAAAAGCAAAAAACCCTAAATCAACATAAACATAAAATTCCCTAACTCCTAAATTCATGGCCAGCCGCCTCATCTCTCTGGCGATATCCTTCTTCTTCTTCATACCTCTAAAACTTCGAGCCCTAAAATTCAAGGGTCCATGCCATAAGAAATCCTAACACCACTGCTCAAATTCTAAGACCCATACCATACGAAACCCTAACGATCTACATTATGCAAAACATCCACCATGTCATTATGCCACAAGCTCACAAGACCTGCTTTAGATCTCCACATTTTGCTCACCCTACTCAAGTGCACACCGCCCCTCTCGCTTCGACTTCTCGGGATTTCTTGTTAGCTGAAGTTTTGTTTTCTTCCACTAATTCGATCTTCGAAAGGTCTCAGAGCTCCAAGTAACTCAGTAAGCTCGGTTTTCTTCTATTCTCTTGGATACTTGCTTACACATTCCTTTTTTTTGTGTTAAATTTGTTGTTTTGTTGTGTTATATGGATCGATGAGAGTCACAGACTTTGAATTGAAAAATGAAAATTAGTTTTTTTTTCTGTGCTACAAAAATGGGCGGAGACTGCAAGCAAGAGGGAATGAAGCGACTCGAGTCACGAAGAGTCCTGTGACTTGCGAGAGGTGACATGTAACTATGAGAAATTGAAATATTTGATTATCGAGTAAATAACATTGAGTTCCCTATATTTTTATTTTTAGTAAATAACGATACATTAGTTTCAGTTTATTTCAAATAGGTTCCTCATCCTTTGCCAGTGACCAAGTTGTGCAACCCTAACATCCACAACATCTCTTTTGGCTTCAATCATGACCGGAGCATCAGAGCTTGAGTCTATCCTTTTATGTTCATCTCCGTCTTGTTCTTCATCCATTTTTGCATCTTCTACATGAATGGCTTCTGGTTCTTTGGTTTGATTTTCTTCTGTGCTGCCTTTTGGTTCTCTCCCTTCGCCGACTTGTTCAGCCACTTTCGTAGTTTCAATTCTGGAGCTCTGAAGGGGGCCAGTCAATGAAGCTGTAGCTGAGTCCATCAATGCTGATTCCTCAGTTTTTATTTCCCCTGATTCTTGTGGTTGTTGCTCTCCTTCGAGGTTAATCTTTGCTTTTTGTGGAGTTTCTGTGGTTCCTTATTGCTCAAAAATTTTTGGCGCAAACTCATCTCCAGTTTGAACTGGTGTGTATGGGCGCTCAATGAGATCTGCTTCAGTTGTTGCATAAGAGCTTTTCTCTAACTCACTAGTTTCTTGAATGATTTTGCTGTCTGTTGCAAACCCCCTTATGCTTTCTTTTTGTGACATCGCCATACTCGATTCTTGATAAAATTAAAAGTAAAGCTGCTCAAATTGTGAAAAATAAAAGAAAAACCGAAATGTCTAATTAATATCTGCAAGCAAAATGGCTTTCATAATTTAGCTGCATTCTTGTCCTACTAAGTTATGTTTCCTGGTCAAATATTTAAAATCGTTTGATTATGTAAAATAAAGTAGTTTTTTTTTTTAATTTTGCAGTTCTGTATAATTGAAATGCCACTCACTTGTTTCTTTCTTCATAGGTCAGATATTATGTTGAGGCTATTTGTTTTTTTATCGGTGTTTGTCAAGGTAATTAGTGCTGCCTCATAGGTTGATTACTCACAGATGAAATCATAACTTTTATCTTAAAATTTAATAGCATACAAAGTTAGACGATTTTTAGTCCAAAGTTTTTTTATTCACTTCAATCAAAATTTTAGATTGCAGATTTTTGTCGAGTATTTTCATTCCAATTTTTTCATTTTTTATTTTAAAGCAGAATTGAAGTATAACATTTTGGAGCGGGCATACTTTGATGCATGCAATTAATTGTTTTTAATCGTTGGATTTTGAAATTAATGATGGTAAGATGTGTACTTATTTTTTCTTCCGGACAGCCTTGCCTTCTTTCTTCGGTAGCATATCTAATGAATATTTCTCTATTTAGTTAAGGATGAATGCTTGGACTGGAGTATTTGGTAACATTTCTGCCGTAGATGAATCCTTAAAGATCATGCCTGCACTTCCTGAGACCAAATACTGATCTGATTCAAAACAGCACCTGTCCCAGAAAATATGATACAAGGCAAAGCCATGTTCTGAAGCAGAAATGATGCATTTCAAATTTTGAAATGAAGCAGAAATGATACAGC
>NW_006262855.1:3354-4403 GCF_000493195.1 Citrus x clementina | reverse complement strand
GAAGAAATAACCGCCCGAGGCCGGGGCGTCAGTTCGTCAGCGGAAAAAGCCGACAAAACGGGTGGGCTATAGCCTTGGGGGGTGGGGCTGGCCAACTTCGTCCGCCGGACTCGGAATGGCGCGAGACTTTACAAGGCACCTCCGTGTGCCAAAAATTGGCCATAGGCACAGCCGTGCCCAAAAATAACCGCCCAAAGGCCGGCGTGCCAAGTTCGTCCAGTGGAAAAAGCCCACAAAAACGGGTGGGCTATAGCCTTGGGGGGTGGGGCTGGCCAACTTCGTCCGCCGGACTCGGAATGGCGTGAGACTTTGTAAGGCACCTCCGTGTGCCAAAAATAGGCCGCGGCCACAGCCGCGCCCAAAAATAACCGCCAGAAGGCAGGGGCGCCAAGTTCGTCCAGCGGAAAAAGGCCACAAAAACGGGTGGGCTATAGCGTTGGGGGGTGGGGCTGGCCAACTTCGTCCGCCGGGCTCGGAATGGCGTGAGACTTTGCGAGGCGCCTCCATGTACCAAAAATAGGCCGCGGGCACAGCCGCGCACAAAAATAACCGCCCGAAGGCCGGGGCGCCTAGTTCGTCCAGCGGAAAAAGCCGACAAAAACGGGTGGGCTATATCCTTGGGGGGTGGGGCTGGCCAACTTCGTCCGCCGGACTCGGAATGGCGTGAGACTTTGCGAGGCACCTCCGTGTACCAAAAATAGGATGCGGGCACAGCCGCACCCAAAAATAACCACCCGAAGCCCGGGGCGCCAAGTTCGTCCAGCGGAAAAAGCCCACAAAAACGGGTGGCTATAGCCTTGGGGGGTGGGGCTGGCCAACTTCGTCCGCCGGACTCGGAATGGCGCGAGACATTACGAGGCACCTCCGTCTGCCAAAAATAGGCCGCGTACACAGCCGTGCCCAAAAATAACCGACCGAAGGCCGGGGCGCCAAGTTCGTCCAGCGGAAAAAGGCCACAAAAACGGTTGGGCTATAGCCTTGGGGGGTGGGGCTGGCCAACTTCGTCCGCCGGACTCCGGATGGCGCGACACTTTACCGGGCACCTCCGT
>NW_006262855.1:1628-3254 GCF_000493195.1 Citrus x clementina | reverse complement strand
AGTTACAAAACGGGTGGGCTATAGCCTTGGGGGGTGGGGCTGGCCAACTTCGTCCGCCGGACTGGGAATGGCGTGAGACTTTACGAGGCGCCTCCGTGTGCCAAATATAGGCCGCGGACACAGCCGCGCCCAAAAATAACCGCCCGAATGCCGGGGCACCAAGTTCGTCGAGCGGAAAAAAGCAACAAAAACGGGTGGGCTATAGCCTTGGGGGGTGGGGCTGGCCAACTTCGTCCGCCGGACTCGGAATGGCGCGAGACTTTACGAGGTGCCTCCGTGTGCCAAAAATAGGTCGCGGGCACAGCCGCGCCCCAAAATAACCGCCCGAAGGCCGGGGCGCCAAGTTCGTCCAGCGGAAAAAGGCCACAAAAACGGGTGGGCTATAGCCTTAGGGGGTGGGGCTGGCCGACTTCGTCTGCCGGACTCGGAATGCCGCGAGACTTTGCGAGGGGCCTCCGTGTGCCAAAAATAGGCTGCGGGCAAAGCGCGTCCAAAAATAACAGGCTGAAGGCCGGGGTGCCAAGTTCGTCCGGCGGAAAAAGGCCACAAAAACGCGTGGGCTATAGCCTTGGGGGGTGGGGCTGGCCAACTTCGTCCGCAGACTCGAAATGCCGCGAGACTTTGCGAGGGGCCTCCGTGTGCCAAAAATAGCTGCGAGCAAAGGCGCGCCCAAAAATAACCACCCGAAGCCGGGACGCCAAGTTCGTGCAGCGGAAAAAGGCCACAAAAATGTGTGGGCTATAGCCTTGGGGGGTGGCGCTGGCCGACTTTGTCCGCCGGACTCGGAATGCCGCGAGACTTTGCGAGGGGCCTCCGTGTGCTAAAAATAGGCCGCGGACAAAGCCGCGCCCAAAAATAACTGCCCGAAGGCCGGGGCGCCAAGTTCGTCCTGCGGAAAAATGCCACAAAAACGGGTGGGCTATAGCCTTGGGGGGTGGGGCTGGCCGACTTCGTCTGCCGGACTCGGAATGCCGCGAGACTTTGCGAGGGGCCTCCGTGTGCCAAAAATAGGCTGCGGACAAAGCCGCGCCCAAAAATAACAGGCCGAAGGCCGGGGTGCCAAGTTCGTCCAGCGGAAAAAGGCCACAAAAACGCGTGGGCTATAGCCTTGGGGGGTGGGGCTGGCCAACTTCGTCCGCAGGACTCGAAATGCCGCGAGACTTTGCGAGGGACCTCCATGTGCCAAGACTAGGCCGCGAGCAAAGGCGCGCACAAAAATAACCGCCCGAAGGCCGGGGCGCCAAGTTCGTGCAGCGGAAAAAGGCCACAAAAACGGGTGGGGTATAGCCTTGGGGGGTGGGGCTGGCCAACTTCGTCCGCCGGACTCGGAATGCGGCAAGACTTTGCGAGGGGCCTCCGTGTACCAAAAATAGGCCGCGGACAAAGCCGCGCCCCAACAAAACTGCCTGATGGCCGGGGATGCCAAGTTCGTCCATCGGAAAAAGGCCACAAAAACGGGTGGGCTATAGCCTTGGGGGGTGGGACCGGCCTACTTCGTCCGCCGGACTCGGAATGCCGTGAGACTTTGCGAGGGGCCTCCGTGTGCCAAAAATAGGCCGCGGGCAAAGGCGCGCCCAGAAATAACCGCCCGAAGGCCGGGGCGCCAAGTTCGTCCACGAAAAAGGC
>NW_006262855.1:0-774 GCF_000493195.1 Citrus x clementina | reverse complement strand
GAAAGCCGCGAGACTTTGTGAGGCGCATCTGTATGCCAAAATAGGCCGCGGGCACAGCTGCACTCAAAAATAACCGCCCGAAGGCCGGGGCGCCAAGTTCGTCCAGCGGAAAAAGGCCACAAAAACGGGTGGGCTATAGCCTTGGGGGGTGGGGCTGGCCAACTTCCTCCGGCGGACTCGGAATGGCGCGAGACTTTGCGAGGCGCCTCTGATTGCCAAAAATAGGCCGCGGGCACAGCCATGACCAATAATAACCACCCGAAGGCCGGGGCGCCAAGTTCGTCCAGCGGAAAAAGGCCACAAAAACGGGTGGGCTATAGCCTTGGGGGATGGGGCTGGCGGACTTTGTCCGACGGACTCGAAATGGCGCGAGACTTTGCGAGGGGCCTCCGTGTGCCAAAAATAGGCCGTGGGCAAAGCCGCACCCAAAAATAACCGCCCGAAGGCCGGGGCGCCATGTTCGTCCAGCGGAAAAAGGCCACAAAAACGGGTGGGCTATAACCTTGGGGGGTGGGGCTGGCCGACTTCGTCCGCCGAACTCGGAATGCCGCGAGACTTTGCGAGGGGTCTCCATGTGCTAAAAATAGGCTGCGGTCAATGCCGCGCCCAAAAATAACCGCCCGAAGGCCGGGGCGCCAAGTTCGTCCAGCGGAAAAAGGCCACAAAAATGGGTGGGCTATAGCCTTGGGGGGTGGGGCTGGCCCACTTCGTCCGCCGGACTCGGAATGGTGCGAGACTTTGCGAGGGGCCTCCGTGTGCCAAAAATAGGCGACG
>NW_006262856.1:0-3450 GCF_000493195.1 Citrus x clementina | reverse complement strand
TCACAAGATGTTATTTGTAACAAGTAGTTTTGTTGGTTGGTTAATTGGTCACATTTTATTCATGAAATGGGTTGGATTGGTATTAGTTTGGATGCAGCAAAAGAATTCTATTAGGTCTAATGTACTTATTCGATTTAATAAGTACCTTGTGTCAGAATTGAGAAATTCTATGGCTCGAATCTTTAGTATTCTCTTATTTATTACCTGTATCTACTATTTAGGCAGAATACCCTCACCCATTTTTACTAAGAAACTGAAAGTGAAAGAAACCTCAGAAACGGAAGAAAGAGATGTAGAAATAGAAAAAACTTTCGAAAGGGGGGGGACTAAACAGGGACAAGAGGTATCCGCCGAAGAAGATCCTTCTCCTTCCCTTTTTTCGGAAGAAAAGGAGGATCCGGACAAAATCGAGGAAACGGAAGAGATCCGAGTGAATGGAAAGGAAAAAAAAAAAACAAAGCATGAATTCCACTTGCGCTTTAAAGAGACATGCGATAAAAATAGCCCTGTTTATGAAACTTCTTATCTGGATGGAAATCAAGAAAATTCGAAATTAGAAATATTTCAATTATTTAAAGAAAAAAAAGAAGAGAAATATTTATTATGGTTTGAAAAACCTCTTGTGACCCTTCTTTTCGACTATAAACGTTGGACTCGGCCACTTCGATATAAAAAAAATAATAGATTTGAAAATGCTGTACGAAACGAAATGTCACATTATTTTTTTTATGCATGTCGAAGTGATGGAAAAGAAAGGATCTCTTTTACATATCCAGCTAGTTTGTCAACTTTTTTGGACATGATAAAAAAAAATAATTATTTTTTCGCAACCGAAAAACTATCCTCTGATGAATTTTCTACACATTGGAATTACACTAATAACCAAAAAATTAAGAACTTAAGCAAGGAGTTTAGAAATCGACTTGAGGGTTTAGATAAAGGATCTCTTATTCGGGATATACTCGAAAAAAGGACTCAATTGTGTAATGATAAGACGAAAAAAAAATACTTACCTAAAACATATGATCCTTTATTAAACGGACCTTATCGTGGAAGAATCAACAAATTCTTTTCACCCCCAATCCTAAATACAACTTATATCAAAAATAAGATAAGAACGCCTTGGATAAATAAAATTCACAATCTAATTTTGATTAATGATTATCACGAATTTGAACAGACAATAGACCGATTTAATCCAAAATCATTTTCAAGCGAAGAAGTGCGGTCTTTATTGACAGAACGGGAACGAGAACACATCGATTCCGAAGACCGAATAAAAAGTTTCAATTTTTTATTCGATGCAGTTATAACGGATCCCAATGATCAAAAAATTAGAAAAAAAGCGATAAAAGAAATTAGTAAAAGAGTTCCCCGGTGGTCATACAAATTAATCGATAATGTATACCAAGAACTGGGAGAATACGACGAAAATGTAAGAAGGAAACATGCATTTCGTTCACGAAAAGCCAAACGTTTAGTGGTTGCTGTTGATCACCAGACAAAAGAGGATGTGACTTTGCCCCATTATTTGGAACAATCGGATTTTCGTCGATATATAATAAAAGGTTCCATGCGCGCACAAAGACGTAAAACCGTTATTTGGAAACCACTTCAAGCAAATGCCCATTCCCCTCTTTTTTTGGACAGAATAGACAAAACCCTTTATTTGTCTTTTGATATTTCCCAGCTGATGAAAGTAATTCTTCGAAATTGGATGGTAAAAAAATAAAAACCAAAAACTTTCTGATTATACAAACGCAAAGACAAGAAATTTGAACAAAAAGGAAAAAAAGAAGCTCAAAGGCGAAAGATACCAAAGACAAGCAATGGTACGTATAAAACAAGCAGAAAGCTGGGATAAGCGTTTACTTACTCGAATACTAAGAAGTTCTATGTTAGTAATCCAATCGATTCTTAGAAAATATATTGTATTACCGTTATGATAATAGCTAAAAATGTGGTTCGCATACTATTATTCCAAGATCCCGAGTGGTCCGAGGATTTTAAGGATTGGAATCGTGAAATTTATGTTAAATGCACTTATAGTGGTGTTAATTTATCTGAAACAGAATTTCCGAAAAACTGGTTAATAGAAGGTATTCAGCTAAAGATCCTATTCCCCTTTCACCTGAAACCCTGGCACGGATCTACGATACAATCCTCTCATAAAGATCCAAAAAGTGAACACGAAACTGATTTTTGTTTTTTAACAATTTTGGGGCTGGAAACTGACATGCCGTTCGGTTCTCCCCAAAAACGACGTTCCTTTTTTGAACCCATTTTTAAAGAACTAAAAAAAAAAATTCGAAAATTGAAAACTAAGTCTTTTATAGTTTTAAGGGATTTTAAAGAAGGAAAAATAAAAGAACTTTCAAAAATAAACTTGAGAGAAATCGAGAAATTGAGGGAAACTCAAAAAAATTCGATAATCAGTAAGCAGATGATTCACGAACCGTCTATTGAAATTTCATCTATGGATTGGACGAAATTATCCCGGACTGAAAAAAAAATGAAAGATCTGACTAATAGAACAAGCAGAATCCGAAATAAAATATATAAAATTACAAAAGAAAAGAAAAAAGGATCGCTAACTCAAGAAACAAATATTAGTTCGAACAAACCAACTTATTCTGTTAAAAGATTAGACCCATCAAAAAGGATTTGGCGGATATTAAAAAAAAGAAACGCTCGATTAATCCGTAAATCCTATTTGTTTCTAAAATTTGGCATTGAAAAGATATACAGAAATATTTTTATATCTACCCTTACTATTCCAAGAATCAATACAAAACCTTTTCGTGAATCAACAAGAAAACAAATGAAAATTATTGAGAAAAACATCCACAATAATGAAGCAAATCCCGAAAGAATTAATAAAACAAATAAAAATAGAATTATTTCGACTATCCAAAAATCGATTTCTAAGACTAGTAATAAGAATTCAAAGATTTCTTGTAATTTATTGTCTTTTTCACAATCACAAGCATATGTATTTTACAAATTATTACAAGTCCCAATTTTGAACTTTTATAATTTAAGACCCGTTCTTCAATATCACGGAACATCTCTATTTCTTAAGAATGAAATAAAAGATTTTTTTGAAAAACACGGAATCTTTAATTACCAATTAAGACATAAACCCCTTTGGAATTTTGGAAGGAATACACGAAAACACTGTTTAAGCGGGCATTATCAATATGATTTATCTCGGATTAAATGGGCTAGATTAGTACCACAAGAATGGCGAAATAGAGCCAATCAACACTGTATGGCTCAAAATAAAGATTTAATTAAAAGAGATTCGTATGAAAAAAATGGATTAACTCATTACGAAAAACAACATTTTTTTGAAGCAGACCTATTACGTAATCAAAAATCGAATTTTAAAAAACAGCGTATAGATATGATCTTTTATCATATAAATCGCTTAATTATGAAGATAAGAGA
>NW_006262857.1:2672-3605 GCF_000493195.1 Citrus x clementina | reverse complement strand
AAGCCGCGGGCAAGCCGCGTCCAAAATAAGCGCGCTAAGGTCGTGGTGCCAAAACCCCCCAGCGGAAAAATGGCCAAAAAACGGGTGGGCTATAGCCTTGGTGGGGGGCGCGGGCGAAGTTCGTCCGCCGGACTCGGAATGGGGCGAGACTTTGCGGGGGGCCTCGGGGTGCCCGCGGCAAGTCGCGGGCACAGCCGCGCCCAAAAATAACCTCCCGAAGGTCGTGGTGCCAAAACCCCCCAGCGGAAAAATGGCCAAAAAACGGGTGGGCTATAGCCTTGGTGGGGGGCGCGGGCGAAGTTCGTCCGCCGGACTCGGAATGGGGGAGACTTTGCGAGGGGCCTCGGGGTGCCCGCGGGAAGTCGCGGGCATAACGCGTCCAAAAATAAGCGCCTGAAGGTCGTGGTGCCAAAACCCCCCAGCGGAAAAATGGCCAAAAAACGGGTGGGCTATAGCCTTGGTGGGGGGCGCGGGCGAAGTTCGTCCGCCGGACTCGGAATGGGGCGAGACTTTGCGAGGGGCCTCGGGCTGCCAAAAATAAGCCACAGGCAAAGCCGCGCCCAAAAATAAGCGCCCGAAGGTCGTGGTGCCAAAACCCCCCAGCGGAAAAATGGCCAAAAAACGGGTGGGCTATAGCCTTGGTGGGGGGCGCGGGCGAATTTCGTCCGCCGGACTCGGAATGGGGCGAGACTTTGCGAGGGGCCTCGGGGTGCCCGTGGGAAGTCGCGGGCACAGCCGCGTCCAAAAATAAGCGCCCGAAGGTCGTGGGGCCAAAACCCCCCAGCGGAGAAATGGCCAAAAAACGGGTGGGCTATAGCCTTGGTGGGGGGCGCGGGCGAAGTTCGTCCGCCGGACTCGGAATGGGGCGATACTTTGCGAGGGGCCTCGAGGTGCCCGCGGAAAGTCGCGGGCACAGTCTCATCCAAAAATAAG
>NW_006262857.1:0-2519 GCF_000493195.1 Citrus x clementina | reverse complement strand
CGCGGGCACAGCCGTGCCCAAAAATAAGCGCCCGAAGGTCGTGGTGCCAAACCCCCCAGCGGAAAAATGGCCAAAAAACGGGTGGGCTATAGCCTTGGTGGGGGGCGCGGGTGAAGTTCGTCCGCCGGACTCGGAATGGGGCGAGACTTTGCGAGGGGCCTCGGGGTGCCCGCGGCAAGTCGCGGGCACAGCCGCGCCCAAAAATAAGCGCCCGAAGGTCGTGGTGCCAAAACCCCCCAGCGGAAAAATGGCCAAAAAACGGGTGGGCTATAGCCTTGGTGGGGGGCGCGGGTGAAGTTCGTCCGCCGGACTCGGAATGGGGCGAGACTTTGCGAGGGGCCTCGGGGTGCCCGCGGCAAGTCGCGGGCACAGCCGCGCCCAAAAATAAGCGCCCGAAGGTCGTGGTGCCAAAACCCCCCAGCGGAAAAATGGCCAAAAAACGGGTGGGGTATAGCCTTGGTGGGGGGCGCGGGCGAAGTTCGTCCGCCGGACTCGGAATTGGGCGAGACTTTGCGAGGGGCCTCGGGGTGCCCGCGGCAAGTCGCGGGCACAGCCGCGCCTAAAAATAAGCGCCTGAAGGTCGTGGTGCCAAAACCCCCCAGCGGAAAAATGGCCAAAAAACGGGTGGGCTATAGCCTTGGTGGGGGGCGCGGGCGAAGTTCGTCCGCCGGACTCGGAATGGGGCGAGACTTTGCGAGGGGCCTCGGGCTGCCAAAAATAAGCCACGGGCAAAGCCGAGCCCAAAAATAAGCGCCCGAAGGTCGTGGTGCCAAAACCCCCCAGCGGAAAAATGGCCAAAAAACGGGTGGGCTATAGCCTTGGTGGGGGGCGCGGGCGAATTTCGTCCGCCGGACTCGGAATGGGGCGAGACTTTGCGAGGGGCCTCGGGGTGCCCGTAGGAAGTCGCGGGCACAGCCGCGTCCAAAAATAAGCACCCGAAGGTCGTGGTGCCAAAACCCCCCAGCGGAGAAATGGCCAAAAAACGGGTGGGCTATAGCCTTGGTGGGGGGCGTGGGCGATGTTCGTCCGCCGGACTCGGAATGGGGCGATACTTTGCGAGGGGCCTCGAGGTGCCCACGGAAAGTCGCGGGCACAGCCGCATCCAAAAATAAGCGCCCGAAGGTCGTGGTGCCAAAACCCCCCAGCGGAAAAATAGCCAAAAAACGGGTGGGCTATAGCCTTGGTGGGGGGCGCGGGCGAAGTTCGGCCGCCGGACTCGGAATGGGGCGAGACTTTGCGAGGGGCCTCGGGGTGCCCGCGGCAAGTCGCGGGCACAGCCGCGCCCAAAAATAAGCGCCCGAAGGTCGTGGTGCCAAAACCCCCCAGCGGAAAAATGGCCAAAAAACGGGTGGGCTATAGCCTTGGTGGGGGGCGCGGGCGAAGTACGTCCGCCGGACTCGGAATGGGGCGCTTTATGCGAGGGGCCTCGGGGTGCCCGCGGGAAGTCACGGGCACAGCCGCGTCCAAATATAAGCGCCCGAAGGTCGTGGTGTCAAAACCCCCCAGCGGAAAAATGGCCAAAAAACGGGTGGGCTATAGCCTTGGTGGGGGGCGCGGGCGATGTTCGTCCGCCGGACTCGGAATGGGGCGAGACTTTGCGAGGGGCCTCGGGGTGCCCGCGGGAAGTCACGGGCACAGCCGCGTCCAAAAATAAGCACCCGAAGGTCGTGGTGCCAAAACCCCCCAGTGGAAAAATGGCCAAAAAACGGGTGGGCTATAGCCTTGGTGGGGGGCGCGGGCGAAGTTCGTCCGCCGGACTCGGAATGGGGCGAGACTCTGCGAGGGGCCTCGGGGTGCCCGCGGCAAGTCGCGGGCACAGCCGCGTCCAAAAATAAGCACCCGAAGGTCGTGGTGCCAAAACCCCCCAGCGGAAAAATGGCCAAAAAACGGGTGGGCTATAGCCTTGGTGGGGGGCGCGGGCGAAGTTCGTCCGCCGGACTCGGAATGGGGCGAGACTTTGCGAGGGGCCTCAGGGTGCCAAAAATAAGCCGCGGGCAAAGCCGCGCCCAAAAATAAGCGCCCGATGGTCGTGGTGCCAAAACCCCCCAGCGGAAAAATGGCCAAAAAACGGGTGGGCTATAGCCTTGGTGGGGGGCGCGGGCGAAGTTCGTCCGCCGGACTCGGAATGGGGCGAGACTTTGCGCAGGGCCTCGGGGCACCAAAAATAAGCCGCGGGCAAAGCCGCGCCCAAAAATAAGCGCCCGTAGGTCGTGGTGCCAAAACCCCCCAGCGGAAAAATGGCCAAAAAACGGGTGGGCTATAGCCTTGGTGGGGGGCGCGGGCGAAGTTCGTCCGCCGGACTCAGAATGGGGCGAGACTTTGCGAGGGGCCTCGGGGTGCCCACGGGAAGTTGCGGGCACAGCCGCGTCCAAAAATAAGCACCCGAAGGTCGTGGTGCCAAAACCCCCCAGCGGAAAAATGGCCAAAAAACGGGTGGGCTATAGCCTTGGTGGGGGGCGCGGGCGAAGTTCGTCCGCCGGACTCGGAATGGGGCGAGACTTTGCGAGGGGCCTCGGGGT
>NW_006262858.1:3945-4946 GCF_000493195.1 Citrus x clementina | reverse complement strand
GCACATGGAGGCCCCTCGCAAACTCTCGCGGCATTCCGAGTCCGGCGGACGAAGTTGGCCAGCCCCACCCCCCAAGGCTATAGCCCGCCCGTTTTTGTGGCCTTTTTCCGCTGGACGAACTTGGCGCCCCGGCCTTCGGGCGGTTATTTTTGGGTGCGGCTTTGCCCGCGACCTACTTTTGGCACACGGAGGTGCCTTGCAAAGTCTCGCGGCATTCCGAGTCTGGCGGACGAGGTTGGCCAGCCCCACCCCCCAAGGCTATACCCCACCCGTTTTTGTGGCCTTTTTCCTCTGGACGAACTTGGCGCCCCGGCCTTCGGGCAGTTATTTTTGGGCGTGGCTTTGCCTGCGGCCTATTTTTGGTACAAGGAGGCCCCTCGCAAAGTCTCGTGCCATACCGAGTTCGGCGGACGAAGTTGGCCAGCCCCACCCCCCAAGGCTATAGCCCACCCGTTTTCGTGGCCTTTTTCCGCTGGACGAACTTGGCTCCCCGTCCTTCGGGTGGTTTTTTTTGGGTACGGCATGGCCCGCGGCCTATTTTTCACACACGGAGGCCCCTCGCAAAGTCTCGTGGCATTCCGAGTCCGGCGGCCGAAGTTGGCCGGCCCCACCCCCCAAGGCTATAGCCCACCTGTTTTTGTGGCCTTTTTCCGCTGGACGAACTTGGCGCCCCGGCCTTCGGGCATTTATTTTTGGGCGCGGCTTTGACCGTGGCCTGTTTTTGGCACACGGAGGACCCTCGCAAAGTCTCGCGGCATTCCGAGTCCGGCGGACGAAGTTGGCCAGCCCCACCCCCCAAGGCTATAGCCCACCCGTTTTTGTGGCCTTTTTCTGCTGGACGAAATTGGCGCCCCGGCCTTCGGGCGGCTATTTTTGGGTCCGGCTTTTCCCCCGGCCTACTTTTGGCACACGGAGGCGCCTTTGTAAGTCTCGCGGCATTCCGAGTCCGGCGGACGAGGTTGGCCAGCCCCACCCCCCCAGGCTATACCCCACCCGTTTTT
>NW_006262858.1:1813-3729 GCF_000493195.1 Citrus x clementina | reverse complement strand
TCTTTCGGGCGGCTATTTTTGGGTGCGGCTTTGCCCGCGACCTACTTTTGGCACACGGAGGTGCCTTGCAAAGTCTCGCGGCATTCCGAGTCTGGCGGACGAGGTTGGCCGGCCCCACCCCCCAAGGCTATAGCCCACCTGTTTTTGTGGCCTTTTTCCGCTGGACGAACTTGGCGCCCCGGCCTTCGGGCATTTATTTTTGGGCGCGGCTTTGACCGTGGCCTGTTTTTGGCACACGGAGGCCCCTCGCAAAGTCTCGCGGCATTCCGAGTCCGGCGGACGAAGTTGGCCGGCCCCACCCCCCAAGGCTATACCCCACCCGTTTTTGTGGCCTTTTTCCGCTGGACGAACTTGGCGCCCCGGCCTTTTGGCGGTTATTTTTGGGCGCGGCTTCGCCCGCAGCCTATTTTTGGCACACGGAGGCCCCTCACAAAGTCTCGTGGCATTCCGAGTCCGGCGGCCGAAGTTGGCCGGCCCCACCCCCCAAGGCTATAGCCCACCTTTTTTTGTGGCCTTTTTCCGCTGGACGAACTTGGCGCCCCGGCTTTCGGGCGGCTATTTTTGGGTGCGGCTTTGCCCGCGACCTACTTTTGGCACACGGAGGTGCCTTGCAAAGTCTCGCGGCATTCCGAGTCTGGCGGACGAGGTTGGCCAGCCCCACCCCCCAAGGCTATACCCCACCCGTTTTTGTGGCCTTTTTCCTCTGGACGAACTTGGCGCCCCGGCCTTCGGGCAGTTATTTTTGGGCGTGGCTTTGCCTGCGGCCTATTTTTGGTACAAGGAGGCCCCTCGCAAAGTCTCGCGGCATTCCGAGTCCGGCGGACGAAGTTGGCCAGCCCCACCACCCAAGGCTATAGCCCACCCGTTTTTGTGGCCTTTTTCCGCTGGACGAACTTGGCGCCCCGGCCTTCGGGCGGTTATTTTTGGGTACGGCTTTGACCGCAGCCTATTTTTGGCACACGGAGGCCCCTCGCAAAGTCTCACGGCATTCCGAGTCCGGCGGACGAAGTTGGCCAGCCCCACCCACCAAGGCTATTGCCCACCCGTTTTTGTGGCCTTTTTCCGCAGGACGAACTTGGCGCCCCGGCCTTCGGGCGGTTATTTTTTGGGCGCGGTTTTGCCCGTGGCCTACTTTTGGCACCTGGAGGTGCCTTGTAAAGTCTCGCGGCATTCCTAGTCCGGCGGACGAGGTTGGCCAGCCCCACCCCCCAAGGCTATAGCCCACCCGTTTTTGTGGCCTTTTTCCGCTGGACAAACTTGGCGCCCCGGCCTTCGGGCGTTTATTTTTGGGCGCGGCTTTGCCCGCGGCCTATTTTTGGCACACGAAGGCCCCTCATAAAGTCTCGTGGCATTCCGAGTCCGGCTGCCGAAGTTGGCCGGCCGCACCCCCCAAGGCTATAGCCGACCTGTTTTTGTGGCCTTTTTCCGCTGGACGAACTTGGCGCCCCGGCCTTCGGGCAGTTATTTTTGGGCGTGGCTTTGGCTGCGGCCTATTTTTGGTACAAGGAGGCCCCTCGCAAAGTCTCGCGGCATTCCGAGTCCGGCGGACGAAGTTGGCCAGCCCCACCACCCAAGGCTATAGCCCACCCGTTTTTGTGGCCTTTTTCCGCTGGACGAACTTGGAGCCCCGGCCTTGGGGCGGTTATTTTTGGGCACGGCTTTGCCGGCGTCCTATTTTTGGCACATGGAGGCTCCTCGCAAAGTCTCGCGGCATTCCGAGTCCGGCGGACGAGGTTGGCCAGCCCCACCCCCCAAGGCTATACCCCACCCGTTTTTGTGGCCTTTTTCCTCTGGACGAACTTGGCGCCCCGGCCTTCGGGCGGTTATTTTTGGGCGTGGTTTTGCCTGCGGCTTATTTTTGGTACAAGGAGGCCCCTCGCAAAGTCTCGCGGCATTCCGAGTCCGGCGGATGAAGT
>NW_006262858.1:0-540 GCF_000493195.1 Citrus x clementina | reverse complement strand
GCCCCACCCCCCAAGGCTATAGCCCACCCGTTTTTTGTGGCCTTTTTCCGCTGGACGAACTTGGCGCCCCGGCCTTCGGGCGGTTATTTTTGGGCGCGGCTTTGCCCGCGGCCTATTTTTGGCACACGGAGGCGCCTCGCAAAGTCTCGCGGCATTCCGAGTCCGGCGGACGAAGTTGGCCAGCCCCACCCCCCAAGGCTATAGCCCACCCGTTTTTGTGGCCTTTTTCCGCTGGACGAACTTGGCGCCCCGGCCTTCGGGCATTTATTTTTGGGCGCGGCCTTGCCCGCGGCCTATTTTTGGCACACGGAGGCGCCTCGCAAAGTCTTGCGCCATTCCGAGTCCGGCGGATGAAGTTGGCCAGTCCCACCCCCCAAGGCTATAGCCCACCCGTTTTTGTGGGGTTTTTCCGCTGGACGAACTTGGCGCCCCGGCCTTCGGGCGGTTATTTTTGGGCGCGGCTGTGCCCGTGGCCTATTTTTGGCACACGGAGGCACCTCGCAAAGTCTAGCGCCATTCCGAGTCTGGCGGACGAAGTGG
>NW_006262859.1:1892-3699 GCF_000493195.1 Citrus x clementina | reverse complement strand
GGCCGGGCGAGGCTTTGCCCCAAAAAAAATTTTGGCACACGGAGGCCCCTCGCAATGTCTCGCGGCATTCCGAGTCCGGCGGACGAAGTTGACCAGCCCCACCCCCCAAGGCTATAGCCCACCCGTTTTTGTGGCCTTTTTCCGCTGGACGAACTTGGCGCCCCGGCCTTCGGGCAGTTATTTTTGGGCGCGGCTTTGCCCGCGGCCTATTTTTGGCACATGGAGGCCCATTGCAAAGTCTCGCGGCATTCCGAGCCCGGCGGACGAAGTGGGCCAGCCCCACCCCCCAAGGCTATAGCCCACCCGTTTTTGTGGCCTTTTTCCGCTGGACGAACTTGGCGCCCCGACCTTCGGGCAGTTATTTTTGGGCGCGGCTTTGCCCGCAGCCTATTTTTGGCACACGGAGGCCCCTCGCAATGTCTCACGGCATTTCGAGTCCGGCGGACGAAGTGGGCCAGTCCCACTCCCCAAGGCTATAGCCCACCCGTTTTTGTGGCCTTTTTCCGCTGGACGAACTTGGCGCCCCGGCCTTCGGGTGGTTATTTTTGGGTGAGGCTTCGTCCGCGGCCTATTTTTTCCACACGGAGTCACCTCGCAAAGTCTCGTGCCATTCCGAATCCGGCGGATGAAGTTGGCCAGCCCCACCCCTCAAGGCTATAGCCCAGCCGTTTTTGTGGCCTTTTTCCGCTGGACGAACTTGCCGCCCCGGCCTTCGGGCGGTTATTTTTTGGCGTGGCTTTGTCCGCGGCCTATTTTTGGCACATGGAGGCCCCTCGTAAAGTCTCGCGGCATTCCGAGTCCGGCGGACGAAGTTAGCCAGCCCCACCCCCCAAGGTTATAGCCCACCCGTTTTTGTGGCCTTTTTCCGCTGGACGAACTCGGCGCCCCGGCCTTCGGGCGGTTATTTTTGGGTGCGGCTTTGCCGGCGGCCTATTTTTGGCACACGGAGGCCCCTCGCAAAGTCTCGCGGCATTCCGAGTCCGGCGGATGAAGTTGGCCAGCCCCACCCCCCAAGGCTATAGCCCACCCATTTTTGTGGCCTTTTTCCGGTGGACGAACTTGGCGCCCCGGCCTTCGGGCAGTTATTTTTGGGCGCGGCTTTGCCCACAGCCTATTTTTGGCACACGGAGGCCCCTCACAAAGTCTCACGCCATTCCGAGTCCAGCGGACAAAGTTGGCCAGCCCCACCCCCCAAGGCTATAGCCCACCCGTTTTTGTGGCCTTTTTCCGCTGGACGAACTCGGCGCCCCGGCCTTCGGGCGGTTATTTTTTGGGCGAGGCTTTGCCCGCGGCCTATTTTTTGCACACGGAGTCACCTCGCAAAGTCTCGTGCCATTCCGAATCCGGCGGATGTAGTTGGCCAGCCCCACCCCTCAAGGCTATAGCCCACCCGTTTTTGTGGCCTTTTTCCGCTGGACGAACTTGGCGCCCCGGCCTTCGGGCGGTTATTTTTGGGCGTGGCTTTGTCCGCGGTCTATTTTTGGCACATGGAGGCCCCTCGAAAAGTCTCGCGGCATTCCGAGTCCGGCGGACGAAGTTGACCAGCCCCAACCCCCAAGGCTATAGCCCACCCGTTTTTGTGGACTTTTACCGCTGGACGAACTTGGCGCCCCGGCCTTCGGGCGGTTATTTTTGGGCGACGCTTAGCCCGCGGCCTATTTTTGGCACGCGGAGGCCCCTCGCAAAGTCTCGCGCCATTCCGAGTCCGGCGGACGAAGTTGGCCAGCCCCACCCCCCAAGGCTATAGCCCACCCGTTTTTGTGGCCTTTTTCCGCTGGACGAACTTGGCGCCCCGGCCTTCGGGCGG
>NW_006262859.1:967-1792 GCF_000493195.1 Citrus x clementina | reverse complement strand
TCGCAAAGTCTCGCGCCATTTCCGAGTCCGGCGGGATGAAGTGGCCAGCCCCACCCCCCAAGGCTATAGCCCACCCGTTTTTGTGGGCTTTTTCCGCTGGACGAACTTGGCGCGCCGGCCTTCGGGCGGTTAGTTTTGGGCGCGGCTTTGTCCGCGGCCTATTTTTGGCACACGGAGGCCCCTCGCAAAGTCTCGTAGCATTCCGAGTCCGGCGGACGAAGTTGGCCAGCCCCACCCCCCAAGGCTATAGCCCACCCGTTTTTGTGGCCTTTTTCCTCTGGACGAACTTGGCGCCCCGGCCTTCGGGCGGTTATTTTTGGGCGCGGCTTTGCCCGCAGCCTTTTTTTTGCACACGGAGGCTCCTCGTAAAGTCTCGCGGCATTCCGAGCCCGGCGGACGAAGTGGGCCAGCCCCACCCCCCAAGGCTATAGCCCACCCGTTTTTGTGGGCTTTTTACGCTGGACGAACTTGGCGTCCCGGCCTTCCGGCGGTTATTTTTGGGTGCGGCTGTGCCCGCGGCCTATTTTTGGCACCCGGAGGCTCCTCGCAAAGTCTCGCGCAATTCTGAGTCCGGCGGAAGAAGTTGGCCAGCCCCACCTGCCAAGGCTATAGCCCACTCGTTTTTGTGGGCTTTTTCCGCAGGACGAACTTGGCGCCCCGGCCTTCGGGCGGTTATTTTTGGGCGCGGCTGTGGCCGCGGTTTATTTTTGGCACACGGAGGCGCCTCGCAAAGTTTCGCGCCATTCCGAGTCCGGCGGACGAAGTCGGCCAGCCCCACCCCCTAGGCTATAGCCCACCCGTTTTTGTGGCCTTTTTCCGCTGGAC
>NW_006262859.1:0-829 GCF_000493195.1 Citrus x clementina | reverse complement strand
AAGGCTATAGCCCACCCGTTTTTGTCGGCTTTTTCCGCCGGACGAACTTGGCGACCCGGCCTTCGGGTAGTTATTTCTGAGCGCGGCTGTGTCCACGGCCTATTTTTGGCACACGGAGGCTGCTCGCAAAGTCTGGCTCCATTCCGAGTCCGGCGGACGAAGTTGTCCAGTCCCACCACCCAAGGCTATAGCCCACCCGTTTTTGTGGCCTTTTTCCGCTGGACGAACTTGGCTCCCCAGCCTTCGGGCGGTTATTTTTGGGTGCGCCTGTGACCGCAGCCTATTTTTGGCACACGGGGGCGCCTCGCAAACTCTCGCGCCATTCCGAGTCCGGAAGACGAAGTTGGCCAGCCCCACCACCCAAGGCTATAGCCCACCCGTTTTTGTGGCCTTTTTCCGCTGGACGAACTTGGCGCCCCGGCCTTCGGGCAGTTATTTCTGGGTGCGGCTGTGCCCGCGGCCTATTTTTAGCAGACGGAGGCGCCTCGCAAAGTCTCGCGCCATTCCGAGTCCAGCGGACGAAGTTAGCCAGCCCCACCCCCCAAGGCTATAGCCCACCCGTTTTTGTGGCCTTTTTCCGCTGGACGAACTTGGCGCCCCGTCCTTCGGGCAGTTATTTCTGGGTGCGGCTGTGCCCGCGGCCTATTTTTAGCAGACGGAGGCGCCTCGCAAAGTCTCGCGCCATTCCGAGTCCAGCGGACGAAGTTAGCCAGCCCCACCCCCCAAGGCTATAGCCCACCCGTTTTTGTGGCCTTTTTCCGCTGGACGAACTTGGCGCCCCGGCCTTCGGGCGGCGTATGATTTTCCTTGAATCGCGTGGCAAACTGAT
>NW_006262860.1:0-3464 GCF_000493195.1 Citrus x clementina | reverse complement strand
TTGGGAGTTTACGAGAGAGATGTTGTTGGAGTTTGTTGGGTTGCAATTGGAGCAGATTTTGTTACAGCAGGCTCCTCAGCAGTAATAACAGCATTTATGTCTTGGAGACTGCTTCTCACCTCTTAAAAGGAAATGATAATTATTACGGTAATTAAGGGACTGCACAATCCTTCCTTATCTATAACTCTGATCTGCTGACTTCATCCTGACAAAACTCCCAACGGTAAAAAAAAAAAAAATTTCCACGGCTTTATCACTGCAACGGTAAAAAAATCACTGCTGCAGCAATCAATTTTGATGATGTGATAAATTGTCCTGATGTATGAGAACCATTGCCCAACTTTTTTGTTGTATGTAATGCTGCAACAACTCATGTTAGTTTCTTAGCCTTTTTTTTGTGCTGCAAGAAAATAAAAAAGGAATAAAAGAAATTAAATAATAAATTCAAAATGACAAAAATTGTGAATGAAAAATATACAAAATTAGACTTATTGTTGAAAGAAAAATCTAAAATAACTTCCCTACTTATTGGGTTGCTTCCCAATTAGCGCTTGATTTTAGGTCCTTTAGCTTGACCATCCTTTCTTGCTTATGTGGGGTCCCTCATCCAATCGCCTTCTTGTATCTCCTTAATACATCAACGAAACTCTTCTCTTGATCTGTTTAAGAGGTCTAAAGATTCAAAATGTTTGTCATTTCTTACAGGTTGTTTCTCCCCTAACCATGCTATGTTAGCTGCTTCACGATCTTCATCATCAAGTTCTTCAAATGTTACAACATTGATTTCCTCCTTACTGCAGCAACTGTTTAATCTATCTGCTACAACAAAGTCTATAACACTGATAAAATTACAATTTTCAACCTTATCAAGACTCTTTATAGCATCTAGAACATTAAATGTGACTTATTGATGATTGACCTGTATAGTAAACTCTCATTTTTGCACATCAATGAGAGTCTTTCTGTGGCTAAGAAAGGTCTTCCTAGAATGATTGGCACTTCTTTATCTGCCTCAAAGTCTAGCACAATGAAATCCTTCAAAAAAATAAATGTATCCACCTTCACCAACGCATCTTCAATCTTCCCTTATGGATAGGCATGAGATCTGTCGGCAAGTTGTAGAGTCATTGTTATTGGTTTGCATTCACTAACTCCCAATTGCTTAAACACTGATAAAGGCATGAGATTGATGCTAACCCCCAGATCACAGAGTGCTTTACCACTGTATTTAGTGCTTATGGAGTATGGGATTGTGAAGCTTTCTAGATCCTTCATCTTCTGCGGTATCTTACCCTAAAGCATTCGGCTGCACTCTTGTGTTAGAGAAATTGTTCAAAATTCTCCAAGTCTTCTTTTCATTGTCAAAATATCCTTAAAAAATTTACCATAATTTGGCATTTGCTCTAGAGCTTCCACAAAAGGGATATTGATATGTAGTTATTTCAGCACTCCCAATATTTTGCTGAACTGCTTATCTTGTTGCTGTGTTTGGAACCTTTGAGGAAATTGTGGTGGGTGTCTAAACTGTTGTGCTGTAGTAGGTTGTGCATACTGCTTCTCTTTCGCTATGTTCTGGGTTGGTGATGCAGCATTGTTATCCACAGGTGTTGGATCATCATTTTTTACAGATGTTGTAGCTTGGCTGTTCTTACCAGTGTGTTGTGAAGTGGAGGATTGTGGCTTTTCTTGAATTCGAGTTTCTCTCTAGATTGAAGTAGACTCAACTCTTTTTTTTTTGTACACCAACTAGACTATGAACATCATTTCCAAATCTCAAGTTAATCACTTTGCAGTGCTTTTTCACTTCTCTTATTGGGTCCTTTATATTGCTGGGTAAACTGCTCCAAGGTCTGTTGCTTAATGCTATAGCAAGTTGTCCAATTTAATTTTCCAAGTTTCTCAAAGATACAGTATGACTTTGGACAACCGCTTCATTCGTCACAATATAATCCTTAATCAAAGCTTCAAGGGAGTTGATTTTATCATTGTTAATGCTTGTTTGCCATTGATTTTGTTGATAAAATACAAGTGGTTGAGCATGTTTGTTTTGTTTACTGGGTACTACAGCAGGTTGGTTCTGATAACTCCATGAAAAGTTCGGGTGTTGTCTCCATCCAGGGTTGTAAGTGTTTGAATATGAATTGTCCTGGTTCTGTCTATTAAAGCTGCCCACATAGTTGATTGAGGTTAGATTTCTAGGGCAATTGTCAAATAAGTGCCTCTCTTCACAATAAACACATGACACTTCAGCAACTTGGTTGACAATTGTCGGAGCAGTGATCATAGCTTTCACCATATTTTTAATGAGGTTACTTGGGCTGACAATGTTGTCAAGGCATCTACGTTATGGACTCTTATTGTTCCTCTTACTGCAGCTTTTCTGGTTGATGACCATTGATAGTTATTGTTAACTATCCTCTCCAAAATTTCATAAGCCTCATTGTAAGACTTAGATAACAAGGCCCCATTTGCTGAAGCATCCACTATCAATCTAGTGCTTGGGTTGAGACCATTGTAGAATGTTTCCAACTGTATGCAGCAAGAAATACCATGATGAGGACATCTTCTGAGTAACTCCTTAAATCTTTTTCATACATCATACAAGCTCTCATCTTCAAGTTGATGGAAAGATGTGATCTCATTCCTCAATTTTGTATTCTTGATTGGCGGGAAGTATTTCATAAAAAATTTGTTAGCCAAGTCATTCCATGTAGTGATGGAATCAAGTGGTAAAGAATTCAACCATACTCTTGCTCGATCTCTCATAGAAAACAAGAAAAGTTTGAGTCTTAATACTTCATGCGATGCTCTAGCAATCTTAAAAGCATCACTCACTTCCAAAAATAACTTAAGATTTAGATGGAGATCTTCTGATGGCAGTCCATTAAATTGCCCCACTATTTGCAGCATCTGAAACATCACTAGTTTGAACTCAAAATTGTCAACTTGAACGTCAGGTCTAACTATTCCCGGATGTATGGCTTGAGAAGTCAACACTACATAGTCTCGAATGACTCTATCTCTATCATCCGCCATGTGAATAATGTTGTTGTTCCCTGGTTGCCTTTGAACATGTTGTCCATTTAGTCCTTCATGTACATTGACTGGTTGTATCTCCCTTTCAGGGTTCAAGTTTCTAATACCTTGCAAATCATCGATTGCTACAGCAGCTTATAATTCCCGATGCTCTCTTCTCAATCTCCTTGCAGTTCTTTTAACTTCTGGATCAAACTGAAATTCAACATATTTATATTTACTAATGCAAGGGATGCTAGATCACCTATGTCAACAAAACAAAAAATCAAAATCAAATTAAAAATTAGCATCATTAAAACTAATTTCACAAATCAAAATGAACAATCAATCCCTTGCAATGGTGCCAAAAACTTATTGTAATTAAATTCAAATGCTATGGGTGTCAATGTACAAGTATACACAACAAGTAATCAGCAATTATCGGCTAG
>NW_006262861.1:1300-3567 GCF_000493195.1 Citrus x clementina | reverse complement strand
TCTGGTGCCATTCCGAGTCCCGCGGACGAACTTCGCCCACGCCCCCCACCAAGGCTATGGCCCACCCGTTTTTTGGCCATTTTTCCGCTGGGGGGTCTTGGGACCTAGACCTTCGGGGGCTGGTTTTTGGGCGCGGCTGTGCCCGTGGCCTATTTTTGGCACACGGAGGCCGCCCGCCAGGTCTGGTGCCATTCCGAGTCCCGCGGACGAACTTCGCCCACGCCCCCCAGCAAGGCTATGGCCCACCCGTTTTTTGGCCATTTTTCTGCTGGGGGGTCTTGGGACCCCGAACTTCGGGGGCTGTTTTTTGGGTGCGGCTGTGCCCGTGGCCTATTTTTGGCACACGGAGGCCTACCGCCAAGTCTGGTGCCATTCCGAGTCCCGCGGACGAACTTCGCCCACGCCCCCCACCAAGGCTATGGCCCACCCGTTTTTTGGCCATTTTTCCGCTGGGGGGTCTTGGGACCCCGTCCTTCGGGGGCTGTTTTTTGGGCGCGGCTGTGCCCGTGGCCTATTTTTGGCACACGGAGGCCGCCCGCCAAGTCTGGTGCCATTCCAAGTCCCGCGGACGAACTTCGCCCACGCCCCCCACCAAGGCTATAGCCCACCCGTTTTTTGGCCATTTTTCCGCTGGGGGGTCTTGGGACCCCGAACTTCGGGGGCTGTTTTTTGGGCGCGGCTGTGCCCGTGGCCTATTTTTGCAACACGGAGTCCGCCCGCCAAGTCTGGTGCCATTCCGAGTCCCGCGGATGAACTTCGCCCACGCCCCCCACCAAGGCTATAGCCCACCCGTTTTTTGGCCATTTTTCCGCTGGGGGGTCTTGGGACCCCGACCTTCGGGGGCTGTTTTTTGGGCGCGGCGTTGCCCGTGGCCTATTTTTGGCACTGGGAGGCTGCCCGCCAAGTCTGGTGCCATTCCGAGTCCCGCGGACGAACTTCGCCCACGCCCCCCACCAAGGCTATGGCCCACCCATTTTTTGGCCATTTTTCCGCTGGGGGGTCTTGGGACTCAGACCTTCGGGGGCTGGTTTTTGGGCGCGGCTGTGCCCGTGGCCTATTTTTGGCACACGGAGGCCGCCCGCCAGGTATGGTGCCATTCCGAGTCCCGCGGACGAACTTCGCCCACGCCCCCCACCAAGGCTATGGCCCACCCATTTTTTGGCCATTTTTCCGCTGGGGGGTCTTGGTACCCCGAACTTCGGGGGCTGTTTTTTGGGCGCGGCTGTGCCCGTGGCCTATTTTTGGCACACGGAGGCCTACCGCCAAGTCTGGTGCCATTCCGAGTCCCGCGGACGAACTTCGCCCACGCCCCCCACCAAGGCTATGGCCCACCCGTTTTTTGGCCATTTTTCCGCTGGGGGGTCTTGGGACCTCGACCTTCGGGGGCTGTTTTTTGGGCGCGGCTGTGCCCGTGGCCTATTTTTGGCACACGGAGGCCGCCCGCCAAGTCTGGTGCCATTCCGAGTACCGCGGACGAACTTCGCCCACGCCCCCCACCAAGGCTATAGCCCACCCGTTTTTTGGCCATTTTTCCGCTGGGAGGTCTTGGGACCCCGACCTTCGGGGGCTGGTTTTTGGGCGCGGCTGTGCCCGTGGCCTATTTTTGGCACACGGAGGCCGCCCACCAAGTCTGGTGCCATTCCGAGTCCCGCGGACGAACTTCACCAACGCCCCCCACCAAGGCTATAGCCCACCCGTTTTTTGGCCATTTTTCCGCTCGGGGGTCTTGGGACCCCGAACTTCGGGGGCTGTTTTTTGGGCTCGGCTATGCCCGTGGCCTATTTTTGGCACACGGAGGCCGCCCGCCAAATCTGGTGCCATTCCGAGTCCCGCGGACGAAGTTCGCCCACGCCCCCCACCAAGGCTATAGCCCACCCGTTTTTTGGCCTTTTTTCCGCTCGGGGGTCTTGGGACCCCGAACTTCGGGGGCTATTTTTTGGGTGCGGCTGTGCCCGTCGCCTATTTTTGGCGCAAGGAGGCCGCCCGCCAAGTCTGGTGCCATTCCGAGTCCCGCGGACGAACTTCGCCCACGCCCCCCACCAAGGCTATAGCCCACCCGTTTTTTGGCCATTTTTCCGCTGGGGGGTCTTGGGACCCCGAACTTCGGGGCTGTTGTTTGGGCGCAGCTGTGCCCGTTGCCTATTTTTGGCACACGGAGGCCGCCCACCAAGTCTGGTGCCATTCCGAGTCCCGCGGACGAACTTCGCCCACGCCCCCCACCAAGGCTAAAGCCCACCCGTTTTTTGGCCATTTTTCCGCTGGGGGGT
>NW_006262861.1:0-1200 GCF_000493195.1 Citrus x clementina | reverse complement strand
GCCCGCCAAGTCTGGTGCCATTTCGAGTCCCGCGGACGAACTTCGCCCACGCCCCCCACCAAGGTTATAGCCCACCCGTTTTTTGGCCATTTTTCCGCTGGGGGTTCTTGGGACCCCGATCTTCGGGGGCTGTTTTTTGGGCGTGGCTGTGCCCGTGGCCTATTTTTGGCACACGAAGGCCGCCCGCCAAGTCTGGTGCCATTCCGAGTCCCGCGGACAAACTTCGCCCACGCCCCCCACCAAGGCTATAGCCCACCCGTTTTTTGGCCATTTTTCCGCTGGGGGGTCTTGGGACCCCGACCTTCGGGGGCTGTTTTTTGGGCGCGGCTGTGCCCGTGGCCTATTTTTGGCACACGGAGGCCGCCCGCCAAGTCTGGTGCCATTCCGAGTCCCACGGACGAACTTCGCCCACGCCCCCCACCAAGGCTATAGCCCACCCGTTTTTTGGCCATTTTTCCGCTGGGGGGTCTTGGGACCCCGAACTTCGGGGGCTGGTTTTTGGGCGCGGCTGTGCCCGTGGCCTATTTTTGGCAAACGGAGGCCGCCCGCCAAGTCTGGTGCGATTCCGAGTCCCGCGGACGAACTTCGCCCACGCCCCCCACCAAGGCTATAGCCCACCCGTTTTTTGGACATTTTTCCGCTGGGGGGTCTTGGGACACCGACCTTCGGGGGCTGGTTTTTAGGCGCGGCTGTGCCCGTGGCCTATTTTTGGCACACGGAGGACGCCCGACAAGTCTGGTGTCATTCCGAGTCCCGCGGACGAACTTCGCCCACGCCCCCCACCAAGGCTATAGCCCACACGTTTTTTGGCCATTTTTCCGCTGGGGGGTCTTGGGACCCCGAACTTCGGGGGCTGTTTTTTGGACACGGCTGTGCTCGTGGCCTATTTTTGGCACACGGAGGCCGCCCGCCAAGTCTGGTGCCATTCCGAGTCCGGCAGACGAACTTCGCCCACGCCCCCCACCAAGGCTATAGCCCACCCGTTTTTTGGCAATTTTTCCGTTGGGGGGTCTTGGGACCCCGACCTTCGGGGGCTGTTTTTTGGGCGCGGCCCTCCCCGTGGCCTATTTTTGGCACACGGAGGCCGCCCTCCAAGTCTGGTGCCATTCCGAGTCCCGCGGACGAACTTCGCCCTCGCCCCCCACCAAGGCTATAGCCCACCCGTTTTTGGCCATTTTTCCGCTGGGGGGTCTTGGGACC
>NW_006262862.1:2632-3912 GCF_000493195.1 Citrus x clementina | reverse complement strand
CTTGGCGTGTTGGGCTGGCCAACTTCGTCCGCCGGACTCGGAATTCCGTGAGATTTTGTGAGGGGCCTCCGTGTGCCAAAAATAGGCCGCGGAGAAAGCCGGGCCCAAAAATAACTGCCCGAAGTCCGGGGTGCCAAGTTCGTCCGGCGGAAAAATGCCACAAAAACGGGTGGGCTATAGCCTTGGGGGGTGGGGCTGGCCAACTTCATCCGCCGGACTCGGAATGCCGCGAGAATTTGTGAGGGGCCTCCGTGGGCCAAAAATAGGCCGCGGGCAAAGTCACGCCCAAAAATAACCAGCCGAAGGCATTGGCGCCAAGTTCGTCCAGCGGAAAAAGGCCACAAAAACGGGTGGGCTATAGCCTTGGGGGGTGGGGCTGGCCAACTTCGTCCGCCGGACTCAGAATGCCGCGAGATTTTGCGAGGGGCCTCCGTGTGCCAAAAATAGGCCGCGGACAAAGCCGGGCCCAAAAATAACCGCCCGAAGGCCGGGGCGCCAAGTTCGTCCGGCGGAAAAATGCCACAAAAACGGGTGGGCTATAGCCTTGGGGGGTGGGGCTGGCCAACTTCATCCGCCGGACTCGGAATGCCGCGAGACTTTGTGAGGGGCCTCCGTGTGCCAAAAATAGGCCGCGGGCAAAGTCACACCCAAAAATAACGAGCTGAAGGCATTGGCGCCAAGTTCGTCCAGCGGAAAAAGGCCACAAAAACGGGTGGGCTATAGACTTGGGGGGTGGGGCTGGCCAACTTCGTCCGCCGGACTCGGAATGGCGCTAGATTTTGCGAGGGGCCTCCGTGTGCAAAAATTAGGCCGCGGACAAAGCCGGGCCCAAAAATAACCGCCCGAAGGCCGGGGCGCCAAGTTCGTCCGGCGGAAAAATGCCACAAAAACGGGTGGGCTATAGCCTTGGGGGGTGGGGCTGGCCAACTTCGTCCGCCGGACTCGGAATGCCGCGAGACTTTGCGAGGGGCCTCCGTGTGCCAAAAATAGGCCGGGGGCAAAGCCGCGCCCAAAAATAACCGCCCGAAAGCCGGGGCGCCAAGTTTGTCCAGCGGAAAAAGGCCACAAAAACGGGTGGGCTATAGCCTTGGGGGGTGGGGCTGGCCAACTTCGTCCGCCGGACTCGGAATGCCGTGAGACTTTACGAGTGGCCTCCGTGTGCCAAAAATAGGCCGCGGACAAACCCGCACTCAAAAATAACCGCCCGAAGGCCGGGGCGCCAAGTTCGTCCAGCGGAAAAAGGCAACAAAAACGGGTGGGCTATAGCCTTGGGTGGTGGG
>NW_006262862.1:1312-2532 GCF_000493195.1 Citrus x clementina | reverse complement strand
AAAGCCGCGCCTAAAAATAACCTCCCGAAGGCATTGGCGCCAATTTCGTCCAGCGGAAAAAGGCCACAAAAACGGGTGGGCTATAGCCTTGTGGGGTTGGGCTGGCCAACTTCGTCCGCCGGACTCGGAATTCTGCGAGACTTTACGAGGGGCCTCCGTGTGCCGAAAATAGGCTGCGGGCAAAGCTGCGCCAAAAAATAACCGCCCGAAGGCCGGGGCGCCAAGTTCGTCCAGCGGAAAAAGGCCACAAAAACGGTTGGGCTATAGCCTTGGGAGGTGGGCTGGCCAACTTCGTCCGCCGGACTCGGAATGCCGCGAGACTTTGCGAGGGGCATCCGTGTGCCAAAAATAGGCCGCTGGCAAAGCCGCGCCAAAAAAATAACCGCCCGAAGGCCGGGGCGCCAAGTTCGTCCAGCGGAAAAAGGCCACAAAAACGGGTGGGCTATAGCCTTGGGGGGTGGGGCTGGCCAACTTCGTCCGCAGGACTCGAAATGCCACGAGACTTTGCGAGGGGCCTCCATGTGCCAAATATAGGCTGGGGCAAAGCCGCGCCCAAAAATAACCGCCCGAAAGCCGGGGCGCGAAGTTCGTCCAGCGGAAAAAGGCCACAAAAACGGGTGGGCTATAGCCTTGGGGGGTGGGGCTGGCCAACTTCGTCCGCCGGACTCGGAATGCCGCGAGCCTTTACGAGTGGCCTCCATGTGCAAAAAATAGGCCGCGGACAAAGCCGCGCTCAAAAATAGCCGCCCGAAGGCCGGGGCGCCAAGTTCGTCCAGCGGAAAAAGGCCACAAAAACGGGTGGGCTACAGCCTTGGGGGGCTGGCCAACTTTGTCCGCCGGACTCGGAATGCCGCGAGACTTTGCGAAGGGCCTCCGTGTGCCAAAAATAGGCTGCGGGCAAAGCCGAGTCCAAAAATAACCGCCCGAAGGCATTGGCGCAAGTTCGTCCAGCGGAAAAAGGCCACAAAAACAGTTGGGCTATAGCCTTGGGGGGTGGGGCTGGCCAACTTCGTCCGCCGGACTCGGAATGCCGCGAGACTTTGCGAGGGGCCTCTGTGTGGTAAAAATAGGCCGCGGACAAAGTCACGCCCAAAAATATCCGCCCGAAAGCCGGAGCGCCAAGTTCGTCCAGCGGAAAAAGGCCACAAAAACGGGTGGGGCTGGCCAACTTCGTTCGCCGGACTCGGAATGCCGCGAGACTTTGCGAGGGGCCTCCGTGT
>NW_006262862.1:0-968 GCF_000493195.1 Citrus x clementina | reverse complement strand
CGAGGGGCCTCCATGTGCGAAAAATAGGCCGCGGGCAAAGCCGGGCCCAAAAATAACCGCCCGAAGGCCGGAGCGCCAAGTTCGTCCAGCGGAAAAAGGCCACAAAAACGGGTGGGGTATAGCCTTGGGGGGTGGGGCTGGCCAACTTCGTTCGCCGGACTCGGAATGCCGCGAGACTTTGCGAGGGGCCTCCGTGTGCCAAAAATAGGCCGTGGACAAAGACAAGCCCAAAAATAACAGCCCGAAGGCCGGGGCGCCAAGTTCGTCCAGCGGAAAAAGGCCACAAAAACGGGTGGGCTATAGCCTTGGCGGGTGGGGCTGGCCAACTTCGTTCGCCGGACTCGGAATGCCGCGAGACTTTACGAGGGGCCTCCGCGTGCCAAAAATAGGCTGTGGGCCAAGCCGAGTCCAAAAATAACCGCCCGAAGACCGGGGCGCCAAGTTCGTCCAGCGGAAAAAGGCCACAAAAACGGGTGCGCTATAGCCTTGGGGGGTGGGGCTGGCCAACTTCGTCCGCCGGACTCGGAATGCCGCGAGACTTTGCGAGGGGCCTCCGTGTGCCAAAAATAGGCCGCGGGCAAAGCCGAATCCAAAAATAACCGCCCGAAGGCAGGGGCGCCAAGTTCGTCCAGCGGAAAAAGGCCACAAAAACGGGTGGCTATAGCCTTGGGTGGGTGGAACTGGCCCACTTCGTTCGCCTAACTCGGAATGCCGCGAGACTTTGCGAGGGGCCTCATTGTGCCAAAAATAGTCCGCGGGCAAAGCCGGGCCCAAAAATAACCGCCCGAAGGCCGGGGCGCCAAATTCGTCCAGCGGAAAAAGGCCACAAAAACGGGTGGGCTATAGCCTTGGGGGATCGGGCTGGCCCACTTCGTCCGCCGGACTCTTAATGCCGTGAGACTTTGCTAGGGGCCTCCGTGTGCCAAAAACAGGCCGTGGGCAAAGCCGCATCCAAAAATAACCGCCCG
>NW_006262863.1:0-3470 GCF_000493195.1 Citrus x clementina | reverse complement strand
GCGGCATATTTTTGGCACACGGAGGCACCTCGCAAAGTCTCGCGGCATTCCGAGCCCGGCGGACGAAGTTGGCCAGCCCCACCCCCCAAGGCTATAGCCCACCCGTTTTTGTGGCCTCTTTCCGCTGGACGAACTTGGCTCCCCGGCCTTCGGCCGGTTATTTCTTGGCGTGGCTTTGTCCGCGGCATATTTTTGGCACACGTAGGCCCCTCGTAAAGTTTCGCGGCATTCCGAGTCCGGTGGACGAAGTGGGCCAGCCCCACCCCCCAAGGCTATAGCCCACCCGTTTTTGTGTCCTTTTTCCGCTGGACGAACTTGGCGCCCCGGCCTTCGGGCGGTTATTTCTGGGCGTGGCTTTGTCCACGGCTGATTTTTGGCACACGGAGGCGCCTCATAAAGTCTCGCGGCATTCCGAGTCCGGCGGACGAAGTTGGCCAGCCCCACCCCCCAAGGCTATAGCCCACCCGTTTTTGTTGCCTTTTTCCGCTGGACGAACTTGGCGCCCCGGCCTTCGGGTGGTTATTTTTGGGCGCGGCGTTGCCCGTGGCCTATTTTTGGCAAACGGAGGCCCCTCCCAAAGTCTCGCGGCATTCCGAGTCCGGCGGACGAAGTGGGCCAGCCGCACCCCCCAAGGCTATAGCCCACCCGTTTTTGTGGCCTTTTTCCGCTGAACGAACGTGGCGCCCCGGCCTTCGGGCGGTTATTTTTGGATGCGGCTTTGCCCGCGGCCTCTTTTTGGCACACGGAGGCCCCTCGCAAAGTCTCGCGGCATTCCGAGTCCGGCGGACGAAGTTGGCCAGCCCCACCCCCCAAGGCTATAGCCCACCAGTTTTTGTGGCCTTTTTCTGCTGGACGAACTTGGCGCCCCGTCCTTCGGCCGGTTATTTCTTGGCGCGGCTTTGCCCGCGGCATATTTTTGGCACACGGAGGCCCCTCACAAAGTCTCGCAGCATTCCGAGTCCGGCGGACGAAGTTGGCCAGCCCCACCCCCCAAGGCCCACCCGTTTTTGTGGCCTTTTACCGCTGTACGAACTTGGCGCCCCGGCCTTCGGGCGGTTATTTTTGGGCGCGGCTTTGCCCGTGGCCTATTTTTGGCACACGGAGGCCCCTCGCAAAGTCTCACGGCATTCCGAGAACGGCGGACGAAGATGGCCAGCCGCACCCCCCAAGGCTATAGCCCACCCGTTTTTGTGGCCTTTTTCCGCTGAACGAACGTGGCGCCCCGGCCTTCGGGCGGTTATTTTTGGATGCGGCTTTGCCCGCGGCCTCTTTTTGGCACACGGAGGCCCCTCGCAAAGTCTCGCGGCATTCCGAGTCCGGCGGACGAAGTTGGCCAGCCCCACCCCCCAAGGCTATAGCCCACCAGTTTTTGTGGCCTTTTTCTGCTGAACGAACTTGGCGCCCCGTCCTTCGGCCGGTTATTTCTTGGTGCGGCTTTGCCCGCGGCATATTTTTGGCACACGGAGGCACCTCGCAAAGTCTCGCGGCATTCCGAGCCCGGCGGACGAAGTTGGCCAGCCCCACCCCCCAAGGCTATAGCCCACCCGTTTTTGTGGCCTCTTTCCGCTGGACGAACTTGGCTCCCCGGCCTTCGGCCGGTTATTTCTTGGCGTGGCTTTGTCCGCGGCATATTTTTGGCACACGTAGGCCCCTCGTAAAGTTTCGCGGCATTCCGAGTCCGGTGGACGAAGTGGGCCAGCCCCACCCCCCAAGGCTATAGCCCACCCGTTTTTGTGTCCTTTTTCCGCGGGACGAACTTGGCGCCCCGGCCTTCGGGCGGTTATTTCTGGGCGTGGCTTTGTCCACGGCTGATTTTTGGCACACGGAGGCGCCTCATAAAGTCTCGCGGCATTCCGAGTCCGGCGGACGAAGTTGGCCAGCCCCACCCCCCAAGGCTATAGCCCACCCGTTTTTGTGGCCTTTTTCCGCTGGACGAACTTGGCGCCCCGGCCTTCGGGTGGTTATTTTTGGGCGCGGCGTTGCCCGTGGCCTATTTTTGGCACACGGAGGCCCCTCCCAAAGTCTCGCGGCATTCCGAGTCCGGCGGACGAAGTGGGCCAGCCCCACCCCCCAAGGCTATAGCCCACCCGTTTTTGTGGCCTTTTTCCGCTGGACGAACTTGGCGCCCCGGCCTTCGGCCGGTTATTTTTGGGTGCGGCTTTGTCCGCGGCCTATTTTTTGCACACGGAGACCCCTCGCAAAGTCTCGCGGCATTCCGAGTCCGGCGGACGAAGTTGGCCAGCCCCACCCCCCAAAGCTATAGCCCACCAGTTTTTGTGGCCTTTTTCAGCTGGACGAACTTGGCGCCCCGTCCTTCGGCCGGTTATTTCTTGGCGCGGCTTTGCCCGCGGCATATTTTTGGCACACGGAGGCCCCTCACAAAGTCTCGCGGCATTCCGAGTCCGGCGGACGAAGTTGGCCAGCCCCACCCCCCAAGGCCCACCCGTTTTTGTGGCCTTTTACCGCTGTACGAACTTGGCGCCCCGGCCTTCGGGCGGTTATTTTTGGGCGCGGCTTAGCCCGTGGCCTATTTTTGGCACACGGAGGCCCCTCACAAAGTCTCAAGGCATTCCGAGAACGGCGGACGAAGATGGCCAGCCGCACCCCCCAAGGCTATAGCCCACCCGTTTTTGTGGCCTTTTTCCGCTGAACGAACGTGGCGCCCCGGCCTTCGGGCGGTTATTTTTGGATGCGGCTTTGCCCGCGGCCTCTTTTTGGCACACGGAGGCCCCTCGCAAAGTCTCGCGGCATTCCGAGTCCGGCGGACGAAGTTGGCCAGCCCCACCCCCCAAGGCTATAGCCCACCAGTTTTTGTGGCCTTTTTCTGCTGGGCAAACTTGGCGCCCCGTCCTTCGGCCGGTTATTTCTTGGTGCGGCTTTGCCCGCGGCATATTTTTGGCACACGGAGGCACCTCGCAAAGCCTCGCGTCATTCCGAGCCCGGCGGACGAAGTTGGCCAGCCCCACCCCCCAAGGCTATAGCCCACCCGTTTTTGTGGCCTTTTTCCGCTGGACGAACTTGGCTCCCCGGCCTTCGGCCGGTTATTTCTTGGCGCGGCTTTGTCCGCGGTGTATTTTTGGCACACGGAGGCCCCTCGCAAAGTTTCGCGGCATTCCGAGTCCGGTGGACGAAGTGGGCCAGCCCCACCCCCCAAGGCTATAGCCCACCCGTTTTTGTGTCCTTTTTCCGCTGGACGAACTTGGCGCCCCGGCCTTCGGGCGGTTATTTCTGGGCGCGGCTTTGTCCACGGCTGATTTTTGGCACACGGAGGCCCCTCATAATGTCTCGCGGCATTCCGAGTCCGGCGGACGAAGTTGGCCAGCCCCACCCCCCAAGGCTATAGCCCACCCGTTTTTGTTGCCTTTTTCCGCTGGACGAACTTGGCGCCCCGGCCTTCGGGTGGTTATTTTTGGGCGCGGCGTTGCCCGCGGCCTATTTTGGCAAACGGAGGCCCCTCCCAAAGTCTCGCG
>NW_006262864.1:2514-3783 GCF_000493195.1 Citrus x clementina | reverse complement strand
TTCATAAAAATAAATTTTAAAACAATTTCAAAAAACTTTTTTATTTTTGTTTTTAAAAAAAAAAAAAAACCTTCCAAAAAATTTTAAAAATTTTTTTTTTTTTTAAAAAAAAAAAAAAATTTTTTTTTTTTTTTGAAAAACCCTTGTTGATACCCCAACAACAACACAGTGAACTTGTTTGCAAAAAAGAGCGAGGTTAAGAGGGCTTTCTTTTCAAAACAACCTATTGTTGTACTTTTGTGCAAAGAGGCTTGTTTACATACTAATGAGCTTAACTTTTCTTTGCCTAGTGCTATTGTGACTCTTTTGCAGGACTTTGATGATGTGTTTCCAAATGAAGTCCCGAAATAGACTTAGTCCCTGGAGCTACCATTCCTAATAGACCCGCATATAGAAGTAACCCCAAGGAGACAAAGGAGCTTCAAAGGCAAGTTGAAGAACTCTTGGCAAAGGGATATGTGAGGGAGAGCATGAGTCCATGTGCGGTACCAGTTTTACTAGTGCCCAAAAAGGATGGCACATGGAGGATGTGCATTGACTATCGTGTAATTAATAAAATCACTGTAAAGTATCGACATCCTATTCCTAGACTTGATGACATGCTTGATGAATTGCATGGTTCTTGTGTGTTTAGTAACATTGATCTTAAAAGTGGATATCATCAAATTAGGATTAGAGAGGGAGATGAGTGGAAAACTGCCTTTAAAACAAAATATGGTTTATATGAGTGGTTAGTGATGCCATTTGGGTTATCTAATGCACCTAGCACTTTTATGAGGTTAATGAACCATGTTTTACGTGCTTTTATTTGTAAATTCGTAGTTGTCTATTTTGATGATATTTTGATCTATAGCAAAGGCTTAGATGAACACATTGAACATTTGCAAAGTGTATTGACTATTTTAAGGAAGGAAAAGTTATATGCTAATTTGAAGAAGTGTTCCTTTTGTACAAATCAGATTGTTTTTCTTGGTTATGTTGTAAGTGGTAAAGGAATTGAGGTTGATGAAGAGAAGGTAAAGGCTATTAAAGAGTAAGTGAGGTAAGAAGTTTTCATGGTTTGGCTAGTTTTTATAGAAGATTTGTGAAAGATTTTAGCATCCTTGCTGCACCATTGACTGAAATTGTGAAGAAACATGTGGGATTTAAGTGGGGTAGTGAACAAGAAAGGGCATTTAATCTAATTAAGGAGAAATTTGTTTCTGCATCATTACTCGCTTTACCCGATTTTGCTAAAACTTTTGAAAATGAGTGTGATGCTTCAGATAT
>NW_006262864.1:1759-2407 GCF_000493195.1 Citrus x clementina | reverse complement strand
CTACCTAAAGAGTTTGTTATACACACTGATCACGAGTCCTTGAAGCATTTGAAAGGGCAAGGTAAGTTGCATAAGAGACATGCCAAATGGGTTGAATTTATTGAGCCATTTCCCTATGTGATCAAATACAAACAAGGTAAGGAGAATGTGGTGGCTGATGCATTATCTAGAAGATATGCACGTATCTCTATATTAAATGCAAAGTTGTTAGGATTTGAGTACATTAAAGAATTATATGTTAATGATCCTGATTTTGCTAATGTGTTTAATGCTTGTGAGAAAGTTTCATTCCGTAAGTTCTATAGGCATGATGGGTTCTTATTTCGAGAAAATAAATTGTGTGTGCCTGGGACATTTTGGCATTGCAAAGACTTTAGATGTTTTAAAAGAACACTTCTTTTCACCACATATGAAACATGATGTTGAAAGAATATGTGAGAAGTGCATCACTTGTAAACATGCTAAGTCTAGAGTTTTACCCCATGGATTGTATAACCCTCTACCCATACCTAGTGAACCTCAGGTTGATATTTCTATGGACTTTGTTTTGGGTTTACCTAGGTCAAAAAAGGGGAAAGGATTCCTGTTTTGTTGTTGTTGATAAGGTGCATGGAATACCAAACATAGCTAATTTATTTTTCAAGGAAA
>NW_006262864.1:0-1553 GCF_000493195.1 Citrus x clementina | reverse complement strand
GTATATGGTTTTAATCCATTAACTCCTTTGGATTTATTACCTTTACCTATTGATGAGCGTGCTAGTATGGATGGTAAAAAGAAAGCTGAATGTGTCAAGCAATTGCATGAGAGAACGCGACAACACATAGAAAAGAGAACTGAACAATATGCTACTCAAGCCAACAAAGGATGTAAGCAAGTGGTTTTTCAGCCTGGAGATTGGGTGTGGGTGCATATGAGAAAGGAGAGGTTCCCAGCACAAAGGCATTCCAACTTGCTTCCAAGGGGAGATGGTCCATTTCAAGTGGTTGCACAGATCAATAACAATGCCTACAAATTGGATATTCCTAGTGAGTATAATGTAAGTGCTACTTTTAATGTTTCTGATCTTTCTCCTTTCGATGTAGGTGAAGATTCGAGGACGAATCTTTTTGAAAAGAGGGGGAATGATGAGAACCATCAAGGGAATACCATTAAAGCTTCAAGTGATCCTTTGCACATTCATGGAGGCCCAATTACAAGAGCTAGAGCAAAAAAGATGCAAGCTGTATTAAATAGATTAATTGAGAAAATATGGATTGACAATGCAATTCAAGCTGCAAGACATCATGAATTGGGCTTGGAGAGAAGACAAGGCATTGTGGGCATTATTCAAGCTATTGGGCAGCCAAATACACAATTTGGATCAAATGCAGAAAGGGAAAAATCGGAATAAATCTGGTATTTATTGAGCCAGAATTAATGTGCAGACTATATACCGTTGGAAAGATAATTAAGTTAGCTTTCCAATGCATTTTACAGAGCTGGATTTGGAGTTCTCTAGAAGGAGTTATGATCAATGTATTACAGCTTGTTCAGGCTTGGGAATTCAAACGACTCCTTTGATTATTCAACTTCATTTATTTGTTTGTGTCAAGTTTATCAGTGTGTTAGGTAAGTCTATCATTAATAATGGCGGATTGGTGAAGGCTTTTAAAGCACCCTTTGGTTCTTTTGAGAACTAGTGAACTTATCAAGAATTTGCATTCTTGTGGCGTTCCAAATTTAGACTTATCACTCACCTTCTCATCTATTTCTTCAGTGTGGCATCAATATCATTCTCTATACCTTTGGTTCATGCTTTTCTTAAGCATTGGGTCAAGGTTTTGTTTGTCATAAATCTGTTTAGAACTTTCTTGGGAAGTTGAAACTACAATTTAAGTGTGAGTTTCAAAGTTTCATGTGGGATTTTGTATCATCTATGCCTATTATTTCCTCTGTTATATCTTGTTTCATCATTTCTAGCCCAGTTATGCTCTGTATTAGTTTGCTCCTTCTGAATACTCTTAATGGCAGCCCCATGTTACCTCAACTGGCTTTCTATCTCTTCAAATCTCATATTCATCCTTTCAAATGCCTGGTACATTGCTTTCGAAGTTAAAGTAAGGTCCTCACTTTTATCATCTATATTAGTTATTTGAAGTAACCACAACCTGATGCTTAATGAACGCACGAACCTTGGCATATGTAAGGACACCACAATCAGTTATGGATGGGCTGATTGATAAGTCAAGGGTTTGAATGCCATGGAAA
>NW_006262865.1:10057-18660 GCF_000493195.1 Citrus x clementina | reverse complement strand
GCCAGCCATAGCCCACCCGTTTTTTGTGGCCTTTTTTCCGCTGGACAGACTTGGCGGGCCATCCTACGGGTGGTTATTTGTGCGCGCGGCTTTGGCCGCGGCCTATTTTTGGTACACGGAGGCCCCTTGTAAAGTCTCGTGGCATTCCGAGCCCGGCGGACGAAGTTGGCCAGCCCCACGCCCCAAGGCTATAGCCCACCCGTTTTTGTGGCCTTTTTCCGCAGGACGAACTTGGCGCCCCGGCCTTCGGGCGGTTATTTTTGGGCGTGGCTTTGGCCGCGGCCTATTTTTGGCACACGGAGGCCCCTCGCAAAGTCTCGTGGTATTCCGAGTCCGGCGGTCGAAGTTGGCCAGCCCCACCCCCCCAGGCTATAGCCCACCCGTTTTTGTGGCCTTTTTCCGCTGGACGAACTTGGCGCCCCGGCCTTCGGGCGGTTATTTTTGGGCGCGGCTTTGCCTGCGGCCTATTTTTGGCACACGGAGGCCCCTCGCAAAGTCTCGCGGCATTCCGAGTGCGGCGGACGAGGTTGCCTAGCCGCACCCCCCACGGCTATTGCCCACCCGTTTTTGTGGCCTTTTTCCGCTGGACGAACTTGGCGCCCCGGCTTTCGGGCGGTTATTTTTGGGCGCGGCTTTGCCTGCAGCCTATTTTTGGCACATGGAGGCCCCTCGCAATGGCTCGCGGCATTCCGAGTCCGGCGGACGATGTTGGCCAGCCCCACCCCCCAAGGCTATAGCCCACCCGTTTTTGTGGCCTTTTTCCGCTGGAAGAACTTGGCGCCCCGGCCATCGGGCGGTTATTTTTGGGCGCGGCTTTTCCCGTGGCCTATTTTTGGCACACGGAGGCCCCTCGCAATGGCTCGCAGCATTCCGAGTGCGGCGGACAAAGTTGGCCAGCCCCACCCCCCGAGGCTATAGCCCACCCATTTTTGTGGCCTTTTTCCGCTGGACGAACTTGGCGCCCCGGCTTTCGGGCGGTTATTTTTGGGCGCGGCTTTGCCTGCAGCCTATTTTTGGCACACGGAGGCCCCTCGAAATGGCTCGCGGCATTCCGAGTCCGGCGGACGATGTTGGCCAGCCCCACCCCCCAAGGCTATAGCCCACCCGTTTTTGTGGCCTTTTTCCGCTGGAAGAACTTGGCGCCCCGGCCATCGGGCGGTTATTTTTGGGCGCGGCTTTTCCCGTGGCCTATTTTTGGCACACGGAGGCCCCTCGCAATGGCTCGCGGCATTCCGAGTCCGGCGGACGATGTTGGCCAGCCCCACCCCCGAAGGCTATAGCCCACCCGTTTTTGTGGCCTTTTTCCGCTGGACGAACTTGGCACCCCGTCCTTCGGGCGGTTATTTTTGGGCGCGGCTTTTCCCGTGGCCTATTTTTGGCACACGGAGGCCCCTCGCAATGGCTCGCAGGATTCCGAGTACGGCGGACGAAGTTGGCCAGCCCCACCCCCCAAGGCTATAGCCCACCCGTTTTTGTGGCCTTTTTCCGCTGGACGAACTTGGCGCCCCGGCCTTCGAGCAGTTATTTTTGGGCGCGGCTTTGCCCGCGGCCTATTTTTGGCACAGGTAGGCCCCTCACAAAGTCTCACGGCATTCCGAGTCCGGTGGACGAAGTTGGCCAGCCCCACCCCCCAAGGCTATAGCCCACCCGTATTTGTGGCCTTTTTCCGCTGGACGAACTTGGCGCCCCGGCCTTCAGGCGGTTATTATTGGGCACGGCTTTTCCCGCAGCCTATTATTGGCACACGGAGGCCCCTCGCAAAGTCTCGCGGCATTCCGAGTCCGGCAGACGAAGTTGGCCCGCCCCACCCCCCAAGGCTATAGCCCACCCGTTTTTGTGGCCTTTTTCCGCTGGACGAACTTGGCGCCCCGGCCTTATGGCAGTTATTTTTGGGCGCGGCTTTGCCCACGGCCTATTTTTGGCACACGGATGCCCCTCGCAATGTCTCGTGGCATTCCGAGTCCGGCGGACGAAGTTGGCCAGCCCCACCCCCCAAGGCTATAGCCCACCCGTTTTTGTGGCCTTTTTCCGCTGGACGAACTAGGCGCCCCGGCCTTTGGGCGGTTATTTTTGGTTGCGGCTTTGCCCGCAGCCTATTTTTGGCACACGGAAGCCGCTCAAAAAGTCTACGGCAGTCCTAGTCCGGTGGACGAAGTTGGCCAGCCCCACCCCCCAAGGCTATAGCTCACCCATTTTTGTGGCCTTTTTCCGGTGGACGAACTTGGGGTCCCGGCCTTCAGGCGGTTATATTTCGGCGCGGCTTTGCCCGCGGCCGATTTTTGGTCCACGGAGGCCCCTCGCAAAGTCTCGCGGCATTCCGAGTCCGGCGGACGAAGTGGGCCAGCCCCACCCCCCAAGGCTATAGCCCACCCGTTTTTGTGGCCTTTTTCCGCTGGACGAACCTGGCGCCCCGGCCTTCGGGCGGTTATTTTTGGGCACGGCTTTGCCCACCGCCTATATTTGGCACACGGAGGCCCCTCGCAAAGTCTCGCGGCATTCCGAGTCCGGCGGACGAAGTTGGCCAGCCCCACCCCCCAAGGCTATAGCCCACCCGTTTTTGTGGCCTTTTTCTGCTGGACGAACTTGGCGCCCCGGCCTTCGGGCGGTTATTTTTGGGCGCAACTTTGCCTGTGGCCTATTTTTGGCACACGGAGTCCCCTCTCAAAGTCTCGAGGCATTCCGAGTCCGGCGGACGAAGTTGGCCTGCCCCACCCCCCAAGGCTATAGCCCACCCGTTTTTGTTGCCTTTTTCCGCTGGACGAACTTGGCGCCCCGGCTTTCGGGCGGTTATTTTTTGGCGCGGCTTTGCCTGCAGCCTATTTTTGGCACACGGAGGCCCCTGGCAATGGCTCGCGGCATTCCGAGTCCGGCGGACGAAGTTGGCCAGCCCCACCCCCCAAGGCTATAGCCCACCCGTTTTTGTGGCCTTTTTCTGCTGGATGAACTTGGCGCCCCGGCCTTCGGGCGGTTATTTTTGGGCGCATCTTTGCCTGTGTTCTATTTTTGGCACACGGAGTCCCCTCTCAAAGTCTCGAGGCATTCCGAGTCCGGCGGACGAAGTTGGCCTGCCCCACCCCCCAAGGCTATAGCCCACCCGTTTTTGTGGCCTTTTTCCGCTGGACGAACTTGGCGCCCCGGCTTTCGGGCGGTTATTTTTGGGCGCGGCTTTGCCTGCAGCCTATTTTTGGCACACGGAGGCCCCTCGCAATGGCTCGCGGCATTCCGAGTCCGGCGGACGATGTTGGCCAGCCCCACCCCCCAAGGCTATAGCCCACCCGTTTTTGTGGCCTTTTTCCGCTGGAAGAACTTGGCGCCCCGGCCATCGGGCGGTTATTTTTGGGCGCGGCTTTTCCCGTGGCCTATTTTTGGCCCACGGAGGCCCCTCGCAATGGCTCGCAGCATTCCGAGTACGGCAGACAAAGTTGGCCAGCCCCACCCCCCGAGGCTATAGCCCACCCGTTTTTGTGGCCTTTTTCCGCTGGACGAACTTGGCGCCCCGGCCTTCGGGAGGTTATTTTTGGACGCGGCTGTGCCCGCGGCCTATTTTTGGCACACGGAGGTGCCTCGTAAAGTCTCGCGCCATTCCGAGTCAGGCGGACGAAGTTGGCCAGCCCCACCCCCCAAGGCTATAGCCCACCCGTTTTTGTGGCATTTTTCCGCTGGACGAACTTGGTGCCCCGGCCTTCGGGCGGTTATTTTTGGGTACGGCTGTGTCCGCGGGCTATTTTTGGCACACGAAGGTGCCTCGCAAAGTCTCGCGCCATTCTGAGTCCGGCGGACGTAGTTAGCCAGCCCCACCCCCCAAGGCTATAGCCCACCCGTTTTTGTGGCATTTTTCCGCTGGACGAACTTGGCGCCCCGGCCTTCGGGCGGTTATTTTTGGGTGCGGCTGTGCCTGTGGCCTATTTTTGGCCCACGGAGGCGCCTCGCAAAGTCTCGCGCCATTCCGTGTCCGGCGGACGAAGTTGGCCAGCTCCACCCCCCAAGGCTATAGCCCACCCGTTTTTGTGGCCTTTTTCCGCTGGACGAACTTGGCGCCCCGGCCTTCGGGCGGTTATTTTTGGGCGCGGCTGTGCCCGTGGCCTATTTTTGGCACACGGAGGTGCCTCGCAAAGTCTCGCGCCATTCCGAGTCAGGCGGACGAAGTGGGCCAGCCCCACCCCCCAAGGCTATAGCCCACCCGTTTTTGTGGCATTTTTCCGCTGGACGAACTTGGCGCCCCGGCCTTCGGGCAGCTATTTTTGGGTGCAGCTGTGCCTGCGGCCTATTTTTGGCACACGGAGGCGCCTCGTAAAGTCTCACGCGATTCCGTGTCCGGCGGACGAAGTTGACCAGCCCAACCCCCCAAGGCTATAGCCCACCCGTTTTTGTGGCCTTTTTCCGCTGGACGAACTTGGCGCCCCAGCCTTCGGGCGGTTATTTTTGGGCGCGGCTGTGCCCGTAGCCTACTTTTGGCTCACGGAGGCGCCTCGCAAAGTCTCGCGCCATTCCGAGTCCGGCGGACGAAGTCGGCCAGCACCACCCCCCAAGGCAATAGCCCACCCGTTTTTGTGGCCTTTTTCCGCTGGACGAACTTGGTGCCCCGGCCTTCGGGCAGTTATTTTTGGGCGCGGCTGTGCCCGCGGGCTATTTTTGGCACACGGAGGTGCCTCGCAAAGTCTCGCGCCATTCTGAGTCCGGCGGACGTAGTTAGCCAGCCCCACCCCCCAAGGCTATAGGCCACCCGTTTTTGTGGCATTTTTCCGCTGGACGAACTTGGCGCCCCGGCCTTCGGGCGGTTATTTTTGGGAGCGGCTGTGCCTGTGGCCTATTTTTGGCCCACGGAGGCGCCTCGCAAAGTCTCGCACCATTCCGTGCCCGGCGGACGAAGTTGGCCAGCTCCACCCCCCAAGGCTATAGCCCACCCGTTTTTGTGGCCTTTTTCCGCTGGAAGAACGTGTCACCCCGGCCATCGGGCTGTTATTTTTGGGCGCGGCTGTGGCCGCGGCCTATTTTGGCACACGGAGGTGGCTCGCAAAGTCTCGTGCCATTCCGAGTCCGGCGGACGAAGTTGATCAGCCCCACCTCCCAAGGATATAGCCCACCCGTTTTTGTGGGCTTTTTCCGCTGGA
Source organism: Citrus x clementina (assembly GCF_000493195.1). Classification (NCBI taxonomy): domain Eukaryota; kingdom Viridiplantae; phylum Streptophyta; class Magnoliopsida; order Sapindales; family Rutaceae; genus Citrus; species Citrus x clementina. The sequence continues at coordinate 13,549 of NW_006262865.1, read as the reverse complement.
CGAACTTGGCGCCCCGGCCTTCGGGTGGTTATTGTTAGGCGCGGCTGCGCCCACGGCCTATTTTTGGCTCACGGAGGCGCCTCGTAAAGTCTCGCGCCATTCCGAGTCCGGCGGAAGAAGTTGGCCAGCCCCACCTCCCATGGCCATAGCCCACCCGTTTTTGTGGCCTTTTTCCGCTGGACGAACGTGGCGCCCCGGCCATCGGGCGGTTATTTTTGGGTGCGGCTGTGCCCGCGCCCTATTTTTGGCACACGGAGGTGCCTCGCAAACTCTCGCGCCATTCCGAGTCCGGCGGACGAAATTGGCCAGCCCCACACCCCAAGGCTATAGCCCACCCGTTTTGGTGGCCTTTTTCCGCTGGACGAACTTCGCGCCCCGGCCTTCGGGCAGTTATTTTTCAGCACGTCTGTGCCCGCGGCCTATTTTAGGCACACGGAGGCGCCTCGCAAAGTCTCGCGCCATTTCCAGACCAGCGGACGAAGTTGGCCAGCCCCACCCCACAAGGCTATAGCCCACCCGTTTTTGTGGGCTTTTTCCGCAGGACGAACTTGGCGCCCCGGCCTTCGGGCGGTTATTTTTGGGCGCGGCTGTGCCACGGGCACTTTTTAGCACACGGAGGCGCCTCGCAAAGTCTCGCGCCATTCTGAGTCCGGCGAACGATTTTGGCCAGCCCCACCCCCGAAGGCTATAGCCCACCCGTTTTTGTGGGCTTTTTCACGCAGGACGAACTTGGCGCCCCGGCCTTCGGGCGGTTATTTTTGGGCGCGGCTGTGCCCACGGCCACTTTTTGGCACACGGAGGCGCCTCGCAAAGTCTCACACCATTCCGTGCCCGGCGGACGAAGTTGGCCAGCCCCACCCCCCAAGGCTATAGGCCACCCGTTTTTGTGGGCTTTTTCCGCTGGACGAACTGGGCGCCCCGGCCATTGGGTAGTTATTTTTGGGCGAGGCTGCGCCCACGGCCTATTTTTGGCTCACGGAGGCGCCTCGCAACGTCTCGTGCCATTCCGAGTCCGGCGGACGAAGTTGGCCAGCCCCACCCCCCAAGGCAATAGCCCACCCGTTTTTGTGGCCTTTTTCCGCTGGACGAACTTGGCGCCCCGGCCTTCGGGCGGTTATTTTTGGGTACGGCTGTGCCCGCGGCCTATTTTTGGCACACGGAGGCTGCTCGCAAAGTCTCGCGCCATTCCGAGTCCGGCGGACGAAGTTGGCCAGCCCCACCCCCCAAGGCTATAGCCCACCCGTTTTTGTGGGCTTTTTCCGCTGGACGAACTTGGCGCCCCGGCCATCGGGCGGTTATTTTTGGGCGAGGCTGCGCCCACGGCCTATTTTTGGCTCACGGAGGCGCCTCGCAAAGTCTCGTGCCATTCCGAGTCCGGCGGACGAAGTCGGCCAGCCCCACCCCCCAAGTCTATAGCCTACCCGTTTTTGTGGCATTTTTTCGCTGGACGAACTTGGCGCCCCGGCCTTCGGGCGGTTTTTTTTGGACGCGGCTGTGCCCGCTGCCTATTTTTGGCACACGGAGGCGCCTCGTAAAGTCTCGCGCCATTGCGAGTCCGGCGGACAAAGTTGGCCAGCCCCACCCCCCAAGGCTATAGCCCACCCGTTTTTGTGGCCTTTTTCCGCTGGACGAACGTGGCGCCCCGGCCTTCGGGTGGTTATTTTTGAGCGCGGCTATGCCCGCGGCCTATTTTTCGTACACGGAGTCGCCTCGCAAAGTCTCGCACCATTACGAGTCCGCCGGACGAAGTTGGCCAGCCGCACCCCCCAAGGCTATAGCCCACCCGTTTTTGTGGCATTTTTCCGCTGGACGAACTTGGCGCCCCGGCCTTCGGGCGGTTATTTTTGGGCACAGCTGTCCCCGCGGCCTATTTTTGGCAAATGGAGGTGCCTCGCAAAGTCTCGCGCCATTACATGTCCGGCGGACGAAGTTGGCCAGCCGCACCCCCCAAGGCTATAGCCCACCCGTTTTTGTGGCCTTTTTCCACGGGACGAACTTTGCACCCCGGCCTTCAGGCAGTTATTTTTGGCTGCGGCTGTGCCCGCGGCCTATTTTTAGCACACGGAGGTGCCTCGCAAAGTCTCACGCCATTCCGAGTCCGGCGGACGAAGTCGGCCAGCCCCACCCCCCAAGGCTATAGCCCACCCATTTTTGTGGCCTTTTTCCACTGGACGAACTTGGCGCCCCGGCCTTCGGGCGGTTATTTTTGGGCGCAGCCATGCCCACGCCCTATTTATGGCACACGGAGGTGCCTCACAAACTCTCACGCCAATCCGAGTCCGGCGGACGAAATTGGCCAGCCCCACCCCCCAAGGCTATAGCCCACCCGTTTTTGTGGGCTTTTTCCGCTGGACGAACTTGGCGCCCCGGCCTTCGGGCGGTTATTTTTGTGGGTGGCTGCGCCCGCGGCCTATTTTTGGCACACGGAGGTGCCTCGCAAAGTCTCGCCCCATTTCTAGTCCGGCGGACGATGTTGGCCAGCCCCACCCCCAAAGGCTATATAGCCCACCCGTTTTTGTGGGCTTTTTCCGCTGGACGAACTTGGCGCCCCGGCCTTCGGGCGGTTTTTTTGGGTACGGCTGTGCCCGCGGCCACTTTTTGGCACACCGAGGCGCCTCGCAAAGTCTCGAGCCATTCCGAGTCCAGCGGACGAAGTTGGCCAGCCCCACCCCCAAAGGCTATAGCCCACCCGTTTTTGTGGCATTTTTCCGCTGGACGTACTTGGCGCCCCGGCCTTCGGACGGTTATTTTTGGGTGCGGCTGTGCCCGCGGCCTATTTTTGGCACACGTAGGCGCCTCGCAAAGTCTCGCGCCATTGCGAGTCCGGCGGACGAAGTTGGCCAGCCCCACCCCCCAAGGCTATAGACCACCCGTTTTTGTGGCATTTTTCCGCGGGACGAACTTGGCGCTCCGGCCTTCGGGCGGTTATTTTTGTGCGCGGCTGTGCCCGCGGCCTATGTTTGGCACACGGAGGCGCCTCGTAAAGTCTCGCGCCATTCCGTGTCCGGCGGACGAAGTTGGCCAGCCCCACCCCGCAAGGCTATAGCCCACCCGTTTTTGTGGCCTTTTTCCGCTGGTCGAACGTGGCGCCCCGGCCTTCGGGCAGTTATTTTTGGGCACGGCTGTGCCCGCAGCCTATTTTTGGCACACGGAGGAGCCTCGCAAAGTCTCGCGCCATTCCGAGTCCGGCGGACGAAGTTGGCCAGCCGCACCCCCCAAGGCTATAGCCCACCCGTTTTTGTGGCCTTTTTCCGCTGGATGAACTTGGCAGCCCAGCCTTCGGGCGGTTATTTTTGGCTACGGCTGCGCCCGCGGCCCATTTTTGGCACACGGAGGCGCCTCTAAAGTCTCGCGCCATTCCGAGTCCGGCGGACGATGTTGGCCAGCCCCACCCCCTAAGGCTATAGCCGACCCATTTTTGTGGCATTTTTCCGCTGGATGAACTTGCCGCCCCGGCCTTCGGGCAGTTATTTTTGGGCGCGGCTGTGGCCG
>NW_006262865.1:0-9909 GCF_000493195.1 Citrus x clementina | reverse complement strand
TCGGGCGGTTATTTTTGTCCGCGGCTGTGCCTGTGGCCAACTTTTATCACATGGAGGTGCCTCGCAAAGTCTCGCGCCATTCCGTGTCCGGCGGACGAAGTTGGCCAGCCCCACCCCCCACGGCTATAGCCCACCCGTTTTTGTGGCCTTTTTCCGCTGGTCGAACGTAGCGCCCCGCCCTTCGGGCAGGTATTTTTGGGCGGTGCTGTGCCCGCGGCCTATTTTTGGCACACGGAGGCGCCTCACAAAGTCTCGCACCATTCCGACTCCGGCGGACAAAGTTGGCCAGCCCCACCCCCCAAGGCTGTAGCCCACCCGTTTTTCTGGCCTTTTTCCGCTGGACAAACTTGGCGTCCCGGCCTTCGGGCGGTTATTTTTGGACGCGGCTGTGCCCGCTGCCTATTTTTGGCTCACTGAGGTGCCTCACAAAGTCTCACGCCATTCCGAGTCCGACGGACGAAGTTGGCCAGCCTCACCCCCCAAGGCTATAGCCCACCCGTTTTTGTGGCCTTTTTCCGCTGGACGAACTTGGCGCCCCGGTCTTCGGGCTGTTATTTTTGGCCGCGGCTGTGCCCGCGGCCACTTTTTGGCACACGGAGGCACCTCGCAAAGTCTCGCGCCATTCCAAGTCCGGCGGACGAAGTTGGCCAGCCCCACCCCCCAAGGCTATAGCCCACCCGTTTTTGTGGCCTTTTTTCCGCTGGACGAACATGGCGCCCCGGCCTTCTGGCTGTTATTTTTGGCTGCGGCTGAGTCCGCGGCCTATTTTTGGCTCACGGAGGCGCATCGCGAAGTCTCGCGCCATTCCGAGTCCGGCGGACGATGTTGGCCAGCCCCACCCCCCAAGGCTCTAGCCCACCCGTTTTTGTGGCCTTTTTCCGCTGGACGAACTTGGCGCTCCGGCCTTCGGGCGGTTATTTTTGGGTGGGGCTGTGCCCGTGGCCTATTTTTGGCACACGGATTCACATGGCAAAGTCTCGCACCATTCGGAGTCCGTTGGACGATGTTGGCCAGCCCCACCCCCCAAGGCTATAATCCACCCGTTTTTCTGGCCTTTTTCCGCTGGACGAACTTGGCGTCCCGGGCCTTCGGGCGGTTATTTTTGGACGCGGCTGTGCCCGCTGCCTATTTTTGGCACACTGAGGCGCCTCACAAAGTCTCACGCCATTCCGAGTCCGGCGGACGAAGTTGGCCAGCCCCACCCCCCAAGGCTATAGCCCACCCGTTTTTGTGGCCTTTTTCCGCAGGACCAACTTGGCGCCCCGGCCTTCGGGCGGTTGTTTTTGGGTGCGGCTGTGCCCGCGGCCTATTTTTGGCACACAGAGGAGCCTCACAAAGTCTCGCGCCATTCCGAGTCCGGCGGACGAAGTTGGCCAGCCCCACCCCCCAAGGCTATAGCCCACCCGTTTTGGTGGCCTTTTTCCGCAGGACCAACTTGGCTCCCCGGCCTTCGGGCGGTTGTTTTTGGGTGCGGCTGTGCCCGCGGCCTATTTTTGGAACACAGAGGCGCCTCACAAAGTCTCGCGCCATTCCGAGTCCGGCGGACGAAGTGGGCCAGCCCCACCCCCCAAGGCTATAGCCCACCCGTTTTGGTGGCCTTTTTCCGCTGGACGAACTTGGCGTCCCGGCCTTCGGGCGGTTATTTTTGGGCGCGGCTGTGCCCGTGGCCTATTTTTGGCACACGGAGGCGCCTCGCAAAGTCTCGCGCCATTCCGAGACCAGCGGACGAAGTTGGCCATCCCCACCCCCCAAGGCTATAGCGCACCCGTTTTTGTGGGCTTTTTCCGCTGGACGAACTTGGCGCCCCGGCCTTCGGGCGGTTATTTTTGGGCGCGGCTGTGCCCACGGCCACTTTTTGGCACACGGAGCTGCCTTGCAAAGTCTCGTGCCATTCCGAGTCCGGCGAACGATGTTGGCCAGCGCCACCCCCCATGCCTATAGCCCACCCGTTTTTGTGGGCTTTTTCTGCTGGACGAACTTGGCGTCCCGGCCTTCGGGCGGTTATTTTTGGGCGCGGCTGTGCCCGCGGCCTATTTTTGGCACACGGAGGCGCCTCGCAAAGTCTCGCGCCATTCCGAGACCAGCGGACGAAGTTGGCCATCCCCACCGCCCAAGGCTATAGCCCACCCGTTTTTGTGGGCTTTTTCTGCTGGACGAACTTGGTGCCCCGGCCTTCGGGCGGTTATTTTTGGGTGCGGCTGTGCCCGCGGCCTATTTTTGGCACACAGAGGCGCCTCACAAAGTCTCGCGCCATTCCGAGTCCGGCGGACGAAGTCGGCCAGCCCCACCCCCCAAGGCTATAGCCCACCCGTTTTGGTGGCCTTTTTCCGCTGGACGAACTTGACGTCCCGGCCTTCGGGCGGTTATTTTTTGGCGCGGCTGTGCCCGCGGCCTATTTTTGGCACACGGAGGTGCCTCGAAAAGTCTCGCGCCATTCCGAGACCAGCGGACGAAGTTGGCCATCCCCACCCCCAAAGGCTATAGCGCACCCGTTTTTGTGGGCTTTTTCCGCTGGACGAACTTGGCGCCCCGGCCATCGGGCGGTTATTTTTGGGCGCGGCTGTGCCCACGGCCACTTTTTGGCACACGGAGCTGCCTTGCAAAGTCTCGCGCCATTCCGAGTCCGGCGAACGATGTTGGCCAGCCCCATCCCCCATGGCTATAGCCTACCCGTTTTTGTGGGCTTTTTCTGCTGGACGAACTTGGCGTCCCGGCCTTCGGGCGGTTATTTTTGGGCGCGGCTGTGCCCGCGGCCTATTTTTGGCACACGGAGGCGCCTCGCAAAGTCTCGCGCCATTCCGAGACCAGCGGACTAAGTTGGCCAGCCCGACCACCCAAGGCTATAGCCCACCCGTTTTTGTGGCCTTTTTCCGCTGGACGAACTTGGCGCCCTGGCCTTCGGGCGGTTATTTTTGGGCGCGGCTTTGCCCACGGCCTATTTTTTGTAATCCGAGGTGCCTCGCATAGTCTCGCGCCACTCCGGGTCCGGCGGACGAAGTCGGCCAGCCCCACCCCCCAAGGCTATAGCCCACCCGTTTTTGTGGGCTTTTTCCGCTGGACGAACATGGCGCCCCGGCCTTCGAGCGGTTATTTTTGGGCACGGCTGTGCCCGCGGCATATTTTTGGTACACGGAGGTGGCTCACAAAGTCTCGTGCCATTCCGAGTCCGGCGGACGAAGTTGGCCAGCCCCACCCCCCAAGGCTATAGCGCACCCGTTTTTGTGGGCTTTTTCCGCTGGACGAACTTGGCGCCCCGGCCTTCGGGCGGTTATTTTTGGGTGCGGCTGTGCCCGCGGCCTATTTTTGGCTCACAGAGGCGCCTCACAAAGTCTCGCGCCATTCCGAGTCCGGCGGACGAAGTTGGCCAGCCCCACCCCCCAAGGCTATAGCCCACCCGTTTTTGTGGCCTTTTTCCGCTGGACGAACGTGGCGCCCCGGCCTTCGTGCGGTTATTTTTGGGCGCGGCTGTGCCCGCGGCCTATTTTTGGCACACGGAGACGCCTCGCAAACTCTCGCGCCATTCCGAGTCCGGCGGACGAAATTGGCCAGCCCCACCCCCCAAGGCTATAGCCCACCCGTTTTTGTGGGCTTTTTCCGCTGGACGAACTTGGCGCCCCGGCCTTTGGGCGGTTATTTTTGGGCCCGGCTGTGCCCGTAGCCTATTTTGGGCTCACGGAGGCACCTCGCAAAGTCTCGCGCCATTCCGAGTCCGGCGGACGAAGTTGGCCAGCCCCACCCCCCAAGGCAATAGCCCACCCGTTTTTGTGGCATTTTTCCGCTAGACGAACTTGGCGCCCCGGCCTCGGGCGGTTATTTTTGGGCGCGACTGTGCCCGCGGCCTATTTTTTGCACACGGAGGTGCCTCGCAAAGTCACGCGCCATTCCGAGTCAGGCGGACGAAGTGGGCCAGCCCCACCCCCCAAGGCTATAGCCCACCCGTTTTGTTGGCATTTTTCCGCTAGACGAACTTGGCGCCCCGGCCTCGGGCAGTTATTTTTGGGTGCGGCTGTGCCTGCGGCCTATATTTGGCACACGGAGGCACCTCGCAAAGTCTCGTGCGATTCCGTGTCCGGCGGACGAAGTTGGCCAGGCCCACCCCCCAAGGCTATAGCCCACCCGTTTTTGTGGCCTTTTTCCGCTGGACGAACGTGGCGCCCCGGCCATCGGGCGGTTGTTTTTGGGTGCGGCTGTGCCCACGGCCTATTTTTGGCACATGGAGGCGGGTTACAAAGTCTCGCGCCATTCCGAGCCCGGCGGACGAAGTTGATCAGCCCCACCCCCCAAGGATATAGCCCACCCGTTTTTGTGGTCTTTTTCCGCTGGACGAACTTGGCGCCCCGGCCTTCGGCTTGTTATTTTTGGGCGCGGCTGTGCCCGCGGCCTATTTTTGGCACACGGAGGCACCTCGTAAATTCTCGCGCCATTCCGAGTCCGGCGGACGAAGTTGGCCAGCCCCACACCCCAAGGCAATAGCCCACCCGATTTTGTGGGCTTTTTCCGCGGGACGAACTTGGCGCCCCGGCCTTCGGGTTGTTATTTTTGGGCACGGCTGTGCCCGCGGCCTATTTTTGGCACACGGAGGCGCCTCGGAAAGTCTCGCGCCATTCCGAGTCCGGCGGACGATGTTGGCCGGCCCCACCCCCCAAGGCTATAGCCCACCCGTTTTTGTGGCATTTTTCCGCTGGACGAACTTGGCGCCCCGGCCTTCGGGCGGTTATTTTTGGGCGGGGCGGCGCCGACGGCCACTTTTTGGCACACCGAGGCGCCTCGCAAAATCTCGCGCCATTCCGAGTCCGGCGGACGAAGTTGGCCAGCCCCACCCCCAAAGGCCATAGCCCACCCGTTTTTGTGGGCTTTTTCCGCTGGACGAACTTGGTGCCTCGGCCTTCGGGCTGTTATTTTTGGGTACGGCTGTGCCCGTGGCCTATTTTTGGCTCACGGAGGCACCTCGCAAAGTCTCGAGCCATTCCGAGTCCGGCGGACGAAGTTGGCCAGCCCCACCCCCCAAGGCAATAGCCCAACCGTTTTTGTGGCCTTTTTCCGCTGGACGAACTTGGTGCCCCGGCCTTCGGGCTGTTATTTTTGGGCGCAGCTGTGCCCGTGGCCTATTTTTGGCCCACGGAGGTGCCTCGCAAAGTCTCGAGCCATTCCGAGTCCGGCGGACGAAGTTGGCCAGCCCCACCCCCCAAGGCTATAGCCCACCCGTTTTTGTGGACTTTTTCCGCTTGACGAACTTGGCGCCTTGGCCTTCGGGCTGTTATTTTTGGGCTCGGCTGTGCCCGTGGCTTATTATTGGCACACGGAGGTGCCTCGCAAAGTCTCGTGCCATTCCGAGTCCGGCGGACGATGTTGTCCGGCCCCACCCCCCAAGCCTATAGCCCACCCGTTTTTGTGGCATTCTTCCGCTGGACGAACTTGGCGCCCCGGCCTTCGGGCGGTTATTTTTGGGCGGGGCGGCGCCGGCGGCCACTTTTTGGCACACCGAGGCGCCTCGCAAAATCTCGCGCCATTCCGAGTCCGGCGGACGAAGTTGGCCAGCCCCACCCCCAAAGGCCATAGCCCACCCGTTTTTGTGGTCTTTTTCGCTGGACGAACTTGGCGCCCCGGCCTTCAGGCGGTTATTTTTGGCTGCGGCTGTGCCCGCGGCCTATTTTTGGCACATGGAGGTGCCTTGCAAACTCTCGCACCATCCGAGTCCGGCGGACGAAATTGGCCAGCCCCACCCCCCAAGGCTATAGCCCACCCGTTTTTGTGGGCTTTTTCCGCTGGACGAACTTGGCGCCCCGGCCTTCGGGTGGTTATTTTTGGGCGCGGCGGCGCCGGCGGATACTTTTTGGCGCACCGAGGTGCCTCGCAAAATCTCGCGCCATTCCGAGTCCGGCGGACGAAGTTGGCCAGCCCCACCCCCAAAGGCCATAGCCCACCCGTTTTTGTGGCCTTTTTCCGCTGGACGAACTTGGCGCCCCGGCCTTCAGGCGGTTATTTTTGGCTGCGGCTGTGCCCGCGGCTTATTTTTGCCACACGGAGACGCCTCGCAAAGTCTCCCGCCATTCCGAGTCCGGCGGACGAAGTTTGCCAGCCCCACCCCCCAAGGCTATAGCCCACCCGTTTTTGTGGCCTTTTTCCGCTGGATGAACTTGGTGCCCCGGCCTTCGGGCGGTTTTTTTTGGGAGCGGCTGTGTTCGCGGCCTATTTTTGGCACACGGAGGTGCCTCGCAAAGTCTCACGCCATTCCGAGTTTGGCGGACGAAGTTGGCCAGCCCCACCCCCCAAGGCTATAGCCCACCCGTTTTTGTGGGCTTTTTCCGCTGGACGAACTTGGCGCCTCGGCCTTCGGGCTGTTATTTTTGGGTACGGCTGTGCCCGCGGCCTATTTTTGGCACACGGAGGCGCCTCGCAAAGTCTCGCGCCATTCAGAGTCGGCGGATGATGTGGGCCGGCCCCACCCCCCAAGGCTATAGCCCACCCGTTTTTGTGGCATTTTTCCGCTGGACGAACTTGGCGCCCCGGCCTTCGGGCGGTTATTTTTGGCTGAGCCTGTGCCCGCGGCTTATTTTTGGCACACGGAGACGCCTCGCAAAGTCTCGCGCCATTCCGAGTCCGGCGGACGAAGTTGGCCAGCCCCACCCCCCAAGGCTATAGCCCACCCGTTTTTGTGGCCTTTTTCCGCTGGATGAACTTGGTGCCCCGGCCTTCGGGCCGTTTTTTTTGGGAGCGGCTGTGGTCGCGGCCTATTTTTGGCACACGGAGGTGCCTCGCAAAGTCTCACGCCATTCCGAGTTTGGCGGACGAAGTCGGCCAGCCCCACCCATTTTTGTGGGCTTTTTCCGCTGGACGAACTTGGCGCCTCGGCCTTCGGGCTGTTATTTTTGGGTGCGGCTGTTCCCGCGGCCTATTTTTGGCACACGGAGGCGCCTCGCAAAGTCTCGCACCATTCCGACTCCGGCGGACAAAGTTGGCCAGCCCCACCCCCCAAGGCTATAGCCCACCCGTTTTTGTGGCCTTTTTCCGCTGGACGAACTTGGCGCCCCGGCCTTCGGGAGGTTATTTTTGGACGCGGCTGTGCCCGCAGCCTATTTTTGGCACACGGAGGTGCCTCACAAAGTCTCGCGCCATTCCCAGTCCGGCGGACGTAGTTGGCCAGCCCCACACCCCAAGGCTATAGCCCACCCGTTTTTGTGGGCTTTTTCCGCTGGACGAACTTGGCTCCCCAGCCTTCGGGCGGTTATTTTTGGACGCGGCTGTGCCCGCAGCCTATTTGTGGCACACGGAGGTGCCTCACTAAGTCTCGCGCCATTCCGAGTCCGGCGGACGAAGTTGGCCAGCCCCACCCCCCAAGGCTATAGCCCACCCGTTTTTGTGGGCTTTTTCCGCTGGACGAACTTGGCGCCCCGGCCTTCGGGCGGTTTTTTTGGGCGCGGCTTTGCCCATGGCCTATTTTTGGCACACGGAGGCACCTCGCAAAGTCTCGCGCCATTCCGAGTCCGGCGGACGAAGTTGGCCAGCCCCACCCATTTTTGTGGGCTTTTTCCGCTGGACGAACTTGGCGCCTCGGCCTTCGGGCTGTTATTTTTGGGTGCGGCTGTTCCCGCGGCCTATTTTTGGCACACGGAGGCGCCTCGCAAAGTCTCGCACCATTCCGACTCCGGCGGACAAAGTTGGCCAGCCCCACCCCCAAAGGCCATAGCCCACCCGTTTTTGTGGCCTTTTTCCGCTGGACGAACTTGGCGCCCCGGCCTTCAGGCGGTTATTTTTGGCTGCGGCTGTGCCCGCGGCTTATTTTTGCCACACGGAGACGCCTCGCAAAGTCTCCCGCCATTCCGAGTCCGGCGGACGAAGTTTGCCAGCCCCACCCCCCAAGGCTATAGCCCACCCGTTTTTGTGGCCTTTTTCCGCTGGATGAACTTGGTGCCCCGGCCTTCGGGCGGTTTTTTTTGGGAGCGGCTGTGTTCGCGGCCTATTTTTGGCACACGGAGGTGCCTCGCAAAGTCTCACGCCATTCCGAGTTTGGCGGACGAAGTTGGCCAGCCCCACCCCCCAAGGCTATAGCCCACCCGTTTTTGTGGGCTTTTTCCGCTGGACGAACTTGGCGCCTCGGCCTTCGGGCTGTTATTTTTGGGTACGGCTGTGCCCGCGGCCTATTTTTGGCACACGGAGGCGCCTCGCAAAGTCTCGCGCCATTCAGAGTCGGCGGATGATGTGGGCCGGCCCCACCCCCCAAGGCTATAGCCCACCCGTTTTTGTGGCATTTTTCCGCTGGACGAACTTGGCGCCCCGGCCTTCGGGCGGTTATTTTTGGCTGAGGCTGTGCCCGCGGCTTATTTTTGGCACACGGAGACGCCTCGCAAAGTCTCGCGCCATTCCGAGTCCGGCGGACGAAGTTGGCCAGCCCCACCCCCCAAGGCTATAGCCCACCCGTTTTTGTGGCCTTTTTCCGCTGTATGAACTTGGTGCCCCGGCCTTCGGGCCGTTTTTTTTGGGAGCGGCTGTGGTCGCGGCCTATTTTTGGCACACGGAGGTGCCTCGCAAAGTCTCACGCCATTCCGAGTTTGGCGGACGAAGTCGGCCAGCCCCACCCGTTTTTGGTGGCTTTTTCCGCTGGACGAACTTGGCGCCTCGGCCTTCGGGCTGTTATTTTTGGGTGTAGCTGTGCCCGCGGCCTATTTTTGGCACACGGAGGCGCCTCGCAAAGTCTCGCGCCATTCAGAGTCCGGCGGACGATGTTGGCCAGCCCCACCCCCCAAGGCTATAGCCCACCCGTTTTTGTGGCCTTTTTCCGCTGGATGAACTTGGTGCCCCGGCCTTCGGGCGGTTTTTTTTGGGAGCAGCTGTGGTCGCGGCCTATTTTTGGCACACGGAGGTGCCTCGCAAAGTCTCACGCCATTCCGAGTTTGGCGGACGAAGTCGACCAGCCCCACCCATTTTTGTGGGATTTTTCCGCTGGACGAACTTGGCGCCTCGGCCTTCGGGCTGTTATTTTTGGGTGCGGCTGTTCCCGCGGCCTATTTTTGGCACACGGAGGCGCCTCGCAAAGTCTCGCACCATTTCGAGTCCGGCGGACAAAGTTGGCCAGCCCCACCCCCCAAGGGTATAGCCCACCCGTTTTTGTGGCCTTTTTCCGCTGGACGAACTTGGCGCCCCGGCCTTCGGGCTGTTATTTTTGGCTGAGGCTGAGCCCACGGCCTATTTTTGGCACATGGAGGTGCATCGCAAAGTCTCGCGCCATTCCAAGTCAGGCGGACGATGTTGGCCAGCCCCACCCCCTAAGGCTATAGCCCACCCGTTTTTGTGGCATTTTTCCGCTGGACGAACTTGGTGCCCCGGCCTTCGGGCGGTTATTTTTGGGCGCGGCTGTGCCCGCGGCCTATTTTTGGTACACTGAGGTGCCTCGCAAAGTCTCACGCCATTCCGAGTTTGGCGGACGAAGTTGGCCAGCCCCACCCCCCAAGGCTATAGCGCACCCGTTTTTGTGGGCTTTTTCCGCTGGACGAACTTGGCGCCTCGGCCTTCGGGCTGTTATTTTTGGGTACGGCTGTGCCCGCGGCCTATTTTTGGCACACGGAGGCGCCTCGCAAAGTCTCGCGCCATTCAGAGTCGGCGGATGATGTGGGCCGGCCCCACCCCCCAAGGCTATAGCCCACCCGTTTTTGTGGCATTTTTCCGCTGGACGAACTTGGCGCCCCGGCCTTCGGGCGGTTATTTTTGGCTGAGGCTGTGCCCGCGGCTTATTTTTGGCACACGGAGACGCCTCGCAAAGTCTCGCGCCATTCCGAGTCCGGCGGACGAAGTTGGCCAGCCCCACCCCCCAAGGCTATAGCCCACCCGTTTTTGTGGCCTTTTTCCGCTGTATGAACTTGGTGCCCCGGCCTTCGGGCCGTTTTTTTTGGGAGCGGCTGTGGCCGCGGCCTA
>NW_006262866.1:1805-3744 GCF_000493195.1 Citrus x clementina | reverse complement strand
TTTATTTCATATTGCAGCTCATTAACTGACATAAATTAATTTACTATTGATTCACGAGTCATTTAGTTGAAAATATTTTTCATATGTTCTTATTCACAATTTGTAGAGCCTCCTCTTTGGCTTTTGAATAAAATCGTTTATTGAAAAAAGAAAAATTGTTTAGTTAATGTCACATCTTAGTTGTAAACCTTTTTGTTGTGGCGGGATTTTAAATTGAATGAACAGAAAGAGAGTGATGTGAAACATTTACAATACACGGCCGAGAGTCGAATCAACTTATTAAGATATTGCCGTTCAATAATTTATTAGCAATTCTTTTCACTCAGTTTTAGTTGGTCTTCGGAAGGAAGGTCGATTTCACATAAAGGACAGCCAAAGTTCAAAAGCCCCAAAGAGTTGATCTATTGATCATTGTGAGGGAAAATTCTATGATGTTATAATTAAAATCACGACATTAATACCGTAGTTACTGTTGGGGAAAAATCAAGATTTTAAAATTTTATAAAACCTTTTGAAGGACCGCTCTCATATAATATATAGGAATACGTAATCCAAAAATCGTACCTTGAAAATCTGAGTTGGCTTTTTCCGCTGAAGTGATTTAGGCTCCTAAATCACGATCCGCCACCACCACTCCTGTTAGATCACGATCCGTCACCACCGCGCTTGTTAGATCACGAACTGTCTCCAATGATCTTCCAGGTTATGACTCAGGTTCGATCTGCACTTGACGTGTGGGCGCCTTTATCACTACCAAAGCAACAAGCACGAGAAAATTTTTCTCTCAACAATGGAGAGAAAAATCTTTTTCTCTGATCTGTATAAAGTGGCTTCTCCATCTTTCTTTAGGGAAAAATAAGCCTTTTATATCACCCTTTAGTGAAAACCCTAGGCTCCAAATAATGCTCTAAATAAAACTCACGTTATTTTCTTTTTCAATAGGGGACCCACCTTGTAAAATAACATAAGGCCCCTTATACAAAAGCTAATTAAATGGAGCCTCTCACTAAATGATATATTTAGGCTTTTGACCCAAATAGCTAGTTATCTTACTTATTAGTTCAGTAGTGGTGCAGTCAATTAAATGAGCTAACCCGGGGATCATTTGGGAACATACAATAGTGGCTACAATAATTAGGTCTGTAATTAAACTAGCCCAATTATTTAATTCCAAATCTACTCCATTAAAAGATTGGAACTGACTTCCATAATTGTATGCTCGAATAATAATTCGTCCCAAGCCACATTGATTTCTTTACTGCACAATCCTTTGTACCACATCGTTAATTAAATTGATATCTCAACTGTCCAATCAATTTAATAACATCTTATTCCTTGATCCTTACTAGTTTTCTCTAATGATCATTTTCAACATACTAAATATGTTGACACACTCTGGCCAGAGAATTCTATGATCAAGTGCCGAAAACCCATCAAGAGATGTGTTGTATAAATTCTATATTGTTAATCCATAACTCCAATACTCATAATTGCTCCCACCAAGATACCGGGTAATCTTGACCACAAGGCTGTGTCGTGCCCATTGGTAACTCAAATGGAATAACAATTACAATCATGAAATCATAATTAACTCAAGATTAAGATTACAGTAAAATCAACGCCTATGAGATTTAATAAGTCTGACAGTTATTACAAAGTTAATTAAATCTCATATGTGATCCTGTTCAATGTAGTCGTACTACATCAATAAATTCATACATGATTAAGACAAATCATTCAATGAATTTATTACAGTCTATACCTAAATAAAGTGCCCAACTTTATTTATCAACTGTGAACTAAATTTATTTAATCATAAGATAACTTGTATTTATGTCTTCTGTGAATCCACATGGTGATCACATAAATACATATAATATGATTAAATGGATTTTAATATAAATATAAATGCAATTAAGATATTTGAATAAAATACCTC
>NW_006262866.1:0-1533 GCF_000493195.1 Citrus x clementina | reverse complement strand
TTGTTTCTTGTGGTTCCTTGGTTCCTTAGATTGAGCTACCGCACCACCATTATCACAAAATAGTTTAAGGGGTGCAGTTACAACAGGTACCACCTCAAGATTTCGTAGGAACTTGCAGAGCCATATAGCTTCTTTTGCAGCTTCAGATGTAGCCACATATTCAGCTTTAGTTATTGAGTCTGTGATACAAGATTGTTTCACACTCATCCAACTAATAGCTCCACTTCCCAATGTAAACACATAGCCGGAAGTTGATTTTCTAAAATCCTTATCTGACAAAAAATCAGAATTAGTATAACCCACTAGAATGAGTTCATCACCAGAATACACAAGCATATAATTTTTAGTTCTTTTCAGATACTTTATAATATACTTGACTGCAGTCCAGTATTGAGGTCCAGGATTAAATTGATATCTGCTAACCATCCCTACCGCAAAACAGATGTCTGGCCTAGTGCAAAGCATGGCATACACGAGACTTCCCACAGCGTCTGCATAGGGAACTCGTCTCTTTCTCTCTATCTCTTCAGATGTTTTAGGTGATTGATCCTTAGAGAATGTAATTCCATGTCTGAATGGTAATAAACCAGTCTTGGAATTTTCCATGCTAAATCTAGCCAATATCTTATCGATATAGACCGCTTGAGACAAGGCTAAAGTTTTATTCTTCCGGTCTCGTAGTAACTAGATACCAAGAATATAACTTACCTCCCCAGGTCTTTCATATCAAATATTTGCTAACCAAATCTTATTGTAGTCAATACTCCTCTATCGTTTCCAATCAGGAGAATATTGTCTACACAAAGAACTAGGAAGGCTACAAATTTTCCCTGAATTTTCTTGTACACATATGGTTCATCAATATTCTGAATGAATCCAAGTGATTTAATCGCTTGATCAAATTTGATGTTCCATGACCGGTATGCTTGCTTCAATCCATAAATGGATCTCTGCAACTTACATACCATGTGTTCTTGGCCTTTTTTGTATAAATCCATCTGGTTGCTGCATGTAGATGTTTTCTTCAAGATGCCCGTTAAGAAAGACAGTCTTGACATCCATTTGCCAAATTTCATAATCTAGCACTACAGCAATGGAGAGCAGAATCCTGATGGATTTAAGCATAGCAACCGTAGAAAAAGGTTTCCTCATAATCGATTCCTTCTTTTTGAGTAAACCATTCGGCTACTAATCTTGCTTTAAATGTTTCCACCCTTCCGTCTACTCCTATTTTTCTCTTGTAGATCCACTTGCAGTCTATAGGTTTTACCCCATTTGGTGCCTCTACAAGTTCCCAGACTTTATTGGAATAAACAGATTCCATTTCTTGATTCATGGCCTTTTTCCAAAATTTAACATCTCTATCTATTAGAGCTTCGTTGTAACTAGTGGGATTTTGTACATGTTCATCTGAGATAGCCATATAGGTTTCTCCCAAAAATATGTATCTCGCAGGTAACCTAGTTACCCTCCTACTACGACAAGGTTCTAAACGTGATGGTTGTTCAAGGATAATCCTGTGCTGATCAGACG
>NW_006262867.1:2161-3824 GCF_000493195.1 Citrus x clementina | reverse complement strand
GCCCGCATCTATTTTTGGCACACAGTGGTGCCTCGCAAAGTCTCGCGCCATTCCGAGTCCGGCGGACGAAGTTGGCCAGCCCCACCCCCCAAGGCTATAGCCCACCCGTTTTTGTGGCCTTTTTCCGCTGGACGAACTTGGCGACCCGGCCTTCGGGCGTTTATTTTAGGGTGCGGCTGTGTCCGCGGCCTAATTTTGGCACACGGAGGCACCTCGGAAAGACTCGCGCCATTCCGAGTCCGGCGGACGAAGTTGGCCAGCCCCACCCCCCAAGGCTATAGCCCACCCGTTTTTGTGGCTTTTTTCCGCTGGATAAACTTGGCGCACCGGCCTTCAGGCGGTTATTTTTGGGTGCGGCTGTGCCCTAAGCCTATTTTTGGCACACGGCGGCACCTCGTAAAGTCTCGCGCCATTCCGAGTCCGGCGGACGAAGTTGGCCAGCCCCACCCCCCAAGGCTATAGCCCACCCGTTTTTATGGCCTTTTTCCGCTGGACGAACATGGCGTCCCGGCCTTCGGGCGGTTATTTTTGGGCGCGGCTGTGCCCACGGCCTATTTTTGGCACACAGAGGCACCTCGCAAAGTCTCGCGCCATTCCGAGTCAGGCGTACGAAGTTGGCCAGCCCCACCCCGCAAGGCTACAGCCCACCCGTTTTTGTGGGCTTTTTCCGCTGGACGAACTTGGCGCCCCTGCCTTCGGGCGGTTATTTTTGGCCGCGGCTGTGCCCGCGGCATATTTTTGGCACACGGAGGCACCTCGCAAAGTATCACGCCATTCCGAGTCCAGCTGATGAAGTTGGCCAGCCCCACCCCGTTTTTGGGGCCTTTTTCCGCTGGGCGAACTTGGCTCCCCGGCCTTCGGGAGTTTATTTTTGGGCGCGTCGGTGCCCGCGGCCTATTTTTGCCACACGGAAGTGCCTCGCAAAGTCCCACGCCATTCCGAGTCCGGCGGACGAAATTGGCCAGCCCCACCCCCCAAGGCTATAGCCCACCCGTTTTTGTGGTCTTTTTCCGCTGGACGAACTTGGCGTCCCGGCCTTCGGGCGGTTATTTGTGGGCGCGGCTGTGCCCGCGGCCTATTTTTGGCACACGGAGGCGCCTCGCAAAGTCCCGCGCCATTCCGAGTCCGGCGGACGAAATTGGCCAGCCCCACCCCCCAAGGCTATAGCCCACCCGTTTTTGCGGCCTTTTTCCGCTGGACGAACTTGGCGCCCCAGCCTTCGGGCGGTTATTTTTTGGTGCAGCTGTGCCCGCGGCCTATTTTTGGCACACAGAGGTGCCTCGCAAAGTTTCACGCCATTCCGAGTCCAGCGGATGAAGTTGGCCAGCCCCACCCCCCAAGGCTATAGCCCACCCGTTTTTGGGGTCTTTTTCCGCTGGATGAACATGGCGCCCCGGCCTTCGGGCGGTTATTTTTGGGCACGACTGTACCCACGGCCTATTTTTGGCACACGTAGGTGCCTCGCAAAGTCTCGCGCGATTCCGAGTCTGGCGGACGAAGTTGGCCAGCCCCAACCCCAAAGGCTATAGCCCACCCGTTTTTGTGGCCTTTTTCCGCTGGACGAACTTGGCGCCCCGGCCTTCGGGCGGTTATTTTTGGGCGCGGCTGTGCCCGCGTCCTATTTTTGGCACACGGAGGCGCCTCCCAAAGTCTCGCGCTATTC
>NW_006262867.1:0-1811 GCF_000493195.1 Citrus x clementina | reverse complement strand
TCACGCCATTCCGAGTCCAGCGGATGAAGTTGGCCAGCCCCACCCCCCAAGGCTATAGCCCACCCGTTTTTGGGGTCTTTTTCCGCTGGATGAACATGGCGCCCCGGCCTTCGGGCGGTTATTTTTGGGCACGACTGTACCCACGGCCTATTTTTGGCACACGTAGGTGCCTCGCAAAGTCTCGCGCGATTCCGAGTCTGGCGGACGAAGTTGGCCAGCCCCAACCCCAAAGGCTATAGCCCACCCGTTTTTGTGGCCTTTTTCCGCTGGACGAACTTGGCGCCCCGGCCTTCGGGCGGTTATTTTTGGGCGCGGCTGTGCCCGCGTCCTATTTTTGGCACACGGAGGCGCCTCGCAAAGTCTCGCGCTATTCCGAGTCCGGCGGACGAAATTGGCCAGCCCCACCCCCCAAGGCTATAGCCCACCCGTTTTTGTGGCCTTTTTCCGCTGGACGAACTTGGCGCCCCAGCCTTCGGGCGGTCATTTTTGTGCGCAGCTGTGCTCGCGGCCTATTTTTGGCACACAGAGGTGCCTCGCAAAGTTTCACGCCATTCCGAGTCCAGCGGATGAAGTTGGCCAGCCCCACCCCCCAAGGCTATAGCCGACCCGTTTTTGGGGCCTTTTTCCGCTGGACGAACATGGCGCCCCAGCCTTCGGGCGGTTATTTTTGGGCACGACTGTACCCGTGGCCTATTTTTGGCACACGGAGGTGCCTCGCACAGTCTCACGCCATTCCGAGTCTGGCGGACGAAGTCGGCCAGCCCCACCCCCCAAGGCTATAGCCCACCCATTTTTGGGGACTTTTTCCGCGGGGCGAACTTGGTGCCCCGGCCTTCGGGCGGTTATTTTTGGGCGCGGCGGTGCCCTTGGCTATTTTTGGCACATGGAGGTGCCTCGCAAAGTCTCGCGCAATTCCGAGTCCGGCGGACGAAGTTGGCCAGCCCCACCCCCCAACGCTATAGCCCACCCGTTTTTGTGGCCTTTTTCCGCTGGACGAACTTGGCGCCCCGGCCTTCGGGCGTTTATTTTAGGGTGCGGCTGTGTCCGCGGCCTAATTTTTGCACACGGAGGCACCTCGGAAAGACTCGCGCCATTCCGAGTCCGGAGGACGAAGTTGGCCAGCCCCACCCCCCAAGGCTATAGCCCACCCATTTTTGTGGCCTTTTTCCGCTGGACGAACTTGGCCCCCCGGCCTTCGGGCGGTTTTTTTTTGGGCGCGTCTGTGCCCGCGGCCCATGTTTAGCACACGGAGGGGCCTCGCAAAGTCTCGCGCCATTCCGAGTCCGGCGGACGAAGTTGGCCAGCCCCACCCCCCAAGGCTATAGCCCACCCGTTTTTGTGGCCTTTTTCCGCTGGACGAACATGGCGCCCCGGCCTTCGGGCGGTTATTTTCGGGCGCGGCTGTGCCCACGGCCT
The DNA here is from genome assembly GCF_000493195.1 of Citrus x clementina. Taxonomy (NCBI): domain Eukaryota; kingdom Viridiplantae; phylum Streptophyta; class Magnoliopsida; order Sapindales; family Rutaceae; genus Citrus; species Citrus x clementina. Next base: position 395 of record NW_006262867.1, on the reverse strand, counting down.
ATTTTTGGAACATGGAGGTGCCTCGCAAAGTCTCGCGCCATTCCGAGTCCGGCGGACGAAGTTGGCCAGCCCCACCCCCTAAGGCTATTGTCCACCCGTTTTTGTGGCCTTTTTCCGCTGGACGAACTTGGCGCCCCGGCCTTCGGGCGGTTATTTTTGGGCTCGGCTGTGCCCGCATCTATTTTTGGCACACAGTGGTGCCTCGCAAAGTCTCGCGCCATTCCGAGTCCGGCGGACGAAGTTGGCCAGCCCCACCCCCCAAGGCTATAGCCCACCCGTTTTTGTGGCCTTTTTCCGCTGGACGAACTTGGCGCCCCGGCCTTCGGGCGTTTATTTTAGGGTGCGGCTGTGTCCGCGGCCTCGTGGGGCCGGAATGCTTTGAAAGCTGCCGAGCC
>NW_006262868.1:0-3481 GCF_000493195.1 Citrus x clementina | reverse complement strand
GCAAGAATGCAGGATTGTTCTCCTATTAACACGCCGATGGCTATACGATCAATACCGTGTTCGGATGGTAATAAACCTGTGGATGCAACCGAATATAGAGGCCTTGTTGGAAGCCTTCAATATCTCACCTACACAAGGCCTGATATCACATTTGCTGTTAATCGAGTCTCTCAACACTTCCAAGCGCCAACAAAAGCCAACCTCAAGGACGTGAAAAGGATCCTTCATTACCTTAAAGGTACCTTTGACTTTGGCCTTAGATTTTTGTCTCAAAGCTCTCTCAAGCTCTATGCCTTTTCCGATTCCGATTGGGCTGGATGTCCGATAACAAGACGAAGTACAACAGGATTTTGCATTTATCTTGGAAGCAACTGTATCTCTTGGAGCTCTAAGAAACAACACACAGTCTCTCGCTCAAGTGTCGAAGCCGAATATAAGTCCATGGCTCTGCCGCTGCCGAGTTAACATGGCTCACATATCTCCTTAATGACATTGGGTTCTGTATTCCGAAAGCACCCGCACTTCTCTGTGACAATTTGAGTGCAATTCATATGACTAAGAACCCAGTGTTTCATGCTAGAATGAAACACATTGAGCTTGACGTGCATTTTGTTCGTGAGAAGGTTGCTAAAGGGTCATTATTTACACGATATGTGCCTTCTCATCTTCAGATTGCAGACACTCTTACAAAACCTTTGGGGAAGCATCAATTTCTCACGCTACGAACTAAGGTAGGCATTCATCGCATGTCACTGCCTAGCTTGAGGGGGGCTGATAAGGACAAGTCACAAGCAACAAATATGGTAGCTTGTACTGCCATGGCAAGAGGATTTCCAACATCTCGTCTAAGCCATAATTGATGGAAAATATAGCAGCACATGTCATGGTGGATTCATCACAACGGCTAGTTGATTATTATAATTATTGTAAATATTGTCTTTCCTTGTACAACATCTTGAACGTCTTTATATATTTGTAAAAATCAAGAATTGTAAAAGTAACAAAAACAATTCCTATTTTCACCATATTCAAGCATCTCAAATATTTTCACCAGATCCCGTAGGAGTCATGAAATAAAAAGGACCTAACCCCCAAAGGAGGTGTAGGGTACACAATGAGACCAAGAGGGATAGAAAAATCGAGGTTCGCCATATAATCTGCAGCAAAATTAGCTTCTCTGTAAATATGCGAGAGGGACACTTGCCAATCCAAATTAAGGTAATCCTTGATAGCCTGGATCAAAGGAGCATATTCATTAGGCATTACCAAAGGTTTAGCCAGCAACTGAGTAATACACAGACTATCCGTTTCAACTTTTAGTCTTCGGATGCCAAAATTCCATGCAAGTTGCAGTCCCTGATACAAGCCCCAAAGTTCCGCGACAGTGACTGAGCAAGAGCCACTGCTTAGTGCGTCAAAAACTTGATTAGACATACATGCGAATCATCGCATTTTAAAGAACTTATGGGAATTTAAATAAATATATATAAAATAAGGATTAAGGACTTATGAGAAAATGTGATTATTAGAGAAAATGAAATTAGTTCTTATTTTTTTAATTTTATTTTCGTTGCACTGTGAAAATAAAATAAAAGGCTTGTGCATTTTTATTTTGGAAGGTTAACTATTTGTGAGCTTTGTTCATACATGGCGGCTCTAAGAGTGTAACACTTGTTAAAAATCATTACCAAATAAGCTGTTGCCACAAAATAATAAATACAAACGAAAGAGAGAAGAAACCGTTACCCCCGTATCATTACATCAAAACTTAGGGTATCATTACATCAAAACTTATCAACTCTTCTCTCACTTTTACTTATAATATTCAGAACCAAATTGATAACAATATAATAATTTTAGTGTAATTGCAAAATGAGGATGAGAAACCGTGACAGATTTGCAATGGAGCACTCTGGTACTCCATCTGATTCACCATCACATGAATTAGGGGAGATTGAAGTACTGTACTTTAATGTGGTGGACAAAGAGAAACTCAAAGAATTGTCAGTGAAAAAGTACAGTGACGTGCAAATGATGCAGCAGCCTCGTGCCTCTGATGAGGGGAATTCAAGCAGCAATCAAGAGAATATGCAATTGATTGAAGCAAATTCAAGCCAAACAATGGTTGTTTCTGGAGATTTTGCCCTTCTGGCCTTATATCTCTCTTCTCTCTTTTTATGTTAATTTGCAGTCTAAAGATCTTATTTTTATTTTCTGAATTAAGTTCATTTTTTATAACATTTGGATCAGTTCATCAAAGATTATCTATTATATGGGTTTGATTCATATATGCTGGGTATCAAACCATAAAGATCTTTGAAGATCTTTGGCATGCAACAATTGATGATCAGTATGTTATTAAGATTTTTGCATGTACTAATTTCTTTCATATTTTTAACTCTATTGCATAGGCCAGCAAAGATGGTGGTGGACCGGAAGATCCAGATAAAGAGAAATCCAATTCCTTTGCTAATAATCAAAAGTAATTTTTTGATACTCAAGTTCTATTTTATTTTCATTTTACGTTTTTTAAAGTGAATTAGTACTATTTCCTTATTGTTCAGCAAATTCTAAAAAATAAAGTTTGAGGAATTTTTTGTCGGAAGTGAACCAACCATCGGTTTAGAATTTTGAAATACAAGAAGATAAAATATCCATCATAGCTTAAACCAATAGCTAACATGTACTTTTTTTATTATATAGGGAAGAAACATTCGCTAATGCAACAGTGAATCTGGAGCAAGCTGCAATAGCTTCATCTTCTAATGAGAAAGGTAAATATATTCTTCCTTTTAATTTATTTTTTTACAGAAAATTTATATTAAGCCGCGAAAATTTGAATTTTGTTTTTGCGCCATAATAAATGACGTAATAAACTAACGAAAAACTTTTTAGTACTTTAAACGAATAAAAATTTCATTGATTAGGTCAAGTTTTCCTCTTCCGGCAAAAGCAAACTCATCTTATTCTGAATCCAATAACTTTATTCCTACATATTAAAAGCATGAATGATTAATATTTATTGATTCGTGTGTGTGATTATATTAATTAATTTGGATTATAATTGTATTTTGTGCATGTTTAATTAACAAAAAAATTTGATTCAATATTCATTTAATCTTATCCTATTGATATACATCAATAGAAACATGCATAAACAGAAAATGCCAATTAATTATTATTTTCTGCTATGTTAATTAAAAAGTAGGAATTAATTATAGTAACACTGCATTTGATAACAAACACATTTATTAGATTTATGACATGGATTCCTTTAAATTTAATTGCTAAAAAGATCACTTTGTCATGTAAAAATAAAGTAAAAAAGAAACAAATGTTGGCATGGAAAATTAATGGAAATATATTCTATGAGGGTGACTTGTCTTGTTACCTTCCAATTATTTCCTTCCTTTCTTCTCTTGAACTTCTCCTTGACTATGGTCTCAATCTTCTCAAAGCTACTATATTTATGAGAGGCCTT
>NW_006262869.1:0-3481 GCF_000493195.1 Citrus x clementina | reverse complement strand
TTCAAAAAGATTAAATTAAACGTTCAAAAAAATTTATAAAAAACGCAAGATATCCGCAAACTGTCTAAAATACTATCCTTTAATCAATAATATTTTAAATAAGGAGATTATGGGTGGACCAAAAATCCATGTACCAAAGCCCAAGCAAACGCGCAGATTTAACAACCAGTTTGGAACAGCTGCGTTACCAAGTTATTTATAGGTTTGGGTTCGGTTACAAAAACTCAACCACAAAAATAAATTTATGTTCACTTAAATTTCTACAAAAATCTTCTAAAACCCCTTTATAATTGTCTCCTTCTTTAAAATTACCGTATAGGACAAAATTATATCTCATTAAACCCACCGTAAACAATTCTTTCACCGACAATTTTTCTCATGTACGTATGTACTTCTGTTATCTTAGAGTTTATACGAAAATTATTGAAACCTCAAAATACAACTACAGAAAAATCTCAAAAGCCGGTAACAACCCTGTTAAAAATCAAAATAGTGATCATGTTAGAAGACCATTCCCTGTCAAATTCTATTGAAAATTGAGTGCATATATGACCTAGGAAAAATAGAGAAAAAAAAAATCAGTTTCAGCTTTAAAATTGTTGTAAACTGGGTAGTCAGTAGGGATGGCAAAAATCCCCACGGGGACGGGTACCCTGGGGGATTTTCCCCATTCGGGGAGGGTACGGGGATAATTTTATACCTAATTTTTTATTCGGGGAGGGGACGGGGAAAATTTTTTACCCAATTTTTTATTCGGGGAGGGGACGGGGATGAGGTGGAATCCCCATCCCCTACCCATTTCCCCATTTTAATTTTTATTTTTATTTTTAAAATTACTAATAAATAAATAACAAAATTATAAATATTGTTAAAAATAATAAATATCAAAATATTTATATTATTAAATGCTAATAAGTATCTTACATTAGCTCGAATTGCTAGAGATATTTTGGCAATTCCAATTACAACAGTTGCTTCTGAATCAGCTTTTAGCACCGGTGGTAGAGTTGTGAGCCCACACCGTAACAAACTTCATCCAAGCACATTGGAGGCCTTAATGTGCTGTCAAAGTTGGTTACGAGCTTACAATAACAGTATGAGTTTATTTTACATTGTGATTATATTATACAGTTATTAATATTTGCACTTATAAGTTACTTTACTTATATTATTTTCATTGTTTTATAATTATTTTAATAATTTATATTTTGAATGTGACTTTGTAATGAATCAATATTAATGTAAGATATATTTTGAACTTTATTTTTATCTGAATTTTTTTATTTTAATATGATTAATTTAAAATCGAAAATAAAAATAATGTATTAGACTATTAGTTATTCGGGGACCGGGGACCCTCGGGGATCCCCTGTTATTATTCGGGGAGGGGATGGGGATTCTCTCAAGTAATTCTGACGGGGACGGGGAGGGGATGGGGACATATGCAAAATATCGGGGATGGGTATGGGGAGATTGGTCCCCTCCCCTCCCCTCCCCATTGCCATCCCTAGTAGTCAGAGGAGTGCCAATAGTCCAACTCAGTTCATATTCATTTAGATTTGAGATGAAGAAATAAACACCACAAAATAAACTTAAATGTTGAAAACTAATTCTAACCCAACCTGAATAGATTTTTATTGGAATTTTTTGGTTTAAGTTACTCAATAGTTTTAGAGTGGAGCTTCTAACATCCCATTAAAACTCATAAGAAACACTACTTATTCATTTTTATATCTCTTGTTTTATGAAATTACAAAAAAAAGTCCATAAAATTACAATAGAGTTTTAATTAAACTTCACTATCATTTTAGACATACTTTTTCATAATAAAATTATTATTATTAAGTAATTTATTTCCTCATTATCTCAAAATTATTTTTGACTTTATCAAACAAATAAGGTTAAAAAAATAGTTAGGGGTTTATGATTTGTAAAGACATTTTAGATTAATTAAATTCTTATTTTTTTCTTTCGGTAATTTCGAAGAATATTAAAGGGGTGTGAAAAACAGTACTCATAATTGAATTAATAAACTTTCTCAACCCAAATACGTTTGGATTTGATTGGGTTAATCCCAACATTCACTCACCCCTAAAATGGCTTTATATATAGTCATTATTATGAAAAATATAATCATAGCGTCAACTCTTAAGTAAACTTTTTGGTTGAGAGAGGCGTAGATCACTCAACATGTATTAGTAGTCAAAATTAGAAGAGAAACTTTATCTAGATTACTACATTTACCAAATAATTGTTATAAGTGAATATGAAATAGTTCACTCAAAGCAAGGATAAATGGATGAAAGTACTACACATTTTATTCACAATGAGGTTTCCTTTTATAGGCGTTACATGAACAAACTTAACGAAATAATAGCAGCCATTATTAAGCAAATACTGCAGCTACTTTCCAGTAACCATAGCCTAAAGACTAGGTAAACACAATCTTGCAAATAACATTACCAACAAACTTCCTAAAGACTAGGACCATAAAAGCAACTTATTGACACAAGGAAATTCCAACAATCCCTCCCTTAAACTAAATGTTGTTAACATTCAGTTTAAACATTCTGCAGAATCTTCTTCAAATTGCAATTTGCAAACTCCAAGTGACTTTCTCAACTTCAAAAAACTAGCCAATTTGAGGGGTTTAGTAAAGATGTCAGCAACTTGGTCTTCACTCCTGCAATAAACAAGATCAATGACTTCATTTTTTGTCAAGTCTCGCAAGAAATGGTATCTCACATCTATGTGCTTGCATCTTCCATGTAGAACCGGATTCTTTGAAAGTTTAATTGTTGAACTATTATCACAGAAGATATGTGTTGACTCTGGTTGCTTAAATTGAAGTTCATGAAGAATATTTCTCAGCCAAAGTGCTTGACATGCACAAGAAGCTGCTGCAACAAACTCGGCCTCAGTTGTTGACAAAGTAACTATCGGTTGCTTCTTAGATGACCATGAAATAGCTGCTGAACCAAACATAAATACATATCCAGATGTGCTTCTTCTGTCATCCAAATCTCCAGCATAATCACTATCTGTAAAGCCATACAAATATGATTTTTTACCCTTTTTGTAGAACAACCCAAATTCACACTACTAGAAAATTGGGCTTTATTGACACCAATTTAGTGTCAGTAATTACTTTTGCTGACACTTGTTAATTGTGTCAGTAATGCTCAAGCCAGAACACACTGACACTAATTTTTGGTGTCAGTGATTTTTGCGTCAGTATTTTGAGTCACTATAGTATCACCACAATAGTGATACTATGATGTTAGTATCAGTTGATACTATTTCTATGTCAGTATTTTGTGTCACTAGAGAGTCACAAGGATAGTGACTCAATCGTGTTAGCATTTAATGATACTATTTACATGTCACTGATTTATGTGACTACAATATCAGGAATCCACTGACTCAGTAACATCAAAAATGCTTATCGTCATTTAAATAATTAGTGTCAGTATTAACGATG
>NW_006262870.1:3114-4000 GCF_000493195.1 Citrus x clementina | reverse complement strand
AGCCGCGAGACTTTGCGAGGGGCCTCCGTGTGCTAAAAATAGGCCACGGGCATAGCCGCGCCCAAAAACAACCGCCCGAAGGCCGGGGTGCCAAGTTCGTCCAGCGGAAAAAGGCCATAAAAACGGGTGGGCTATAGCCTTGGGGGGTGGGGCTGGCCAACTTCGTCCGCCGGACTCGGAATGCCGTGAGACTTTGCGAGGGGCCTACGTGTGCCAAAAATAGGCCGCGGGCACAGCCGCGCCCAAAAATAACCACCCGATGGCCGGGGCGCCAAGTTCGTCCAGCGGAAAAAGGCCACAAAAACGGGTGGGCTATAGCCTTCGGTGGTGGGGCTGGCCAACTTTGTCTGCCGGACTCGGAATGCCGCGAGACTTTGCGAGGGGCCTCCGTGTGCCAAACATAGCCCGCGGGCATAGCCACGCCCAAAAATAACCGCCCGAAGGCCGGGGCACCAAGTTCGTCCAGCGGAAAAACGCCATAGAAACGGGTGGGCTATAGCCTGGGGGGGTGGGGCTGGCCAACTTCGTCAGCCGGACTCGGAATGCCGCGAGACTTTGCGAGGGGCCTCCGTGTGCCAAAAATAGGCCGCGGCCAAAGTCGCGCCCAAAAATAACCGGCCGAAGGCCGGGGCGCCAAATTCGTCCAGTGGAAAAAGGCCACAAAAAACGGGTGGGCTATAGCCTTGGGGGGTGGGGCCGGCAAACTTCGTCCGCCCGACTCGGAATGCCGTGAAACTTTGCGAGGGGCCTCCGTGTGCCAAACTTATGCCGTGGGCCAAGCCGCGCCCTAAAATAACTGCCCCAAAGCCAAGGCGCCATGTTCGTTCCACGCAAAAAGGCCACAAACACCGGTGGGCTATAACCTTGGTGGGTGGGGCTGGCCAAC
>NW_006262870.1:1149-2772 GCF_000493195.1 Citrus x clementina | reverse complement strand
TGGGGGGTGGGGCTTGCCAACTTCGTCCGCCGGACTCGGAATGCCGCGAGACTTTGCGAGGGGCCTCCGTGTGCCAAAAATAGGAAGCGGGCAAAGCCGCGCCCAAAATTAACCGCCCAAAGGCCGGGGCGCCAAGTTCGTCCAGCGGAAAAAGCCACAAAAACGGGTGGGCTATAGCCTTTGGGGGTGGGGCTGGCCGACTTCATCCGCCGGACTCGGAATGCCGCGAGACTTTACGAGGGGCCTCCGTGTGCCAAAAATAGGCCGCGGGCAAAGGCGCGCCCAAAATTAACCGCCGAAAGCCGGGGCGCCAAGTTCGTCCAGCGGAAAAAGGCCACAAAAACGGGTGGGCTATAGCCTTGGGGGGTGGGGCTGGCCGACTTTGTCCGCCGGACTCGGAATGCCGCGAGACTTTGCGAGGGGCGTCCATGTGCCAAAAATAAGCCGCGGACAAAGCCGCGCCCAAAAATAACCGCCCGAAGGCCGGGGCGCCAAGTTCGTCCAGCGGAAAAAGGCCACAAAAACGGGTGGGCTATAGCCTTGGGGGGTGGGGCTGGCCAACTTTGTCTGCCGGACTCGGAAAGCCCCGAGACTTTGCGAGGGGCCTCCGTGTGCCAAACATAGCCCGCGGGCATAGCCGCGCCCAAAAATAACCGCCCGAAGGCCGGGGCGCCAAGTTCGTCCAGCGGAAAAACGCCATAGAAACGGGTGGGCTATAGCCTGGGGGGGTGGGGCTGGCCAACTTCGTCAGCCGGACTCGGAATGCCGCGAGACTTTGCGAGGGGCCTACGTGTGCCAAAAATAGGCCGCGGGCACAGCCGCGGCCAAAAATAACCACCCGATGGCCGGGGCGCCAAGTTCGTCCAGCGGAAAAAGGCCACAAAAACGGGTGGGCTATAGCCTTCGGTGGTGGGGCTGGCCAACTTTGTCTGCCGGACTCGGAATGCCGCGAGACTTTGCGAGGGGCCTCCGTGTGCCAAACATAGCCTGCGGGCATAGCCGCGCCCAAAAATAACCGCCCGAAGGCCGGGGCGCCAAGTTCGTCCAGCGGAAAAACGCCATAGAAACGGGTGGGCTATAGCCTGGGGGGGTGGGGCTGGCCAACTTCGTCAGCCGGACTCGGAATGCCGCGAGACTTTGCGAGGGGCCTCCGTGTGCCAAACATAGCCCGCGGGCATAGCCGCGCCCAAAAATAACCGCCCGAAGGCCGGGGCGCCAAGTTCGTCCAGCGGAAAAACGCCATAGAAACGGGTGGGCTATAGCCTTGGGGGGTGGGGCTGGCCAACTTCGTCCGCCGGACTCGGAATGCCGCGAGACTTTGCGAGGGGCCTCCGTGTGCAAAAAATAGGAAGCGGGCAAAGCCGCGCCCAAAATTAACCACCCGAGGGCCGGGGCGCCAAGTTCGTCCAGCGGAAAAAGGCCACAAAAACGGGTGGGCTATAGCCTTGGGGGGTGGGGCTGGCCAACATCGTCCGCCGGACTCGGAATGCCGCGAGACTTTGCGAGGGGCCTCCGTGTGCCAAAAATAGGAAGCGGGAAAAGCCGCGTCCAATTAACCGCCGAAGGCCGGGGCGCCAAGTTCGTCCAGCGGAATAAGGCCACAAAAACGGGTGGGCTATAGCC
>NW_006262870.1:0-974 GCF_000493195.1 Citrus x clementina | reverse complement strand
ATAGCCTTGGGGGGTGGGGCTGGCCAACTTTGTCCGCCGGACTCGGAATGCCGCGAGACTTTGCGAGGGGCCTCCGTGTGCCAAAAATAGGCCGCGGGGAAAGCCGCGCCCAAAAATAACCGCCCGAAGGCCGGGGCGCCAAGTTCGTCCAGCGGAAAAAGGCCACAAAAACGGGTGGGCTATAGCCTTGGGGGGTGGGGCTGGCCAAGTTCGTCCGCCGGACTCGGAAAGCCGCGAGACTTTTCGAGGGGCCTCCGTGTGCCAAAAATAGGCTGTGGGCAAAGCCGCGCCCAAAAATAACCCCCCGAAGGAAGGGGCCCCAAGTTCGTCCAGCGGAAAAGGGCCACAAAAACGGGTGGGCTATAGCCTTGGGGGGTGGGGCTGGCCAACTTCGTCCGCCGGACTCGGAATGCCGTGAGACTTTGCGAGGGGCCTCCGTGTGCCAAAAATAAGCCGCGGGCAAAGCCGCGCCCAAAAATAAGCGCCCGAAGGCCGGGGCACCAAGTTCGTCCAGCGGAAAAAGGCCACAAAAACGGGTGGGCTATAGCCTTGGGGGGTGGGGCTGGCCAACTTCGTCCGCCGGACTCGGAATGCCGCGAGACTTTGCGAGGGGCCTCGGTGTGCCAAAAATAGGCCACGGACAAAGCCGCGCACAAAAATAACCGCCCGAAGGCCGGGGCGCCAAGTTCGTCCAGCGGAAAAAGACCACAAAAACGGGTGGGCTATAGCCTTGGGGGGTGGGGCTGGCCAACTTCGTCCGCCGGACTCGGAATGCCGCGAGACTTTGTGAGGGGCCTCCGTGTGCCAAAAATAGGCCGCGGGCAAAGCCGAGCCCAAAAATAAACCCCCGAAGGAAGGGGCCCCAAGTTCGTCCAGCGGAAAAGGGCCACAAAAACGGGTGGGCTATAGCCCTGGGGGTTGGGGCTGGCCAACTTCGTCCGCCGGACTCGGAAAGCCGCGAGACTTTTCGAGGC
>NW_006262871.1:3230-4048 GCF_000493195.1 Citrus x clementina | reverse complement strand
CCCAAAAATAACTGCCCCAAGGCCGGGGCGCCAAGTTCATCCAGCGGAAAAAGGCCACAAAAACGCGTGGGCTATAGCCTTGGGGGGTGGGGCTGGCCCACTTCGTCCGCTGGACTCGGAATGCCGCGAGACTTTGCGAGGGGCCTCCGTGTGCCAAAAATAGGCCGCGGGCAAAGCCGTGGCCAAAAATAACCGCCTGAAGGTCGGGGCGCCAAGTACGTCCAGCGGAAAAAGGCCACAAAAACGGGTGGGCTATAGCCTTGGGGGGTGGGGCTGGCCAACTTCGTCCGCCGGACTCGGAATGCCGCGAGCCTTTGCGAGGGGCCTCCATGTGCCAAAAATAGGCCGCGGGGAAAGCCAAATATAAAAATAACCACCCGAAGGCCGGGGCGCCAAGTTCGTCCAGCGGAAAAAGGCCACAAAAACGGGTGGGCTATAGCCTTGGGGGGTGGAACCGGCCCACTTCATCCGCCGGACTCGGAATGCTCCGAGACTTTGCGAGGCGCCTCCGTGTGCAAAAAATAGGCCGCGGGCAAAGCCGGGCCCAAAAATAACTGCCCCAAGGCCGGGGCGCCAAGTTCATCCAGTGGAAAAAGGCCACAAAAACGGGTGGGCTATAGCCTTGGGGGGTGGGGCTGGCCAAATTCGTCCGCCGGACTCGGAATGCCGCGAGACTTTGCGAGGGGCCTCCGTGTACCAAAAATAGGCCGTGGGCAAAGCCGCATCCAAAAATAACCGCCCGAAGGACGGGGCGCCAAGTTCGTCCAGTGGAAAAAGGCCACAAAAACGGGTGGGCTATAGCCTTGGGGGGTGGGGCT
>NW_006262871.1:1307-2815 GCF_000493195.1 Citrus x clementina | reverse complement strand
GTGTGCCAAAAATAGGGCGTGGGCAAAGCCGTGCACAAAAATAACCGCGCGAAGGCTGGGGCGCCAAGTACGTCCAGCGGAAAAAGGCCACAAAAACGCGTGGGTTATAGCCTTGGGGGGTGGGGCTGGCCAACTTCGGCCGCCGGACTCGGAATGCCGCGATACTTTGCGAGGGGCCTCCGTGTACCAAAAATAGGCTGTGGGCAAAGCCGCGCCCAAAAATAACCGCCCGAAGGCCGGAGCGCTAAGTTCGTCCAGCGGAAAAAGGCCCCAAAAACGGGTGGGCTATAGCCTTGGGGGGTGGGGCTGGCCAACTTCGTCCGCCGGACTCGGAATGCCGCGAGACTTTGCGAGGGGCCTCCGTGTGCTAAAAATATGCCGCGGGCAAAACCGCGCCCAAAAATAACCGCCCGAAGGCCGGGGCGCCAAGTTCGTCCGGCCGAAAAAGGCCACAAAAACGGGTGGGCTATAGCCTTGGGGGGTGGGGCTGGCCCTCTTCGTCCGCCGGACTCGGAATGCCGCGAGACTTTACGAGGGGCCTCCGTGTGCCAAAAATATGCGCGGGGAAAGCCCTGCACAAAAATAACAGCGCGAAGGCCGGAGCGCCAAGTTCGTCCAGCGGAAAAAGGCCCCAAAAACGGGTGGGCTATAGCCTTGGGGGGTGGGGCTGGCCAACTTCGGTCGCCGGACTCGGAATGCCGCGAGACTTTGCGAGGGGCCTCCGTGTACCAAAAATAGGCTGTGGACAAAGCCGCGCCCAAAAATAACCGCCCGAAGGCCGGAGCGCTAAGTTCGTCCAGCGGAAAAAGGCCCGAAAAACGGGTGGGCTATAGCCTTGGGGGGTGGGGCTGGCCAACTTCGTCCGCCGGACTCGGAATGCCGCGAGACTTTGCGAGGGGCCTCCGTGTGCTAAAAATATGCCGCGGGCAAAGCCGCGCCCAAAAATAACCGCCCGAAGGCCGGGGCGCCAAGTTCGTCCGGCCGAAAAAGGCCACAAAAACGGGTGGGCTATAGCCTTGGGGGGTGGGGCTGGCCCTCTTCGTCCGCCGGCCTCGGAATGCCGCGAGACTTTGCGAGGGGCCTCCTTGTGCTAAAAATAGGCCGCGGGCAAAGCCGCGTCCAAAAATAACCGCCCGAAGGCCGGGGCGCCAAGTTCGTCCAGCGGAAAAAGGCCACAAAAACGGGTGGGCTATAGCCTTGGGGGGTGGGGCTGGCCGACTTCGTCCGCCGGACTCGGAATGCCGCGAGACTTTAGGAGGGGCCTCCGTGTGCCAAAAATAGGCCGTGGGCAAAGCCGTATCCAAAAATAACCGCCCGAAGGCCGGAGCGCCAAGTTCGTCTGGCGGAAAAAGGCCACAAAAACGGGTGGGCTATAGCCTTGGGGGGTGGGGCTGGCCCACTTCGTCCGCCGGACTCGGAATGCGGCGAGACTTTACGAGGGGCCTCCGTGTGCCAAAAATAGGCCGCGGGCAAAGCCGAATCCAAAAATAACCGCCCGAAGGCCGGGG
>NW_006262871.1:0-1158 GCF_000493195.1 Citrus x clementina | reverse complement strand
GGGGCCCAAAAATAACCGCCGGAAGGCCGGGGCGCCAAGTTCGTCCAGCGGAAAAAGGCCACAAAAACGGGTGGGCTATAGCCTTTGGGGATGGAACTGGCCCACTTCGTCCGCCGGACTCGGAATGCCGCAAGACTTTGCGAGGGGCCTCCATGCGCCAAAAATAGGCCGCGGACAAAGCCGGGCCCAAAAATAACCGCCGGAAGGCCGGGACGCCAAGTTCGTCCAGCGGAAAAAGGCCACAAAAACGGGTGGGCTATAGCCTTGGGGGGTGGGGCTGGCCAACTTCATCCGCCGGACTCAGGATGCCGCGAGACTTTGCGAGGGGCCTTCGTGTGCCAAAAATAGGCCGCGGGCAAAGCCGCGCACAAAAAAACCACCCGAAGGCCGGGGCGTCAAGTTCGTCCGCCGGACTCGGAATGCCGCGAGACTTTGCAAGGGGCCTCCGTGTGCCAAAGATAGGCAGCGGGCAAAGCCGTGTCCAAAAATAACCGCCGAAGACCGGGGCGCCAAGTTCGTCCAGCGGAAAAAGGCCACAAAAACGGGTGGGTTATAGCCTTGGGGGATGGGGCCGGCCAATTTCGTCCGCCGGGCTCGGAATGCTGTGTGGCTTTGCGAGGGGCCTCCGTGTGCCAAAAATAGGCCACAGGCAAAGCCGATCCCAAAAATAACCGCCCGAAGGCCGGGGCGCCAAGTTCGTCCAGCGGAAAAAGGCCACAAAAACGGGTGGGCTATAGCCTTGGGGAATGGGGCTGGCCTACTTCGTCCGCCGGACTCGGAATGCCGAGAGACTTTGCGAGGGGCCTCCGAGTGCCAAAAATAGGCCACGGGCAAAGCCGTGCCCAAAAATAACCGCCCGAAGGCCGTGGCGCCAAGTTCGTCCAGCGGAAAATGGCCACAAAAACGGGTGGGCTATAGCCTTGGGGGGTGGGGCTGGCCAACTTCGTCCGCCGGACTCGGAATGCCGCGAGACTGTACGAGGGGCCACCGCATGCCAAAAATAGGCTGCGGGCAAAGCCGAGTCCAAAAATAACCGCCCGAAGACCGGGGCGCCAAGTTCGTCCAGCGGAAAAAGGCCACAAAAACGGGTGGGCTATAGCCTTGGCGGGTGGGGCTGGCCAACTTCGTCCGCCGGACTCGGAATGCCGCGAGACTTTA
>NW_006262872.1:154040-160269 GCF_000493195.1 Citrus x clementina | reverse complement strand
ACCCCTAAACCCTAAACCCCTAAACCCTAAACCCTAAACCCTAAGCCGCGCCCAAAAATAAGCTCCCGAAGGACCGGTCCCCAAGTTCGTCCGCCGCAAAAATGCCCCAAAAATGGGTGGGCTATAGCCTTGGGGGGTGGGGCTGGCCAAGTTCGTCCCCCGGACTCGGAATGGGGCCAGACTTTGCGAGGGGCCTCCGTGTGCCAAAAATAGGCCGCGGGCAAAGCCGTGCCTACATAAAAGTTAATGAAGGTCCGGTCCCCAAGTTCGTCCGCCACAAAAATGCCCAAAAAACTGGTGGGCTATAGGCTTGGGGGAAGGGGCTGGCCAAGTTCGTCCGCTGGACTCCGAATGGGTCCAGACTTTGCGAGGGGCCTTTGTGTACAAAAATAGGCTGTGGGAGCAGCCGCGCCCAAAAATCAGAGCCCGAAGGTCCAGTCCCCAAGTTCGTCCGCCGCAAAAATGCCCAAAAAACGGGTTGGCTGTAGCCTTAGGGGGTTTGGCTGGCATAGTTCGTCCGCCGGACTCGGAATGGGGCGAGACTTTGCGAGGGTCTCCGCGTGCCAAGAATAGGCCGCGGGCACAGCCGCGCCGAAAAATAAGCACCCGCAGGTCCGGTCCCCAAGTTCGTCCGCCGCAAAAATGCCCAAAAAACGGGTGGGCTATAGCCTCGGGGGCTGGGGCTGGCCAAGTTTGTCCGCCGGACTCAGAATGGGGCCAGACTTTGCGAGGGGCCACCGTGTGCCACAAATTTGCCGCGGGCACAGCCGCGCCCAAAAATAAGATCATGAAGGACCGGTCCCCTAGTTCGTCCGCCGCAAAAGTGCCCAAAAAACGGGTGGGCTATAGCCTTGGGTGGAGGGGCCGGCCAAGTTCGTCCTCCGGACTCGGAATGGGGCCAGACTTTGCGAGGGACCTCCGTGTGCCAAAAATAGGCAGCGGACACTGCCGCGCCCGAAGGTCCCATCCCCAAGTTCGTCCGCCGCAAAAATGCCTAAAAAATGGGTGGGCTATAGCCTTAGGGGGAGGGGCTGGCCAAGTTCGTCCGCCGGACTCGGAATGGGGCCAGACTTTGCGAGGGGCCTCCGTGTGCCAAAAATAGGCCGCGGGCATTGCCGCGCCCGAAGGTCCCATCCCCAAGTTCGTCCGCCGCAAAAAAGCCCAAAAAAATGGGTGGGCTATAGCCTTAGGGGGAGGGGCTGGCCAAGTTCGTCCGCCGGACTCGGAATGGGGCCAGAGTTTGCGAGGGGCCTCCGTGTGCTAAAAATAGGCCGCGGGCACCGCCACGCCCAAAAATAAGCACCCGAAGGTCCCATCCCCAAGTTCGTCCGCCGCAAAAATACCAAAAAAATGGGTGGGATATAGCCTTGGGGGTAGGGGCTGGCCAAATTCGTCCGCCGGACTCGGAATGGGGTAAGACTTTGCGAGGGGCCTCCGTGTGCGAAAAAATAGGCCGCGGGCACTGCCGCTCCCAAAAATAAGCGCCCGAAGGTCCCGTACCCAAGTTCGTCCGCCGCAAAAATGCCCAAAAAACGGGTGGGCTATAGCCTTGGGGGGAGGGGCTGGCCAAGTTCGTCCGCCGGACTCGGAATGGGGCCAGACTTTCCGAGGGGCCTCCGTGTGCCAAAAATAGGCCGCGGGTACTGCCGTCCCCAAAAATAAGCGCCCGGAGGTCCCGTCCCCAAGTTCGTCTGCCGCAAAAATGCCCAAAAAACGGGTGGGCTATAGCCTTAGGGGGAGGGGCTGGTCAAGTTCATCCGCCGGACTCGGAATGGGGCCAGACTTTGTGAGGGGCCTCTGTTTGCCAAAAATAGGCCGCGGGCACTGCCTCGCCCAAAAATAAGCACCCGAAGGTCCCGTCCCCAAGTTCGTCCGCCATAAAAATGCCCAAAAAACGGGTGGGCTATAGCCTTGGGGGGAGGGGCTGGCCAACTTTGTCCGCCGGACTCAGAATGGGGCTAGACTTTCCG
This sequence comes from Citrus x clementina, assembly GCF_000493195.1. Taxonomy (NCBI): domain Eukaryota; kingdom Viridiplantae; phylum Streptophyta; class Magnoliopsida; order Sapindales; family Rutaceae; genus Citrus; species Citrus x clementina. The sequence goes on along the minus strand of NW_006262872.1, from coordinate 158,299 downwards.
AGGGGCCTCCCTGTGCCAAACATAGGCTGCGGGCCCTGCCGTACCCAAAAATAAGCGCCCGAAGGTCCCGTCCCCAAGTTCGTCCGCCGCAAAAATGCCCAAAAAACGGGTGGGCTATCGCCTTGGGGGGAGGGGCTGGCCAAGTTCGTCCGCCGGACTCGGAATGGGGCCAGACTTTGCGAGGGGCCTCCGTGTGCCAAAAATAGGCCGCGGGCACTGCCGCACCCAAAAATAAGCGCCCGAAGTTCCTGTCCCCAAGTTCGTCGGCCGCAAAAATGCCCAAAAAACGGGTGGGCTATAGCCTTTGGGGGAGGGGCTGGCCAAGTTCGTCCGCCGGACTCGGAATGGGGCCAGACTTTGTGAGGGGCCTCCGTGTGCCAAACATAGGCCGCGAGCCCTGCCGCACCCAAAAAGAAGCGCCCGAAGGTCCCGTCCCCATGTTCGTCCGCCGCAAAAATGCCCAACAAATGGGTGGGCTATAGCCTTGGTGGGAGGGGCTGGCCAAGTTCGTCCGCCGGACTCGGAATGGGGCCAGACTTTCCGAGGGGACTCCGCGTGCGAAAAATAGGCCGCGGGTACTGCCGCCCCCAAAAATAAGCGCCCGGAGGTCCCGTCCCCAAGTTCGTCGGCCGCAAAAATGCCCGTAAAACGGGTGGGCTATAGCCTTGGGCGGAGGGGCTGGCCAAGTTCGTCCGCCGGACTCGGAATGGGGCCAGACTTTGCGAGGGGCCTCCGTGTGCCAAAAATAGGCTGCGGGCACTGCCGCGCCCAAAAATAAGCGCCCGAAGGTCCCGTCCCGACGTTCGTCCGCCGCAAAAATGCCAAAAAAACGGGTTGGCTAAAGCCTTGGGGGGAGGGGATTCCCAAGTTCGTCCGCCGGACTCGGAATGGGGCCAGACTTTGCGAGGGGCCTCCGTGTGCCAAAAATAGACCGCGGGCACTGTCGCACCCAAAAATAAGCGCCCGACGGTCCCGTCCCGAAGTTCGTCCGCCGCAAAAAAGCCCAAAAAACGGGTGGGCTATAACGTTGGCGGGAGGGGATGGCCAAGTTCGTCCGCCGGACTCGGAATGGGGCCAGAGTTTACGAGGGGCCTCCGTGTGCCAAAAATAGGCCGCGGGCACTGCCGTGCCCAAAAGTAAGCGCCCGAAGGTCCCGTCCCCAAGTTCGTCCGCCGCAAAAATGCCCAAAAAACGGGTGGGCTATAGCCTTGGGGGGAGGGGCTGGCCAAGTTCGTCCGCCGGACTCGCAATGGGGCCAGACTTTGCGAGGGGCCTCCGTGTGCCAAAAATAGGCCACGGGCACTGTCGCACCCAAAAATAAGCGCCCGACGGTCCCGTCCCGAAGTTCGTCCGCCGCAAAAAAGCCCAAAAAACGGGTGGGCTATAGCCTTGGCGGGAGGGGATGGCCAACTTCGTCCGCCGGACTCGGAATGGGGCCAGAGTTTGCGAGGGGCCTCCGTGTGCCAAAAATAGGCCGCGGGTACTGCCGAGCCCAAAAGTAAGCGCCCGAAGGTCCCGTCCCCAAGTTCGTCCGCCGCAAAAATGCCCAAAACACGGGTGCGCTATAGTCTTGGGGGGAGGGGCTGGCCAAGTTCGTCCGCCGGACTCGGAATGGGGCCAGACTTTGCGAGGGGCCTCCGTGTGCCAAAAATAGGCCGCGGGCACTGCCTTGCCCAAAAATAAAAGCCCGGAGGTCCCGTCACCAAGTTCGTCCGCCGCAAAAATGCCCAAAAAACGGGTGGGCTATAGCCTTGGGGGGAGGGGCTGGCCAAGTTCGTCCGCCGGACTCGGAATGGGGCCATACTTTACGAGGGGCCTCCGTGGGCCAAAAATAGGACACGGGCACTGCCGCGCCAAAAATAAGCGCCCGAAGGTCCCGTCCGCAAGTTCATCCGCCGCAAAAATACCCAAAAAACGGGTGGGCTATAGCCTTGGGGGGAGGGGCTGGCCAAGTTCGTCCGCCGGGCTCGGAATGGGGCCAAACTTTACGAGGGGCCTCCGTGTGCCAAAACTAGGCCGGGGGCACTGCCGCGCCAAAAAATAAGCGCCCGAAGGTCCCTTCGCCAAGTTCGTCCGCCGCAAAAATGCCCAAATAACGGGTGGGCTATAGCCTTGGGGGGAGGGCTGGCCAAGTTCGTCCGCCGGACTCGGAATGGGGCCAGACTTTGCGAGGGGCGTCCGTGTGCCAAAAATAGGCCGCGGGCACTGCCGCACCCAAAAATAAGCGCCCGAAGGTCCCGTCCCTAAGTTTTTCCGCCGCAAAAATGCCCAAAAAATGGGTGGGCTATAGCCTTGGGGGGAGGGGCTGGCCAAGTTCGTCCGCCGGACTCGGAATGGGGCCAGACTTTGCGAGAGGCCTCCGTGTGCCAAAAATAGGCCTCGGGCACTGCCGTACCCAAAAATAAGAGCCCGAAGGTCCCGTCCCCAAGTTCGTCCGCCGCAAAAATGCCCAAAAAACGGGTGGGCTATAGCCTTGGGGGGACGGGCTGGCCAACTTCGTCCGCCGGACTCGGAATGGGGCCAGGCTTTGCGAGGGGCCTTCGTGTGCCAAAAATAGGCCGCGGGCACTGCCGCACCAAAAAATAAGCGCCCGAAGGTCCCCACCCCAAATTCGTCCGCCACAAAAATGCCCAAAAAACGGGTGGGCTATAGCCTTGGGGGGAGGGGCTGGCCAAGTTCGTCCGCCGGACTCGGAATGGGGCCAGACTATGCGAGGGGCCTCCGTGTGCCAAAAATAGGCCTCGGGCACTGCCGTACCCAAAAATAAGAGCCCGAAGGTCCCGTCCCCAAGTTCGTCCGCCGCAAAAATGCCCAAAAAACGGGTGGGCTATAGCCTTGGGGGGACGGGCTGGCCAACTTCGTCCGCCGGACTCGGAATGGGGCCAGGCTTTGCTAGGGGCCTCCGTGTGCCAAAAATAGGCCGCGGTCACTGCCGTGCCCAATAATAAGCACCCGAAGGTCTAGTCCGGAAGTTCGTCCGCCGCAAAAATGCCCAAAAAAACGGGTGGGCTATAGCCTTGGGGGGAGGGGCTGGCCAAGTTCGTCCGCCGGACTCGGAATGGGGCCAGACTTTGCGAGGGGACTCCGTGTGCCAAAAATAGGCCGCCGGCACTGCCGCGCCCAAAAATAAGCACCCAAAGGTCCCGACCCCAAGTTCGTCCGCCGCAAAAATGCCCAAATAACGGGTGGGCTATATCCTTGGGGGGTGGGGCTGGCCAAGTTCGTCCGCCGGACTCGAAATGGGGCCAGACTTTGCGAGGGGCCTCCGTGTGCCAAAAATAGGCCTCGGGCACTGCCGCACCCAAAAATAAGCGCCCGAAGGTCCCGTCCCCAAGTTCGTCCGCCCCAAAAATGCCCAAAAAACGGGTGGGCTATAGCCTTGGCGGGAGGGGCTGGCCAAGTTCGTCCGCCGGACTCGGAATGGGGCCAGGCTTTGCGAGGGGCCTCCGTGTGCCAAAAATAGGCCGCGGGCACTGCCGCACCAAAAAATAAGCGCCCGAAGGTCCCCACCCCAAATTCGTCCGCCACAAAAATGCCCAAAAAACGGGTGGGCGATAGCCTTGGGGGGACGGGCTGGCCAACTTCGTCCGCCGGACTCGGAATGGGGCCAGGCTTTGCTAGGGGCCTCCGTGTGCCAAAAATAGGCCGCGGTCACTGCCGTGCCCAATAATAAGCACCCGAAGGTCTAGTCCGGAAGTTCGTCCGCCGCAAAAATGCCCAAAAAAACGGGTGGGCTATAGCCTTGGGGGGAGGGGCTGGCCAAGTTCGTCCGCCGGACTCGGAATGGGGCCAGACTTTGCGAGGGGACTCCGTGTGCCAAAAATAGGCCGCCGGCACTGCCGCGCCCAAAAATAAGCACCCAAAGGTCCCGACCCCAAGTTCGTCCGCCGCAAAAATGCCCAAATAACGGGTGGGCTATATCCTTGGGGGGTGGGGCTGGCCAAGTTCGTCCGCCGGACTCGAAATGGGGCCAGACTTTGCGAGGGGCCTCCGTGTGCCAAAAATAGGCCTCGGGCACTGCCGCACCCAAAAATAAGCGCCCGAAGGTCCCGTCCCCAAGTTCGTCCGCCCCAAAAATGCCCAAAAAACGGGTGGGCTATAGCCTTGGCGGGAGGGGCTGGCCAAGTTCGTCCGCCGGACTCGGAATGGGGCCAGGCTTTGCGAGGGGCCTCCGTGTGCCAAAAATAGGCCGCGGGCACTGCCGCACCAAAAAATAAGCGCCCGAAGGCCCCCTCCCCAAATTCGTCCGCCATAAAAAT
>NW_006262872.1:149470-153788 GCF_000493195.1 Citrus x clementina | reverse complement strand
GGCCAGGCTTTGCTAGGGGCCTCCGTGTGCCAAAAATAGGCCGCGGGCACTGCCGTGCCCAAAAATAAGCACCCGAAAGTTTAGTCCGGAAGTTCGTCCGCCGCAAAATGCCCAAAAAAACGGGTGGGCTATAGCCTTGGGGGGAGGGGCTGGCCAAGTTCGTCCGCCGGACTCGGAATGGGGCCAGACTTTGCGAGGGGACTCCGTGTGCCAAAAATAGGCCGCCGGCACTGCCGCGCCCAAAAATAAGCACCCAAAGGTCCCGACCCCAAGTTCGTCCGCCGCAAAAATGCCCAAATAACGGGTGGGCTATATCCTTGGGGGGTGGGGCTGGCCAAGTTCGTCCGCCGGACTCGAAATGGGGCCAGACTTTGCGAGGGGCCTCCGTGTGCCAAAAATAGGCCTCGGGCACTGCCGCACCCAAAAATAAGCGCCCGAAGGTCCCGTCCCCAAGTTCGTCCGCCCCAAAAATGCCCAAAAAACGGGTGGGCTATAGCCTTGGCGGGAGGGGCTGGCCAAGTTCGTCCGCCGGACTCGGAATGGGGCCAGGCTTTGCGAGGGGCCTCCGTGTGCCAAAAATAGGCCGCGGGCACTGCCGCACCAAAAAATAAGCGCCCGAAGGTCCCCACCCCAAATTCGTCCGCCACAAAAATGCCCAAAAAACGGGTGGGCGATAGCCTTGGGGGGAGGGGCTGGCCAAGTTCGTCCGCCGGACTCGGAATGGGGCCAGACTTTGCGAGGGGCCTCCGTGTGCCAAAAATAGGCCTCGGGCACTGCCGTACCCAAAAATAAGAGCCCGAAGGTCCCGTCCCCAAGTTCGTCCGCCGCAAAAATGCCCAAAAAATGGGTGGGCTATAGCCTTGGGGGGACGGGCTGGCCAACTTCGTCCGCCGGACTCGGAATGGGGCCAGGCTTTGCGAGGGGCCTCCGTGTGCCAAAAATAGGCCGCGGTCACTGCCGTGCCCAATAATAAGCACCCGAAGGTCTAGTCCGGAAGTTCGTCCGCCGCAAAAATGCCCACAAAAACGGGTGGGCTATAGCCTTGGGGGGAGGGGCTGGCCAAGTTCGTCCGCCGGACTCGGAATGGGGCCAGACTTTGCGAGGGGACTCCGTGTGCCAAAAATAGGCCGCCGGCACTGCCGCGCCCAAAAATAAGCACCCAAAGGTCCCGTCCCCAAGTTCGTCCGCCGCAAAAATGCCCAAATAACGGGTGGGCTATATCCTTGGGGGGTGGGGCTGGCCAAGTTCGTCCGCCGGACTCGGAATGGGGCCAGACTTTGCGAGGGGCCTCCGTGTGCCAAAAATAGGCCTCGGGCACTGCCGCACCCAAAAATAAGCGCCCGAAGGTCCCGTCCCCAAGTTCGTCCGCCCCAAAAATGCCCAAAAAACGGGTGGGCTATAGCCTTGGCGGGAGGGGCTGGCCAAGTTCGTCCGCCGGACTCGGAATGGGGCCAGAGTTTGCGAGGGGCCTCCGTGTGCCAAAAATAGGCCGTGGGCACTGCCGCGCCCAAAAATAAGTGCCCGAAGGTCCCGTCCCCACGTTCGACCGCTGCAAAAATGCCCAAAAAATGGGTGGGCTATAGCCTTGGGGGGAGGGGCTGGCCAAGTTCGTCCGCCGGACTCAGAATGGGGCCAGATTTTGCGACGGGCGTCCGTGTGCAGAAAATAGGCCGCGGGCACTGCCGCGCCCAAAAATAAGCGCCCGAAGGTCCCGTCCCCAAGTTCGACCGCCGCAAAAATGCCCAAAAAATGGGTGGGCTATAGCGTTGGGGGGAGGGGCTGGCCAAGTTCGTCCGCCGGACTCAGAATTGGGCCAGACTTTGCGAGAGTCCTCAGTGTGCTAAAAATAGGCCGCGGGCACTGCCGCGCCCAAAAATAAGCGCCCGAAGGTCCCGTCCCCAAGTTCGTCCGCCGCAAAAATGCCCAAAAAACGGGTGGGCTATAGCCTTGGGGGGAGGGGATGGCCAAGTTCGCCCGCCGGACTCGGAATGGGGCCAGACTTTGCGAGGGGCCTCCGTGTGCCAAAAACAAGCCGCGGCCACTGCCGTACCCAAAAATAAGCACCCGAAGGTCCCGTTTCCAAGTTCGTCTACCGCAAAAATGCCCAAAAAACGGGTGGGCTATAGCCTTGGGGGGAGGGGCTGGCCAAGTTCGTCCGCCGCCCTCGGAATGGGGCCAGACTTTGCGAGGGGCCTCCGTGTGCCAAAAATAGGCCGCGGGCACTGCCGTACCCAAAAATAAGAGCCCGAAGGTCCCGTCCCCAAGTTCGTCCGCCGCGAAAATGCCCAAAAAACGGGTGGGCTGTAGCCTTGCGGGGAGGGGCTGGCCAAGTTCGTCCGCCGGACTCGGAATGGGGCCAGACTTTGCGAGGGGCCTCCGTGTGCCAAAAATAGGCCGTGGGCACTGCCGCGCCCAAAAATAAGCGCCCGAAGGTCCCGTCCCCACGTTCGACCGCTGCAAAAATGCCCAAAAAACGGGTGGGCTATAGCCTTGGGGGGAGGGGCTGCCCAAGTTCGTCCGCCGGACTCAGAATGGGGCCAGACTTTGCGACGGGCGTCCGTGTGCAGAAAATAGGCCGCGGGCACTGCCGCGCCCATAAATAAGCGCCCGAAGGTCCCGTCCCCAAGTTCAACCGCCGCAAAAATGCCCAAAAAACGGGCGGGCCATAGCCTTGGGGGGAGGGGCTAGCCAAGTTCGCCCGCCGGACTCGGAATGGGGCCAAACTTTGCGATGGGCCTCCGTGTGCCAAAAACAGGCCGCGGGCACTGCCGCGCCCAAAAATAAGCGCCCGAAGGTCCCATCCCCAAGTTCGTCCGCCGCAAAAATGTCCAAAAAACGGGTGGGCTATAGCCTTGGGGGGAGGGGCTGGCCAAGTTCGTCCGCCGCCCTCGGAATGGGGCCAGACTTTGCGAGGGGCCTCCGTGTGCCAAAAATAGGCCGCGGGCACTGCCGTACCCAAAAATAAGAGCCCGAAGGTCCCGTCCCCAAGTTCGTCCGCCGCGAAAATGCGCAAAAAACGGGTGGGCTGTAGCCTTGCGGGGAGGGGCTGGCCAAGTTCGTCCGCCGGACTCGGAATCGGGCCAGACTTTGTGAGGGGCCTCCGTGTGCCAAAAATAGGCCGCGGACACTGCCGCGCCCAAAAATAAGTGCCCGAAGGTCCCGTCCCCAAGTTCGTCCGCCGCAAAAATGCCCAAAAAACGGGTGGGCTGTAGCCTCGGGGGGAGGGGCTGGCCAAGTTCGTCCGCCGGACTCGGAATGGGGCCAGACTTTACAAGGGGCCTCCGTGTGCCAAAAATAGGCTACGGGCACTGCCGCGCCCAAAAACAAGTGCCCGAAGGTCCCATCCCCAAGTTCGACCGCCGCAAAAATGCCCAAAAAACGGGTGGGCTATAGCCTTGGGGGGAGGGGCTGGCCAAGTTCGTCCGCCGGACTCGGAATGGGGCCAGAGTTTGCGAGGGGCCTCCGTGTGCCAAAAATAGGCCGTGGGCACTGCCGCGCCCAAAAATAAGTGCCCGAAGGTCCCGTCCCCACGTTCGACCGCTGCAAAAATGCCCAAAAAATGGGTGGGCTATAGCCTTGGGGGGAGGGGCTGGCCAAGTTCGTCCGCCGGACTCAGAATGGGGCCAGATTTTGCGACGGGCGTCCGTGTGCAGAAAATAGGCCGCGGGCACTGCCGCGCCCAAAAATAAGCGCCCGAAGGTCCCGTCCCCAAGTTCGACCGCCGCAAAAATGCCCAAAAAATGGGTGGGCTATAGCGTTGGGGGGAGGGGCTGGCCAAGTTCGTCCGCCGGACTCAGAATTGGGCCAGACTTTGCGAGAGTCCTCAGTGTGCTAAAAATAGGCCGCGGGCACTGCCGCGCCCAAAAATAAGCGCCCGAAGGTCCCGTCCCCAAGTTCGTCCGCCGCAAAAATGCCCAAAAAACGGGTGGGCTATAGCCTTGGGGGGAGGGGATGGCCAAGTTCGCCCGCCGGACTCGGAATGGGGCCAGACTTTGCGAGGGGCCTCCGTGTGCCAAAAACAAGCCGCGGCCACTGCCGTACCCAAAAATAAGCACCCGAAGGTCCCGTTTCCAAGTTCGTCTACCGCAAAAATGCCCAAAAAACGGGTGGGCTATAGCCTTGGGGGGAGGGGCTGGCCAAGTTCGTCCGCCGCCCTCGGAATGGGGCCAGACTTTGCGAGGGGCCTCCGTGTGCCAAAAATAGGCCGCGGGCACTGCCGTACCCAAAATAAGAGCCCCGAGGTCCCGTCCCCAAGTTCGTCCGCCGCGAAAATGCCCAAAAACGGGTGGGCTGTAGCCTTGCGGGGAGGGGCTGGCCA
>NW_006262872.1:138642-148767 GCF_000493195.1 Citrus x clementina | reverse complement strand
GCCTTGGGGGGAGGGGCTGGCCAAGTTCGTCTTCCGGACTCGGAATGGGGCAAGACTTTGCGAGCGGCCTCCGTGTGCCAAAAATTGGCCGCGGGCACTGCCGCGGCCAAAAATAAGAGCCCGAAGGTCCCGTCCCCAGTTCGTCCGCCGCGAAAATGCGCAAAAAACGGGTGGGCTGTAGCCTTGCGGGGAGGGGCTGGCCAAGTTCGTCCGCCGGACTCGGAATCGGGCCAGACTTTGTGAGGGGCCTCCGTGTGCCAAAAATAGGCCGCGGACACTGCCGCGCCCAAAAATAAGTGCCCGAAGGTCCCGTCCCCAAGTTCGTCCGCCGCAAAAATGCCCAAAAAACGGGTGGGCTGTAGCCTCGGGGGGAGGGGCTGGCCAAGTTCGTCCGCCGGACTCGGAATGGGGCCAGACTTTACAAGGGGCCTCCGTGTGCCAAAAATAGGCTACGGGCACTGCCGCGCCCAAAAACAAGTGCCCGAAGGTCCCATCCCCAAGTTCGACCGCCGCAAAAATGCCCAAAAAACGGGTGGGCTATAGCCTTGGGGGGAGGGGCTGGCCAAGTTCGTCCGCCGGACTCGGAATGGGGCCAGAATTTGCGAGGGGCCTCCGTGTGCCAAAAATAGGCCGCGGGCACTGCCGCGCCCAAAAATAAGTGCCCGAAGGTCCCATCCCCAAGTTCGACCGCCGCAAAAATGCCCAAAAAACGGGTGGGCTATAGCCTTGGGGGGAGGGGCTGGCCAAGTTCGTCCGCCGGACTCGGAATGGGGCCAGACTTTGCTAGGGGCCTCCGTGTGCCAAAAATAGGCCGCGGACACTGCCGCGCCCAAAAATATGCGCCCGAAGGTCCCGTCCCCAAGTTCGTCCGCCGCAAAAATGCCCAAAAAACGGGTGGGCTATAGCCTTGGGGGGAGGGGCTGGCCAAGTTCGTCCGCCGGACTCGGAATGGGGCCAGTATTACGAGCGGCCTCCGTGTGCAAAAAATAGGCCACGGGCACTGCCGCACCCAAAAATAAGCGCCCGAAGGTCCCGTCCCCAAGTTCGTCTGCCGCAAAAATGCCCAAAAAACGGGTGGGCTATATCCTTGGGGGGAGGGGCTGGCCAAGTTCGTCCACCGGAGTCGGAATGGGGCCAGACTAAGCGAGGCGCCTCCGTGTGCCAAAAATAGGCCGCGGGCACTGCCAAGCCCAAAAAGAAGCGCCGAAAGGTGCCGTCCCCAAGTTCGTCCGCCGCAAAAATGCCAAAAAAACGGGTGGGCTATAGCCTTGGGGGGAGGGGCTGGCCAAGTTTGTCTGCCGGACTCGGAATGGGGCCAGACTTTGCGAGGGGCCTCCGCGTGGTCAAAATAGGCCGCGGGCACTGCCACGCCCAAAAATAAGCGCCTGAAGGTCCCATCCCCAAGTTCGTCCGCCGCAAAATTGCCCAAAAAACGGGTCGGCTATAGCCTTGGGGGGAGGGGCTGGCCAAGTTCGTCCGCCGGACTCGGAATGGGGCCAGAGTAAGCGAGGGGCCTCCGTGTGCCAAAAATAGGCCACAGGCAAATCCGCGCCCGAAGGTCCCGTCCCCATGTTCCTACGCCGCAAACATGCCCAAAAAACGGGTGGGCTATAGCTTTGGGGGGAGGGGCTGGCCAAGTTCGTCCGCCGGAGTCGGAATGGGGCCAGACTAAGCGAGGGGCCTCCGTGTGCCAAAAATAGGCCGCGGGCACTGCCAAGCCCAAAAATAAGCGCCCGAAGGTCCCGTCCCCAAGTTCGTCCGCTACAAAAATGCCCAAAAAACGGGTGGGCTATATCCTTGGGGGGAGGGGCTGGCCAAGTTCGTCCGCCGGAGTCGGAATGGGGCTAGACTAAGCGAGGCGCCTCCGTGTGCCAAAAATAGGCCGCGGGCGCTGCCAAGCCCAAAAATAAGCGCCGAAAGGTCCCGTCCCCAAGTTCGTCCGCCGCAAAAATGCCCAAAAAACGGGGGGGCTATAGCCTTGGGGGGAGGGGCTGGCCAAGTTCGTCCGCCGGACTCGGAATGGGGCCAGACTTTGCTAGGGTCCTCCATTTGCCAAATATAGGCCGCGGGCACTGCCGCGCCCGAATGTCCCGTCCCCAAGTTCGTCCGCCGCAAAAATGCCCAAAAAACGGGTGGGCTGCAGCCTTGGGGGGAGGGGCTGACCAAGTTCGTCCGCCGGACTCGGAATGGGGCCAGACTTTGTGAGGGGCCTCCGTGTGCCAAAAATAGGCCGCCGGAACTTCCGTGCCCAAAAATAAGCACCCAAAGTTCCCGTCCCCAAGTTCGTCCGCCGCAAAAATGCCCAAAAAACGGGTGGGCTGTAGCCTCGGGGGGAGGGGCTGGCCAAGTTCGTCCGCCGGACTCGGAATGGGGCCAGACTTTGTAAGGGGCCTCCGTGTGCCAAAAATAGGCCTTGGGCACTGCCGCGCCCAAAAATAAGTGCCCGAAGGTCCCATCCCCAAGTTCGACCGCCGCAAAAATGCCCAAAAAACGGGTGGGCTATAGCCTTGGGGGGAGGGGCTGGCCAAGTTCGTCCGCCGGACTCGGAATGGGGCCAGTATTACGAGCGGCCTCCGTGTGCAAAAAATAGGCCACGGGCACTGCCGCACCCAAAAATAAGCGCCCGAAGGTCCCGTCCCCAAGTTCGTCTGCCGCAAAAATGCCCAAAAAACGGGTGGGCTATATCCTTGGGGGGAGGGGCTGGCCAAGTTCGTCCACCGGAGTCGGAATGGGGCCAGACTAAGCGAGGCGCCTCCGTGTGCCAAAAATAGGCCGCGGGCACTGCCAAGCCCAAAAAGAAGCGCCGAAAGGTGCCGTCCCCAAGTTCGTCCGCCGCAAAAATGCCAAAAAAACGGGTGGGCTATAGCCTTGGGGGGAGGGGCTGGCCAAGTTTGTCAGCCGGACTTGGAATGGGGCCAGACTTTGCGAGGGGCCTCCGCGTGGTCAAAATAGGCCGCGGGCACTGCCACGCCCAAAAATAAGCGCCTGAAGGTCCCATCCCCAAGTTCGTCCGCCGCAAAATTGCCCAAAAAACGGGTGGGCTATAGCCTTGGGGGGAGGGGCTGGCCAAGTTCGTCCGCCGGAGTCGGAATGGGGCCAGACTAAGCGAGGGGCCTCCGTGTACCAAAAATAGGCCGCAGGCACTGCCAAGCCCAAAAATAAGCGCCCAAAAGTCCCGTCCCCAAGTTCGTCCGCCGCAAAAATGCCCAAAAAATGGGTCGGCTATAGCCTTGGGGGGAGGGGCTGGGCAAGTTCGTCCGCCGGACTCGGAATGGGGCCAGACTTAACGAGGGGCCTCCGTGTGCCAAAAATATGCCGCGGGCACTGCCGCGCCCAAAAATAAGCACCCGAAGGTCCCATCCCCAAGTTCGTCCGCAGCAAAAATGCCCAAAAAACGGGTGGGCTATAGCCTTGGGGGGAGGGGCTGGCCAAGTTCGTCCGCCGGACTCGGAATGGGGCGAGACTTTGTGAGGGGCCTCCGTGTGCCAAAAATAGGACGCGGACACTGCCGCGCCCAAAAATAAGTGCCCGAAGGTCCCGTCCCCAAGTTCGTCCGCCGCAAAAATGCCCAAAAAACGGGTGGGCTATAGCCTTGGGGGGAGGGGCTGGCCAAGTTCGTCTGCCGGACTCGGAATGGGGCCAGACATTGCGAGGGGCCTCCGTATGCCAAAAATAGGCCACAGACACTGCCGCGCCCAAAAATAAGCGCCCGAATGTCCCGTCCCCAAGTTCGTCCGCCGCAAAAATGCCAAAAAAACGGGTGGGCTATAGCCTTGGGGGGAGGGGCTGGCCAAGTTCGTCCGCCGGAGTCGGAATGGGGCCAGACTAAGCGAGGGGCCTCCGTGTGCCAAAAATAGGCCGCGGGCACTGCCGCGCCCAAATATTAATCGCCCAAAAGTCCCGTCCCCAAGTTCGTCCGCCGCAAAAATGCCCAAAAAACGGGTGGGCTATAGCCCTGGGTGGAGGGGCTGTCCAAGTTCGTCCGTCGGACTCGGAATGGGGCCATACTTTTCGAGGGGCCTCTGTGTGCCAAAAATAGGACGCGGGCTCTGCCGTGCCAAAAAATAAGCGCCCGAAGGTCCCGTCCCCAAGTTCGTCCGCCGCAAAAATGCCAAAAAAACGGGTGGGCTATAGACTTGGGGGGAGGGGCTGGCCAAGTTCGTCCGCCGGACTCGGAATGGGGCCAGACTTTGCGAGGGACCTCCGTGTGCCAAAAATAGGCCGTGGGCACTGCCGTGCCCGAAGGTCCCGTCCCCAAGTTCGTCCGCCGCAAAAATGCCCAAAAAACGGGTGGGCTATAGCCTTGAGGGGAGGGGCTGGCCAAGTTCGTCCGCCGGACTCGGAATGGGGCCAGACTTTGTGAGGGGTCTCCGTGTGCCAAAACTAGGCCACGGGCACTACCGCGCCCGAAGGTCCCATCCCCATGTTCGTCCGCCGCAAAAATGCCCAAAAAATGGGTGGGCTATAGCCTTGGGGGGAAGGGCTGGCCAAGTTTGTCCGCCGGACTCGGAATGGGGCCAGACTTTGCGAGGGGCCTCCGTGTGCCAAAAATAGGCCGCGGCCACTGCCGCGTCAAAAAATAAGCGCACGAAGTTCCCGTCCCCAAGTTCGTCCGCCGCAAAAATACCCAAAAAACGGGTGGGCTATAGCCTTGGGGGGAGGGGCTGGCCAAGTTCGTCCGGCGGACTCGGAATGGGGCTAGACTTTGCGAGGGGCCTCCGTGTGCCAAAAATAGGCCACGGGCACTGCCGCGCCCAAAAATAAGCGCCTGAAGGTCCCCTCCCCAAGTTCGTCCACCGCAAAAATGCCCAAAAAACGGGTGGGCTATATCCTTGGGGGGAGGAGATGGCCAAGTTCGTCCGCCGGACTCGGAATGGGGCCAGACTTTCCGAGGGGCCTCCGTGTGCCAAAACTAGGCCGCGGGCACTGCCGCGACCAAAAATAAGCGGTCGAAGGTTCCGTCCCCAAGTTCGTCCACGCAAAAATGCCCAAAAAACCGGTGGGCTATAGCCTTGGGGGGAGGGGCTGGCCAAGTTCATCCGCCGGACTCGGAATGCGGCCAGACATTGCGAGGGGCCTCCGTGTGCAAAAAATAGGCCGCGGGCACTGCCGTGCCCAAAAATAAGCGCCCGAAGGTCCCGTCCCCAAGTTCGTCTGCCGCAAAAATGCCCAAAAAATGGGTGGGCTATAGCCTTGGCGGGAGGGGCTGGCCAAGTTCGTCCGCCGGACTCGGAATGGGGCCAGACTTTGCGAGGGGCCTCCGTGTGCCAAAAATAGGCCGCGGACATTGCCGCGCCCAAAAATAAGTGCCCGAAGGTAGCGTCCCCAAGTACGTCCGCCGCAAAAATGCCCAAAAAACGGGTGGGCTATAGCCTTGGGGGTAGGGGCTGACCAAGTTCGTCCACCGGACTCGTAATGGGGCCAGACTTTGCGAGGGGCCTCCGTGTGCCAAAAATAGGCAGCGGGCACAGCCGCGCCTAAAAATAAGAGCAAGCAGTTTCCCGTCCCCAAGTTCGTCCGCCGCAAAAATGCCCAAAAAACGGGTGGGCTATAGCCTTGGGGGGAGCGGCTGGCCAAGTTCGTCCGCCAGACTCGGAATGGGGCCAGACTTTGCGAGGGGCCTCCGAGTGCCAAAAAGAGGCCGCGGGCACTGCCGCGTCCAAAAATAAGCGCCCGAAGGTCCCGTCCCCAAGTTCGTCAACTGCAAAAATGCCCCAAAAACGGGTGGGCTATAGCCTTGGGGGGAGGGGCTGACCAAGTTCGTCCGCCGGACTCGGAATGGGGCCAGACTTTGCGAGGGGGCTCCATGTGCCAAAACTAGGCCGCGGGCACTGCCGCGCCCGAAGGTCCCGTCCCCAAGTTCGTCCGCCGCGAAAATGCCCAAAAAACGGGTGGGCTATAGCCTTGGGGGGAGGGGCTGGCCAAGTTCGTCCGCCGGACACGGAATGGTTCCAGACTTTGTGAGGGGCCTCCGTGTGCCACAAAAAGGCCGCGGACACTGCCGCACCCAAAAATAAGCGCCCGAAGGTCCCGTCCCCAAGTTCGTCTGCCGCAAAAATGCCCAAAAAACGGGTGGGCTGTAGCCTTGGGGAGAGGGGCTGGCCAAGTTCGTCCGCCGGACTCGGAATGGGGCCAGACTTTGCGAGGGACCTCCATGTGCCAAAAATAGGCCGCGGGCACTTCCGTGCCCAAAAATAAGCGCCCGAAGGTCCCGTCCCCAAGTTCGCCCGCCGCAAAAATGCCCAAAAAACGGGTGGGCTATAGCCTTGGGGGGAGGGGCTGGCCAAGTTCGTCCGCCGGACTCGGAATGGGCCAGACTTTGTGAGGGGCCTCCGTGTGCCAAAAATAAGCGACCGAAGGTCCCGTCCCCAACTTCGTCCGCCGCAAAAATACCCAATAAACAGGTGGGCTATAGCCTTGGGGGGAGGGGCAGGCCAAGTTCGTCCGCCGGACTCGGAATGGGGCCAGACTTTACGAGGCGCCTCCGTGCGCCAAAAATAGGCCGCGGGCACTGCCGCGTCCAAAAATAAGCGCCCGATGTGCCCGTCCCCAAATTCGTCCGCCGCAAAAATGCCCAAAAAACGGGTGGGCTATAGCCTTGGGGGGAGGGGCTGGCCAAGTTCGTCCGCCGGACTTGGAATGGGGCCAGACTTTTCGAGGGGCCTCCGTGCGCCAAAAATAGGCCGCGGGCACTGCCGCGCCCAAAAATAAGTGCCCGAAGGTCCCGTCCCCAAGTTCGTCCGCCGCAAAAATGCCCAAAAAAAGGTGGGCTATAGCCTTGGGGGGAGGGCTGGCCAAGTTCGTTCGCCGGACTCGGAATGGGGCCAGACTTTACGAGGCGCCTCCGTGTGCCAAAAATAGGCCGCGGGCACTGCCGCTCCCAAAAATAAGCCCCCGAAGTTCCCGTCCCTAAGTTCGACCGCCGCAAAAATGCCCAAAAAACGGGTGGGCTATAGCCTTGGGGGGAGGGGCTGCCCAAGTTCGTCCGCCGGACTGGGAATGGGGCCAGACTTTGCGAGGGGCCTCCGTGTGCCAAAAATAGGCCGCGGGCACTGCCGCGCCCAAAAATAAGTGCCCGAATGTCCCATCCCCAAGTTCGTCCGCCGCAAAAATGCCCAAAAAACGGGTGGGCTATAGCCTTGGGGGGAGGGGCTGGCTGAGTTCGTCCGCCGGACTAGGAATGGGGCCAGACTTTGCGAGGGGCGTCCGTGTGCCAAAAATAGGGCGCGGGCACTGCCGCGCCCGAAAATAAGCGCCCCAAGGTCCCGTCCCAAAGTTCGTCCGCCGCAAAAATGCCCAAAAAACGGGTGGGCTATAGCCTTGGGGGGAGGGGCTGGCCAAGTTCGTCCGCCGGACTCGGAATGGGGCCAGACTTTGCGAGGGGCCTCTGTGTGCCAAAAATAGGCTGTGGGCACTGCCGCGCCCGAAGGTCCCGTCCCCAAGTTCGTCCGCCGCAAAAATGCCCAAAAAACGGGTGGGCTATAGCCTTGGGGGCAGGGGCTGGCCAAGTTCGTCCGCCGGACACGGAATGGGGCCAGACTTTGCGAGGGGCCTCCGTGTGCCAAAAATAGGCTGCGGGCACTGCCGCACCCAAAAATAAGCACCCGAAGGTCCCGTCCCCAATTTCGTCCGCCGCCAAAATGCCCAAAAAATGGGTGGGCTATACCCTTGGGGGGAGGGGCTGGCCAAGTTCGTCCGCCGGATTCGAAAGGGGCCAGACTTTGCGAGGGCCCTCCATGTGCCAAAAATAGGCCGCGGGCACTTCCGTGCCCAAAAATAAGCGCCCGAAGGTCCCGTCCCCAAGTTCGCCCGCCGCAAAAATGCCCAAAAAACGGGTGGGCTATAGCCTTGGGGGGAGGGGCTGGCCAAGTTCGTCCGCCGGACTCGGAATGGGCCAGACTTTGTGAGGGGCCTCCGTGTGCCAAAAATAAGCGCCCGAAGGTCCCGTCCCCAACTTCGTCCGCCGCAAAAATACCCAAAGAACAGGTGGGCTATAGCCTTGGGGGGAGGGGCAGGCCAAGTTCGTCCGCCGGACTCGGAATGGGGCCAGACTTTACGAGGCGCCTCCGTGCGCCAAAAATAGGCCGCGGGCACTGCCGCGTCCAAAAATAAGCGCCCGATGTGCCCGTCCCCAAATTCGTCCGCCGCAAAAATGCCCAAAAAACGGGTGGGCTATAGCCTTGGGGGGAGGGGCTGGCCAAGTTCGTCCGCCGGACTTGGAATGGGGCCAGACTTTTCGAGGGGCCTCCGTGCGCCAAAAATAGGCCGCGGGCACTGCCGCGCCCAAAAATAAGTGCCCGAAGGTCCCGTCCCCAAGTTCGTCCGCCGCAAAAATGCCCAAAAAAAGGTGGGCTATAGCCTTGGGGGGAGGGCTGGCCAAGTTCGTTCGCCGGACTCGGAATGGGGCCAGACTTTACGAGGCGCCTCCGTGTGCCAAAAATAGGCCGCGGGCACTGCCGCTCCCAAAAATAAGCCCCCGAAGTTCCCGTCCCTAAGTTCGACCGCCGCAAAAATGCCCAAAAAAACGGGTGGGCTATAGCCTTGGGGGGAGGGGCTGCCCAAGTTCGTCCGCCGGACTGGGAATGGGGCCAGACTTTGCGAGGGGCCTCCGTGTGCCAAAAATAGGCCGCGGGCACTGCCGCGCCCAAAAATAAGTGCCCGAATGTCCCATCCCCAAGTTCGTCCGCCGCAAAAATGCCCAAAAAACGGGTGGGCTATAGCCTTGGGGGGAGGGGCTGGCTGAGTTCGTCCGCCGGACTAGGAATGGGGCCAGACTTTGCGAGGGGCGTCCGTGTGCCAAAAATAGGGCGCGGGCACTGCCGCGCCCGAAAATAAGCGCCCCAAGGTCCCGTCCCAAAGTTCGTCCGCCGCAAAAATGCCCAAAAAACGGGTGGGCTATAGCCTTGGGGGGAGGGGCTGGCCAAGTTCGTCCGCCGGACTCGGAATGGGGCCAGACTTTGCGAGGGGCCTCTGTGTGCCAAAAATAGGCTGTGGGCACTGCCGCGCCCGAAGGTCCCGTCCCCAAGTTCGTCCGCCGCAAAAATGCCCAAAAAACGGGTGGGCTATAGCCTTGGGGGCAGGGGCTGGCCAAGTTCGTCCGCCGGACACGGAATGGGGCCAGACTTTGCGAGGGGCCTCCGTGTGCCAAAAATAGGCTGCGGGCACTGCCGCACCCAAAAATAAGCACCCGAAGGTCCCGTCCCCAATTTCGTCCGCCGCCAAAATGCCCAAAAAATGGGTGGGCTATACCCTTGGGGGGAGGGGCTGGCCAAGTTCGTCCGCCGGACTCGGAATGGGGCCAGACTTTGCGAGGGGCCTCCGTGTGCCAAAAATAGGATGCGGGCACTGCCGCGCCCAAATATTAATCGCCCAAAAGTCCCGTCCCCAAGTTCGTCCGCCGCAAAAATGCCCAAAAAACGGGTGGGCTATAGCCTTGGGGGGAGGGGCTGGCCAAGTTCGTCCGCCGGACTCGGAATGGGGCCAGACTTTGCGAGGGGCCTCCGTGTGCCAAAAATAGGCTGCGGGCGCTGCCGCGCCCAAAAATAAGCACCCGAAGTTCCCGTCCCCAAGTTCGTCCGCCGCAAAAATGCCCAAAAAACGGGTGGGCTATAGCCTTGGGGGGAGGGGCTGGCCAAGTTCGTCCGCCGGACTCGGAATGGGGCCAGTCTTTGCGAGGGGCCTCCGTGTCCCAAAAATAGGCCGCGGGCACTGCCGTACCCAAAAATAAGCGCCCGAAGGTCCCGTCCCCAAGTTCGTCCGCCGCAAAAATGCCCAAAAAACGGGTGGGCTATAGCCTTGGGGGGTGTGGCTGGCCAAGTTCGTCCGCCGGACTGGGAATGGGGCCAGACTTTGCGAGGGGCCTCCGTGTGTGAAAAGTAGGCTGCGGGCGCTGCCGCGCCCAAAAATAAGCACCCGAAGGTCCCGTCCCCAAGTTCGTCCGCAGCAAAAATGCCCAAAAAATGGGTGGGCTATAGCCTTGGGGGAAGGGGCTGGCCAAGTTCGTCCACCGGACTCGGAATGGGGCCAGACATTGCGAGGGGCCTCCGTGTGCCAAAAATAGGCCGCGGGCACTGCCGCACCCAAAAATAAGCACCCGAAGGTCCGGTCCCCAAGTTCGTCCGCCGC
>NW_006262872.1:136706-137607 GCF_000493195.1 Citrus x clementina | reverse complement strand
CCGCGCCCAAAAATAAGCGCCTGAAGGTCCCGTCCCCAAGTTCGTCCGCCGCAAAAATGCCCAAAAAATGGGTGGGCTATGGCCTTGGGGGGAGGGGCTGCCCAAGTTCGTCCGCCGAAGTCAGAATGAGGCCAGACTTTCCGAGCGGCCTCCATGTGCCAAAAATAAACCGTGGTCCCTCCCGGGCCCAAAAATAAGTGCCCGAAGGTCCCATCCCCAAGTTCGTCCGCCGCAAAAATGCCCAAAAAACGGGTGGGCTATAGCCTTGGGGGGAGGGGCTGGCCAAGTTCGTCCGCCAGACTCGGAATGGGACCAGACTTTGCGAGGGGCCTCCGATCACCAAAAATAGGATGCGGGCACTGCCGCGCCCAAAAATAAGCGCCCGAAGGTCCCGTCCCCAAGTTCGTCCGCCGCAAAATCCCCAAAAAACGGGTGGGCTATAGCCTTGGGGGGAGGGGCTGGCCAAGTTCGTCCGCCGGAGTCGGAATGGGGCCAGACTTTGCGACGGGCCTCCGTGTGCCAAAAATAGGCCGTAGGCACTTCCGCGCCCAAAAATAAGTGCCAGAAGGTCCCGTCCCCAAGTTCGTCCGCCGCAAAAATGCCCAAAAAATGGGTGGGCTATAGCCTTGGGGGGAGCGGCCGGCCAAGTTCGTCCGCGGGACTCTGAATGGCCCCACACTTTGCGAGGGGCCTCCGTGTGCCAAAAATAGGCTGCCGGCACTTCCGCGCCCAAAAATAAGCGCCCGAAGGTCCCGTCCCCAAGTTCGTCCGCCGCAAAAATCCCCAAAAAATGGGTGGGCTATAGCCTTGGGGGGAGGGGCTGGCCAAGTTCGTCCGCCGGCCTCGGAATGGGGCCAGACTTTGCTACGGGCCTCCGTGTGCCAAAAATAGGCCGCGGGCA
>NW_006262872.1:135168-136576 GCF_000493195.1 Citrus x clementina | reverse complement strand
CGAGGGGACTCCGTGTGCCAAAAATAGGCCGCGGGCACTGCCGCACCGAAAAATAAGCACCCGGACGTCCCGTCCCCAAGTTCGTCCGCCGCAAAAATGCCCAAAAAAGGGGTGGGCTATAGCCTTGGGGGGAGTGCTGGCCAAGTTCGTCCGCCGGACTCGGAATGGGGCCAGACGTTGAGAGGGGACTCCCTGTGCCAAAAATAGGCTGCGGGCACTGCCGCACCCAAAAATAAGCGCCCGAAGGCCCCGTCCCAAAGTTCGTCCGCCGCAAAAATGTCCAAAAAACGGGTGGGCTATAGCCTTGGGGGGAGGGGCTGGCCAAGTTCGTCCGCCGGACTCGGAATGGGGCCAGACATTGAGAGGGGCCTCCGTGTGCCAAAAATAGGCCGCGGGCACTGCCGCGCCCTAAAATAAGGGCCCGAAGGTCCCGTCCCCAAGTTCGTCCGCCGCAAAAATGCCCAAAAAACGGGTGGGCTATAGCCTTGGGGGGAGGGGCTGGCCAAGTTCGTCCGCCGGACTCGGAATGGGGCCAGACTTTGCGAGGGGCCTCCGTGTGCCAAAAATAGGCCGCGGGCACTGCCGCGCCCAAAAATAAGGGCCCGAAGGTCCCGTCCCCAAGTTCGCCCGCCGCACAAATGCCCAAAAAACGGATGGGCTATAGCTTTGGGGGGAGGGGCTGGCCAAGTCAGTCATCGGACTCGGAATGGGGCCAGCCTTTGCGAGGGGCCTCTGTGTGCAAAAAATAGGCCGCGGTCACTGCCGCCCCCAAAAAAATATGCGCCCGAAGGTCCCGTCCGCAAGTTCGTCCGCCGTAAAATTGCCCAAAAAACGGGTGGGCTATAGCCTTGGGGGGAGGGGCTGGCCAAGTTCGTCCGCCGGACTCGGAATGGGTCCAGACTTTGCGAGGGGCCTCCGTGTGCCAAAAATAGGACAAGGGCACTGCCGCGCCCAAAAATAAGCCCCCAAAGGTCCCGTCCCCAAGTTCGTCCGCCGCAAAAGTGCTCAAAAAACGGGTGGGCTATAGCCTTGGGGGGAGGGGCTGGCCAAGTTCGTCCGCTAGACTCGGAATGGGGCCAGACTTTGCGAGGTTCCTCCGTGTGTCAAAAATAGGCCACGGGCACTGCCGCGCCCAAAAATAAGCGCCCGAAGGTCCCGTCCCCAAGTTCGTCCGCCGCAAAAATGCCAAAAAAACGGGTGGGCTATAGCCTTGGGGGGAGGGGCTGGCCAACTTCGTCCGCCGGACTCAGAATGGGGCCAGACTTTGCGAGGGGCCTCCGTGTGCCAAAAATAGGCCACGGCCACTGCCGCGCCCAAAAATAAGCGCCCGAAGGTCCCGTCCCCAAGTTCGTCCGCCGCAAAAGTGCCAAAAAACGGGTGGCCTATAGCCTTGGGGGGAGGGACTGGC
>NW_006262872.1:123940-134411 GCF_000493195.1 Citrus x clementina | reverse complement strand
CGTGTGCCAAAAATAGGCCGGCGGCACTGCGGCGCCCAAAAATAAGTGGCCGAAAGTTCCCTCCCCCAAGTTCGTCCCCCGCAAAAATGCCCAAAAAACGGGTGGGCTATAGCCTTGGGGGGAGGGGCTGGCCAAGTTCGTCCGCCGGACTCAGAAGGGGGCCAGACTTTGCGAGGGGACTCCGTGTGCCAAAAATAAGCCGCGGGCACTGCCGCACCGAAAAATAAGCACCCGGACGTCCCGTCCCCAAGTTCGTCCGCCGCAAAAAAGCCCAAAAAAGGGGTGGGCTATAGCCTTGGGGGGAGTGCTGGCCAAGTTCGTCCGCCGGACTCGGAATGGGGCCAGACGTTGCGAGGGGACTCCCTGTGCCAAAAATAGGTTGCGGGCACTGCCGTACCCAAAAATAAGCGCCCGAAGGTCCCGTCCCCAAGTTCGTCCGCCGCAAAAATGCCCAAAAAACGGGTGGGCTATAGCCTTGGGGGGAGGGGCTGGCCAAGTTCGTCCGCCGGACCCGGAATGGGGCCAGACATTGGGAGGGGCCTCCGTGTGCCAAAAATAGGCCGCGGGCACTGCCGCGCCCAAAAATAAGTGCCCGAAGGTCCCGTCCCCAAGTTCGTCCGCCGCAAAAATGCCCAAAAAACGGGTGGGCTATAGCATTGGGGGGAGGGGCTGGCCAAGTTCGTCCGCCGGACTTGGAATGGGGCCAGACTTTGCGAGGGGCCTCCGTATGCCAAAAATAGGACAAGGGCACTGCCGCGCCCAAAAATAAGCGCCCGAAGGTCCCGTCCCCAAGTTGGTCCGCCGCAAAAGTGCTCAAAAAAAGGGTGGGCTATAGCCTTGGGCGGAGGGGCTGGCCAAGTTCGTTCGCTAGACTCGGAATGGGGCCAGACTTTGCGAGGGTCCTCCGTGTGTAAAAAATAGGCCACGGGCACTGCCGCGCCGGTAAATAAGCACCCGAAGGTCCCGTCCCCAAGTTCGTCCGCCGTAAAAATGTCCAAAAAAGGGGTGGGCTATAGCCTTGGGGGGAGGGGCTGGCCAAGTTCGTCCGCCGGACTCGGAATGGGGCCAGACTTTACGAGGGGCCTCCGTGTGCCAAAAATAGGGCGCGGGCACTGCCGCGCCCAAAAATAAGCACCCGAAGGTCCCGTCCCCAAGTTCGTCCGCCGCAAAAGTGCCCAAAAAATGGGTGGGCTATAGCTTTGGGGGGAGGGGCTGGCCAAGTTCGTCCGCCGGACTCGGAATCGGGCCAGACTTTGTGAGGAGCCTCCGTGTACCAAACCTAGGCCGCTGGCACTGCCGCGCCCAAAAATAAGCGCCCGACGGTCCCGTCCACATGTTCGTCCGCAGTAAAAATGCCCAAAAAACGGGTGGGCTATAGCCTTGGGCGGAGGGGCTGGCCAAGTTCGTCCGCCGGACTCGGAATGGGGCCAGACTTTGCGAGGGGCCTCCGTGTGCCAAAAATAGGCTGCGGGCACTGCCGCGCCCAAAAATAAGCACCCGAAGGGCCCGTCCCCAAGTTCGTCCGCCGCAAAAATGCCCAAAAAACGGGTGGGCTATAGCCTTGGGGGGAGGGGCTGGCCAAGTTCGTCCGCCGGACTCGGAATGGGGCCAGACTTTGCGAGGGGCCTCCGTGAGCCAAAAATAGGCCGCGGGCACTGCCATGCCAAAAAATAAGCGCCCAAAGGTCCTATCCCCAAGTTCGTCCGCCGCAAAAATGCCCAAAAAACGGGTGGGCTATAGCCTTGGGGCGGGGGTTGGCCAAGTTCATCCGCCGGATTCGGAATGGGGTCAGACTTTGCGAGGGGCCTCTGTGTTCCAAAAATAGGCCGCGGGCACTGCCGCGCCCAAAAATAAGCGCCCGAAGGTCCCGTCCCCAAGTTCGTCCGCCGCAAAAATGCCCAAAAAACGGGTGGGCTATAGCCTTGGGGGGGGGGGCTGGCCAAGTTCGTCCGCCGGACTCGGAATGGGGCCAGACTTTGTGAGGGGCCTCCGTGTGCCAAAAATAGGCCGCGGACACTGCTGTGCCCAAAAATAAGCGCCCGAAGGTCCCGTACCCAAGTTCGTCCGCGGCGAAAATGCCCAAAAAACGGGGGGGCTATAGCCTTGGGGGGAGGGCCTGGCCAAGTTCGGAGGCCGGCCTCGAAATGGGGTCAGACTTTGCGAGGGGCCTCCGTGTGCCAAAAATAGGCCGCGGGCACTGCCAAACCCAAAAATAAGCGCCCGAAGGTCCCGTCCCCAAGTTCGTCCGCACCAAAAATGCCCAAAAAAACGGGTGGGCTATAGCTTCGGGGGGAGGGGCTGGCCAAGTTCGTCCGCCGGACTCGGAATCGGGCCAGACTTTGTGAGGAGCCTCCGTGTACCAAAACTAGGCCGCTAGCACTGCCATGCCCAAAAATAAGCGCCCGACGGTCCCGTCCACATGTTCGTCAGCAGCAAAAATGCCCAAAAAACGGGTGGGCTATAGCCTTGGGGGGAGGGGCTGGCCAAGTTCGTCCGCCGGACTCGGAATGGGGACAGACTTTGCGAGGGGCCTCCGTGTGCCAAAAATAGGCCGCTGGCACTGCCGCGCCTAAAAATAAGCGCCCGACGGTCCCTCCCCAAGTTCGTCCGCCCCAAAAATGCCCAAAAAACGGGTGGGCTATAGCCTTGGGGGGAGTGGCTGGCCAACTTCGTCCGCCGGACTCGGAATGGGGCCAGACTTTGCGAGGGGCCTCCGTGTGCCAAAAATAGCCTGCGTGCCAAAAAATAAGCGCCCGAAGGTCCCGTTCCCAAGTTCGTCCGCCGCAAAAATGCCCAAAAAACGGGTGGGCTATAGCCTGGGGGGGAGGGGCTGGCCAAGTTCGTCCCCCGGACTCGGAATGGGGCCAGCCTTTGTGAGGAGCCTACGTGTGCCAAAAATAGGCTGCGCGCCAAAAAATAAGCAACCGAAGGTCCCGTCCCCAAGTTCGTCCGCCGCAAAAATGGCCAAAAAACGGGTGGGCTATAGCCTTGGGGGGAGGGGCTGGCCAATTTGGTCCGCCGGACTCGGAATGGGGCCAGACTTTGCGAGGGGCCTCCGTGTGCCAAAAATAGGCCGGGACCACTGCCGCGCCCAAAAATAAGCGCCCGAAGGTCCCGTCCCCAAGTTCGTCCGCCGCAAAAATGCCCAAAAAACGGGTGGGCTATAGCCTTGGGGGGAGGGGCTGGCCAAGTTCGTCCGCCGGACTCAGAATGGGGTTAGACTTTGCGAGGGGCCTCCGTGTGCCAAAAATAGGCCGCGGGCACTGCCGCGCGCAAAAATAAGCCCCCGAAGGTCCCGTCCCCAAGTTCGTCCGCCGCAAAAATTCCCAAAAAATGGGTGGGCTATAGCCTTGGGGGGAGGGGCTGGCCAAGTTCGTCCGCCGGACTCAGAATGGGGTTAGACTTTGCGAGGGGCCTCCGTGTGCCAAAAATAGGCCGCGGGCACTGCCGCGCGCAAAAATAAGCCCCCGAAGGTCCCGTCCCCAAGTTCGTCCGCCGCAAAAATTCCCAAAAAATGGGTGGGCTATAGCCTTGGGGGGAGGGGCTGGCCAAGTTCGTCCGCCGGACTCGGAATGGGGCCAGACTTTGCGAGAGGCCTCCGGGTACCAAAAATAGGCCGCGGGCACTGCCGCGCCCAAAAATAAGCGCCCGAAGGTCCTGTCCCCAAGTTCGTCCGCCGCAAAAATGCCCAAAAAACGGGTGGGCTATAGCCTTGGGGGGAGGGGCTGGCCAAGTTCGTCCGCCGGACTCGGAATGGGGCCAGACTTTGCGAGGGGTCTCCGTGTGCCAAAAATAGGCCGCGGGCACTGCCGCGCCCAAAAATAAGCGCCCGAAGGTCCAGTCCCCAAGTTCGTCCGCCTCAAAAATGCCAATAAAACGGCTGGGCTATAGCCTTGGGGGGAGGGGCTGGCCAAGTTCGTCCGCCGGACTCGGAATGGGGCCAGACATTACAAGCGGCCTCCGTGTGCCAAAAATAGGCTGCGGGCACTGCCGCATCCAAAAATAAGCGCCCGAATGTCCCGTCCCCAAGTTCGTCCGCCGCAAAAATGCCCAAAAAACGGGTGGGCTATAGCCTTGGGGGGAGGGGCTGGCCAAGTTCGTCCGCCGGACTCGGAATGGGGCCAGACTTTGCGAGGGGCCTCCGAGTGCCAAAAATAGGCCGCGGGCACTGCTGCTCCCAAAAATAAGCGCCCGAAGGTCCCATCCCCACGTTCGTCCGCCGCAAAAATGCACAAAAAACGGGTGGGCTATAGCCTTGGGGGGAGGGGCTGGCCAAGTTCGTCCGCCGGACTCGGAATGGGGCTAGACTTTGCGAGGGGCCACCGTGAGCCAAAAATAGGCCGCGGGCACTACCGCGCGCAAAAATAAGCCCCCGAAGGTCCGGTCCCCAAGTTCGTCCGCCGCAAAAATGCCCAAAAAATGGGTGGGCTATAGCCTTGGGGGGAGGGGCTGGCCAAGTTCGTCCGCCGGACTCGGAATGGGGCCAGACTTTGCGAGGGGCCTCCGGGTACCAAAAATAGGCCGCGGGCACTGCCGCGCCCAAAAATAAGCACCCGAAGGTCCCGTCCCCAAATTCGTCCGCCGCAAAAATGCCCAAAAAATGGGTGGGCTATAGCCTTGGGGGGAGGGGCTGGCCAAGTTCGTCCGCCGGACTCGGAATGGGGCCAGACTTTGCGAGGGGCCTCCCTGTGCCAAAAATAGGCCGCGGGCACTGCCGCGCCCAAAAATAAGCGCCCGAAGGTCGGGGCGCCAAATTCCCCCAGCGGAAAAAGGCCAAAAAAACGGGTGGGCTATAGCCTTGGGGGGAGGGGCTGGCCAAGTTCGTCCGCCGGACTCGGAATGCGGCCAGACTTTGCGAGGGGCCTCCGTGTGCCAAAAATAGGCCACGGGCACTGCCGCGTCCAAAAATAAGCGCCCGAAGGTCGGGACGCCAAAACCCCCCAGCAGAAAAAGGCCAAAAAAACGGGTGGGCTATAGCCTTGGGGGGAGGGGCTGGCCAAGTTCGTCCGCAGGACTCGGAATGGGGCCAGACTTTGCGAGGGGCATCCGTGTGCCAAAAACAGGCCGCGGGCACTGCCGCGCCCGAAAATAAGCGCCCGAAGGTTCCGTCCCCAAGTTCGTCCGCCGCAAAAATGCCCAAAAAACGGGTGGGCTATAGCCTTGGGGGGAGGGGCTGGCCAAGTTCGTCCGCCGGACTCGGAATGGGCCGAGACATTGCGAGGGGCCTCCGTGCGCCAAAAATAGGCCACGGGCACTGGCTCGTCCAAAAATAAGCGGCCAAAGGTCCCGTCCCCAAGTTCGTCCGCCGTAAAAAGGCCCAAAAAACGGGTGGGCTATAGCCTTGGGGGGAGGGGCTGGCCATGTTCGTCCGCCGGACTCGGAATGGGACCAGACTTTGCGAGGGGCCTCCGTGTGCCAAAAATAGGCCGCGGGCACTGCCGCGCCCAAAAATAAGTGCCCGAAGGTCCCGTCCCCAAGTTCGTCCGCCGCAAAAATGCCCAAACAATGGGTGGGCTATAGCCTTGGGGGAAGGGGCTGGCCAAGTTCGTCCGCCGGACTCGGAATGGGGCCAGACTTTGCGAGGGGCCTCCGTGTGCCAAAAATAGGCCGCGGGCTCTGCCGCGCCCGTAAGTAAGCGCCCTAACGTCCCGTCCCCAAGTTCGTCCGCCGCAAAAAAGAGCAAAAAACGGGTGGGCTATAGCCTTGGGGGGAGGGGCTGGCCAAGTTCATCCGCCGGACTCGGAATGGGGCCAGACTTTGCGAGGGGCCTCCATGTGCCAAAAATAGGCCGCGGGCACTGCCGCGCCCGAAGGTCCCGTCCCCAAGTTCGTCCGGCGCAAAAAAGAGCAAAAAACGGGTGGGGTATAGCCTTGGGGGGAGGGGCTGGCCAAGTTCGTTCGCCGGACTTGGAATGGGGCCAGACTTTGCGAGGGTCCTCCGTGTGCCAAAAATAGGCCTCGGGCAGTGCCGCGCCCAAAAATAAGCACCCGAAGGTCCCGTCCCCAAGTTCGTCCGCCGCAAAAATGCCCAAAAAACGGGTGGGCTATAACCTTGGGGGGAGGGGCTGGCCAACTTCGTCCGCCGGACTCGGAATAGGGCCAGACTTTGCGAGGGGCCTCCGTGTGCCAAAAAGAGGCCGCGGGTAATGCCGCGCCGAAAAATAAGCGCCCGAAGGTCCCGTCCCCAAGTCCGTCCGCCGCAAAAATGCCCAACCATCGGGTGGGCTATAGCCTTGGGGGGAGGGGCTGGCCAAGTTCGTCCGCCGGACTCGGAATGGGGCCAGAGTTTGCGAGGGGCCTCCGTGTGCCAAAAATAGGCCGCGGACACTGCCGTCCCCAAAAATAAGTGCCCGAAGGACCCGTCCCCTAGTTCGTCCGCCGCAAAAATGCCCAAAAAACGGGTGGGCTATACCCTTGGGGGGAGGGGCTGGCCAAGTTCGTCCGCCGGACTCGGAATGGGGCCAGACCTTGCGAGGGGCCTCCGTGTGCCAAAAATAGGCCGCGGGCACTGCCGCGCCCAAAAATAAGCGCCCGAAGGTCCCGTCCCCAAGTTCGTCCGCCGCAAAAATACCCAAAAATCGGGTGGGCTATAGCCTTGGGGGGAGGGGCTGGCCAAGTTCGTCCGCCGGACTCGGAATGGGGCCAGACTTTGAGAGGGTCCTCCGTGTGCCAAAAATAAGCGCCTGAAGGTCCCGTCCCCAAGTTCGTCCGCCGCAAAAATGCCCAAAAAATAGGAGGGCTATAGCCTTGGGGGGAGGGGCTGGCCAAGTTCGTCCGCCGGACTCGGAATGGGGCCAGACTTTGCGAGGGGCCTCCGTGTGCCAAAAATAGGCTGCAGGCACTGCCGCGCCCAACAATAAGTGCCCAAAGGTCCCGTTCCCTAGTTCGTCCGCCGCAAAAATGCCCAAAAAATAGGTGGGCTATAGCCTTGGGGGGAGGGGCTGGCCAAGTTCGTCCGCCGAACTCGGAATGGGGCCAGACTTTGCGAGGGGACTCCGTGTGCCAAAATAGGGCGGGGGCCCTGCCGCGCCCAAAAATAAGCGCCCGAAGGTCCCGTCCCCAAGTTCGTCCGCCGCAAAAATACCCAAAAATCGGGTGGGCTATAGCCTTGGGGGGAGGGGCTGGCTAAGTTCGTCCGCCGGACTCGGAATGGGGCCAGACTTTGCGAGGGGCCTCCATGTGCCAAAAATAGGACGCGGGCACTGCCGCGCCCAAAAATAAGCGCCCGAAGGTCCCGTCCCCAAGTTCGTCCGCCGCAAAAAAGCCCAAAAAACGGGTGGGCTATAGCCTTGGGGGGAGGGGCTGGCCAAGTTCGTCCGCCGGACTCGGAATGGGGCCAGACTTTACGAGGGGCCTCCGTGTGCCAAAAATTGGCCGCTGTCACTGCCGCGCCCAAAAATAAGCGCCCGAAGGTCCCGTCCCCAAGTTCGTCCGCCGCACAAATGCCCAAAAAACGGGTGGGCTATAGCCTTGGGGGGAGGGGCTGGCCAAGTTCGTCCGCTGGACTCGGAATGGGGCCAGACTTTGCGAGGGTCCTCCGTGTGCCAAAAATAGGCCGCAGGCACTGCCGCGCCCAAAAATAAGCGCCCGAAGGTCCCGTCCCCAAGTTCGTCTGCCGCAAAAAAGCCCAAAAAACGGGTGGGCTATAGCCTTGGGGGGAGGGGCTGGCCAAGTTCGTCCGCCGAACTCGGAATGGGGCCAGACTTTGCGAGGGTCCTCCGTGTGCCAAAATAAGGCGGGGGCACTGCCGCGCCCAAAAATAAGCGCCCGAAGGTCCCGTCCCCAAGTTCGTCCGCCGCAAAAATAACCAAAAATCGGGTGGGCTATAGCCTTGGGGGGAGGGGCTGGCCAAGTTCGTCCGCCGGACTCGGAATGGGGCCAGACTATGCGAGGGTCTTCCGTGTGCCAAAAATAGGACGCGGGCACTGCCGCGCTCAAAAATAAGCGCCCGAAGGTCCCATCCCCAAGTTCGTCCGCCGCAAAAAAGCCCAAAAAACGGGTGGGCTATAGCCTTGGGGGGAGGGGCTGGCCAAGTTCGTCCGCTGGACTCGGAATGGGGCCAGACTTTGCGAGGGGCTTCCGTGTGACGAAAATAGGACGCGGTCACTGCCGCGCCCAAAAATAATCGCCCGAAGGTTCCGCCCCCAAGTTCGATCGCCGCAAAAATGCCATAAAAACGGGTGGGCTATAGCCTTGGGGGGAGGGGCTGGCAAAGTTCGTCCGCCGGACTTGGAATGGGGCCAGACTTTGCGAGGGGCCTCGGTGTGCCAAAAATAGGCCGCGTGCACTGCCGTGCACAAAAATAAGCGCCCGATAGTCCCGTCCCCAAGTTCGTCCGCCGCAAAAATGCCCAAAAAATGGGTGGGCTATAGCCTTGGGGGGAGGGGCTGTCCAAGTTCGTCCGCCGGACTGGGAATGGGGCCAGACTTTGCGAGGGGCCTCCGTGTGCCAAAAATAGGCCGCTGGCACTGCCGCGCCCAAAAATAAGCGCCCAAGGACCCGTCCCCAAGTTCGTCCGCCGCAAAAATGCCCAAAAAACCGGTGGGCTAGAGCCTTGGGGGGAGGGGCTGAACAAGTTCGTCCGCCGGACTCGGAATGGGGCCAGACTTTGCGAGGGGCCACCGTGTGCCAAAAATTGGCCGCGGGCACTGCCGCGCCCAAAAATAAGAGCCCGAAGGTCCCGTCCCCAAGTTCGTCCTCCGCAAAAATGCCCAAAAAACGGGTGGGCTATAGCCTTGGGGGGAGGGGCTGGCCAAGTTCGTCCGCCGGACTCGGAATGGGGCCAGACTTTCCGAGGGGACTCTGTGTGCCAAAAATAGGCCACGGGCACTGCCGCGCCCAAAAATAAGCATCCGAATGTCCCGTCCCCAAGTTCGTCCGCCGCAAAAATGCCCAAAAAACGGGTGGGCTATAGGGTTGGGGGGAGGGGCTGGCCAAGTTCGTCCGCCGGACTCGGAAGGGGGCCAGACTTTGCGAGAGGGCCTCCGTGTGCCAAAAATAGGCCGCGGGCACTGCCGCGCCCAAAAAGAAGCGCCCGAAGGTCCCGTCCCCAAGTTCTTCCGCCGTAAAAATGGCCAAAAAACGGGTGGGCTATAGCCTTGGGGGGAGGGCCAAGTTCGTCCGCCGGACTCGGAATGTGGCCAGACATTGCGAGGGGCCTCGGTGTGCCAAAAATAGGCCGCGGGCACTGCCGTGCCCAAAAATAAGCGCCCGATAGTCCCGTCCCCAAGTTCGTCCGCAGCAAAAATGCCCAAAAAATGGGTGGGCTATAGCCTTGGGGGGAGGGGCTGTCCAAGTTCGTCCGCCGGACTGGGAACGGGTCCAGACTTTGCAAGGGGCCTCCGTGTGCCAAAAATAGGCTGCGCACCCAAAAATAAGCGCCCGAAGGTCCCGTCCCCAAGTTCGTCCGCCGAAAAAATGCCCAAAAAACGGGTGGGCTATAGCCTTGGGGGGAGGGGCTGGCCAAGTTCGTCCCCCGGACTCGGAATGGGGCCAGACTTTGCGAGGAGCCTACGTGTGCCAAAAATAGGCTGCGTGCCAAAAAATAAGCGCCCGAAGGTCCCATTCCCAAGTTCGTCCGCCGCAAAAATGCCCAAAAAACGGGTGGGCTATAGCCTTGGGGGGAGGGGCAGGCAAAGTTCGTCCGCTGGACTCGGAATGGGGCCAGACTTTGCGAGGGGCCTCCGTGTGCCAAAAATATTCCGCGGGCACTGCCGCGCCCAAAAATAAGCGCCCGAAGGTCCCGTCCCCAAGTTCGTCCGCCGCAAAAATGCCCAAAAAACGTGTGGGCTATAACCTTGGGGGGGGGGGCTGGCCAAGTCGTCCGCCGGACTCGGAATGGGGCCAGACTTTGTGAGGGGCCGCCGTGTGCCAAAAATAGGCCGCGGACACTGCTGCGCCCAAAAATAAGCGCCCGAAGGTCCCGTCCCCAAGTTCGTCCGCCGCAAAAATGCCCAAAAAACGGGTGGGCTATAGCTTTGGGGGGAGGGGCTGGCCAAGTTCGTCCGCCGGACTCGCAATCGGGCCAGACTTTGTGAGGAGCCTCCGTGCGCCAAAACTAGGACGCTGGCACTGCCGCACCCAAAAATAAGCGCCCGACGGTCCCGTCCACATGTTCGTCCGCAGCAAAAATGCCCAAAAAACGGGTGGGCTATAGCCTTGGGGGGAGGGGCTGGCCAAGTTCGTCCGCCGGACTCGGAATGGGGCCAGACTTTGCGAGGGGCCTTCGTGTGCCAAAAATAGGTCGCTGGCACTGCCGCGCCTAAAAATAAGCGCCCGACGGTCCCGTCCCCAAGTTCGTCCGCAGCAAAAATGCCCAAAAAACGGGTGGGCTATAGCCTTGGGGGGAGGGGCTGGCCAAGTTCGTCCGCCGGACTCGGAATGGGGCCAGATTTTGGGAGGGGCCTCCGTGTGCCAAAAATAGGCCGCGGGCACTGCCGCGCCCAAAAATAAGCGCCCGAAGGTCCCGTCCC
>NW_006262872.1:122783-123441 GCF_000493195.1 Citrus x clementina | reverse complement strand
GGGCACTGCCACGCCCAAAATAAAGCACCCGAAGGTCCCATCCCCAAGTTCGTCCGCCGCAAAAATGCCCAAAAAACGGGTGCGCTATAGCCTTGGGGGGAGGGGCTGGCCATGTTCGTCCGCCGGACTCGGAATGGGGCCAGACTTTGCGAGGGGCCTCCGTGTGCTAAAAATAGACCGCAGGCACTGCCGCGCCCAAAAATAAGCACCCAAATGTCCCGTCCCCAAGTACGTCCGCCGCAAAAATGCCCAGAAAACGGGTGAGCTATAGCCTTGGGGGGAGGGGCTGGCCAAGTTCATCCGCCGGACTCGGAATGGGGCCAGACTTTACGAGGGGCCTCCGTGTAGCAAAAATAGGCCGCGGGCACTGCTGCGCCCAAAAATAAGCACCCGAAGGTCCCGTCCCCAAGTTCGTCCGCCGCAAAAATGACCAAAAAACGGGTGGGCTCTAGCCTTGGGGGGAGGGGCTGGCCAAGTTCGTCCGCCGGACTCGGAATGGGGCCAGACTTTGCGAGGGGCCCCCGTGTGCCAAAAATAGGCCGTGGGCACTGCCGCGCCCAAAAATAAGTGCCCGAAGGTCCCGTCCCCAAGTTCGTTCTGCCGCAAAAATGCCCAAAAAACGGGTGGGCTAATGCCTTGGGGGGAGGGGCTGGCCAAG
>NW_006262872.1:110715-117912 GCF_000493195.1 Citrus x clementina | reverse complement strand
CGCGGGCACTGCCGGCCCCAAATATAAGCGCCCGAAGGTCCCGTCCCCAAGTTCGTCCGACGCAAAAATGCCCAAAAAACGGGTGGGCTATAGCCTTGGGGGGAGGGGCTGGCCAAGTTCCTCCGCCGGACTCGGAATGGGGCCAGACTTTGCGAGGGGCCTCCGTGTGCCAAAAATAGGCCGCAGGTACTGCCGCGCCCAAAAATAAGCGCCCGAAGGTCCCGTTCCCAAGTTCGTCCGCCACAAAAATGCCGAAAAAATGGGTGGGCTATAGCCTTGGGGGGAGGGGCTGGCCAAGTTCGTCCGCCGGACTCGGAATGGGGCCAGACTTTGCGAGGGGCCTCCGTGTGCCAAAAATAGGCCGCGGGTACTGCCGCGCCCAAAAATAAGCACTCGAAGGTCCCGTCCCCAAATTCGTCCGCCGCAAAAATTCCCAAAAAACGGGTGGGCTATAGCCTTGGGGGGAGGGGCTGGCCACGTTCGTCCGCCAGACTCGGAATAGGGCCAGACTTTGCGTGGGGCCTCCGTGTGCCAAAAATAGGCCACGGGTACTGCCGCACCCAAAAATAAGCGCCCGAAGGTCCCGTCCCCAAGTTCGTCCGCCGCAAAAATGCCCAAAAAACGGGTGGGCTATAGCCTTGGGGGGAGGGGCTGGACATGTTCATCCGTCGGACTCGGAATGGGGACAGACTTTGCGAGGGGCCTCTGTGTACCAAAAATAGGCCGCGGGCACTGCCGCGCCCTAAAATAAGTGCCCGAAGGTCCCGTCCCCAAGTTCGTCCGCCGCAAAAATGCCCAAAAAAAGGGTGGGCTATAGCCTTGGGGGGAGGGGCTGGACATGTTCATCCGCCGGACTCGGAATGGGGACAGACTTTGCGAGGGGCCTCCGTGTACCAAAAATAGGCCGCGGGCACTGCCGCGCCCAAAAATAAGTTCCCGAAGGTCACGTCCTCAAGTTCGTCCGCCGCAAAAATGCCTAAAAAACGGGTGGGCTATAGCCTTGGGTGGAGGGGCTGGCCAAGTTCGTCCGCCGGACTCGGAATGGGGCCAGACTTTGCGAGCGGCCTCCGTGTGCCAAAAATAGGCCGCGGGCACTGCCGCGCCCAAAAATAAGCGTCCGAAGGTCCCGTCCCCAAGTTCGTCCGCCGCAAAAAAGAGCAAAAAACGGGTGGGCTATAGCCTTGGGGGGAGGGGCTGGCCAAGTTCGACGCCGCAAAAAAGAGCAAAAAACGGGTGGGATATAGCCTTGGGGGGAGGGGCTGGCCAAGTTCGTCCGCCGGATTCGGAATGGGGCCAGACTTTGCGAGGGGCCTCCGTTTGCCAAAAATAGGCCCCGGGCACTGCCGCGCCCAAAAATTAGCATCCGAAGGTCCCGTCCCCTAGTTCGTCCGCCGCAAAAATGCCCAAACAATGGGTGGGCTATAGCC
Organism: Citrus x clementina; assembly: GCF_000493195.1. Classification (NCBI taxonomy): domain Eukaryota; kingdom Viridiplantae; phylum Streptophyta; class Magnoliopsida; order Sapindales; family Rutaceae; genus Citrus; species Citrus x clementina. The sequence goes on along the minus strand of NW_006262872.1, from coordinate 116,485 downwards.
TTGGGGGAAGGGGCTGGCCAAGTTCGTCCGCCGGACTCGGAATGGGGCCAGACTTTGCGAGTGGCCTCCGTGTACCAAAAATGGGCCGCGGGCACTGCCGCGCCCGTAAGTAAGCGCCCGAAGGTCCCGTCCCCAAGTTCGTCCGCCGTAAAAAAGAGCAAAAAACGGGTGGGCTATAGCCTTGGGGGGAGGGGCTGGCCAAGTTCGTCCGCCGGACTCGGAATGGGGCTAGACTTTGCGAGGGGCCTCCGTGTGCCAAAAATAGGCCGCGGGCACTGCCGCGCGCAAAAATAAGCCCCCGAAGGTCCCGTCCCCAAGTTCGTCCGCCGCAAAAATGCCCAAAAAACGGGTGGGCTATAGCCTTGGGGGGAGGGGCTGGCCAACTTCGTCCGCCGGACTCGGAATGGGGCCAGACTTTGCGAGGGGCCTCCGGGTACCTAAAATAGGCCGCGGGCACTGCCGCGCCCAAAAATAAGCACCCGAAGGTCCCGTCCCCAAGTTCGTCCGCCGCAAAAATGCCCAAAAAACGGGTGGGCTATAGCCTTGGGGGGAGGGGCTGGCCAAGTTCGTCCGCCGGACTCGGAATGGGGCCAGACTTTGCGAGGGGTCTCCATGTGCCAAAACTAGGCCGCGGTCACTGCCGTGGCCAAAAATAAGCGCCCGAAGATCCAGTCCCCAAGTTCGTCCGCCTCAAAAATGCCAATAAAACGGGTGGGCTATAGCCTTGGGGGGAGGGGCTGGCCAAGTTCGTCCGCCGGACTCGGAATGGGCCCAGACATTACAAGCGGCCTCCGTGTGCCAAAAATAGGCCGCGGGCACTGCCGCATCCAAAAATAAGCGCCCGAATGTCCCGTCCCCAAGTTCGTCCGCCGCAAAAATGCCCAAAAATTGGGTGGGTTATAGCCTTGGGGGGAGGGGCTGGCCAAGTTCGTCTTCCGGACTCGGAATGGGGCAAGACTTTGCGAGCGGCCTCCGTGTGCCAAAAATTGGCCGCGGGCACTGCCGCGGCCAAAAATAAGCACCCGAAGGTCCCGTCCCCATGTTCGTCCGCCTCAAAAATGCCAATAAAACGGGTGGGCTATAGCCTTGGGGGGAGGGGCTGGCCAAGTTCGTCCGCCGGACTCGGAATGGGGCCAGACTTTACAAGCGGCCTCCGTGTGCCAAAAATAGGCCACGGGCACTGCCGCATCCAAAAATAAGCGCCCGAATGTCCCGTCCCCAAGTTCGTCCGCCACAAAAATGCCCAAAAAACGGGTGGGTTATAGCCTAGGGGGGAGGGGCTGGCCAAGTTCGTCTTCCGGACTTGGAATGGGGCCAGACATTGCGAGGAGCCTCTGTGTGCCAAAAATAGGCCGCGGGCACTGCCGCGCCCAAAAATAAGTGCCCGAAGGTCCCGTCCCCAAGTTTGTTCGCCGCAAAAATGCCCATAAAACGGGTTGGGTATAGCCTTGGGGGGAGGGGCTGGCCAAGTTCGTCCGCCGGACTCGGAATGGGGCCTAGACTTTGCGAGGGGCCTCTGTGTGCCAAAAATAGGCCGCGGGCACTGCCGTCCCCAAAAATAAGTGCCCGAAGGTCCCGTCCCCAAGTTCGTCCGCCGCAAAAATGCCCATAAAACGGGTGGGCTATAGCCTTGGGGGGAGGGCCTGGCCAACTTCGTCCGCCGGACTCGGAATGCGGCCAGTCTTTGCGAGGGGCCTCCGTGTGCCAAAAATAGGCCGCGGGCACTGCCGCGCCCAAAAATAAGCGCCTGAAGGTCCCGTCCCCACGTTCGTCCGCCGCATAAATGCCCAAAAATCGGGTGGGATATAGGCTTGGGGGGTGAGGCTGGCCAAGTTCGTCCGCCGGACTCGGAATGGGGCCAGACTTTGCGAGGGGCATCCATGTGCCAAAAATAGGCCGCGGGCACTGCCGCACCCAAAAATAAGCACCCGAAGGTGCGGTCCCCAAGTTCGTCCGCCGCAAAAATGCCCAAAAAACGGGTGCGCTATAGCCTTGGGGGGAGGGGCTCGCCAAGTTCATCCGCCGAACTCGGAATGGGGCCAGACTTTGCGAATAGCCTCCGTGTGCCAAGAATAGGCCGCGGGCACTGCCACGCTCAAAAATAAGCGCCTGAAGGTCCCGTCCCCAAGTTCGTCCGCCGCAAAAATGCCCAAAAAACGGGTGGGCTATAGCCTTGGCGGTAGGGGCTGGCCATGTTCGTCCGCCGCATTCGGAATGGGGCCAGACTTTGCGAGGGGCCTCCGTGTGCCAAAAATAGGCCGTGGGCACTGCCGCGCCCAAAAATAAGCGTCCGAAGGTCCCGTCCCCTAGTTCGTCGGCCTTAAAAATGCCCAAAAAACGGGTGGGCTATAGCCTTGGGGGGAGGGCCTGGCCAAGTTCGTCCGCCGGACTCGGAATGCGGCCAGACTTTGCGAGGGGCCTCCGTGTGCCAAAAATAGGCCGCGGGCACTGCCGCGCCCAAAAATAAGCGCCTGAAGGTCCCGTCCCCACGTTCGTCCGCCGCATAAATATCCAAAAATCGGGTGGGATATAGGCTTGGGGGGTGGGGCTGGCCAAGTTCGTCCGCCGGACTCGGAATGGGGCCAGACTTTGCGAGGGGCATCCATGTGCCAAAAATAGGCCGCGGGCACTGCCGCACCCAAAAATAAGCACCCGAAGGTCCCGTCCCCAAGTTCGTCCGCCGCAAAAATGCCCAAAAAAAGGGTGGGCTATAGCCTTGGGGGGTGGGGCTGGCCAAGTTCGTCCGCCGGAGTCGGAATCGGGCCAGACTTTCCGAAGGGCCTCCGTGTGCCAAAAATAGGCCGCGGGCACTGCCGTGCCCAAAAATAAGCGCCCGAAGGTCCCGTCCCCAAGTTCTTCCTCTGCAAAAATTCCCAAAAAACGGGTGGGCTATAGCCTTGGGGGGAGGGGCTGGCCAAGTTAGTCCGCCGGACTCGGAATGGGGCCAGACTTTGCGAGGGGCCTCCGTTTGCCAAAAATAGGCCGCGGGCACTGCGGCGCCCAAAAATTAGCATCCGAAGGTCCCGTCCCCTAGTTCGTCCGCCGTAAAAATTCCCAAAAAACGGGTGGGCTATAGCCTTGGGGGGAGGGGCTGGCCAAGTTCGTCCGCCGGATTCGGAATGGGGCTAGACTTTGCGAGGGGCCTCCGTTTGCCAAAAATAGGCCGCGGGCACTGCCGGGCCCAAAAATTAGTATCCGAAGGTCCCGTCCCCTAGTTCGTCCGCCGCAAAAATGCCCAAAAAACGGGTGGGCTATAGCCTTGGGGGGAGGGGCTGGCCAAGTTCGTCCGGCGGACTCGGAAAGGGGCCAGACTTTGCGAGGGGCCTCGGTGTGCCAAAAATAGGCTGTGGGCACTGCCACGCCCAAAAATAAGCACCCGAAGGTCCCATCCCCAAGTTCATCCGCCGCAAAGATGCCCAAAAAACGGGTGGGCTATAGCCTTGGGGGGAGGGCTGGCCAAGTTCGTCCGCCAGACTCGGAATGCGGCCAGGCTTTGCGAGGGGCCTCCGTGTGCCAAAAATAGGCCACGGGCACTGCCGCGTCCAAAAATAAGCTCCCGAAGGTCGGGACGCCAAAACCCCCCAGCAGAAAAAGGCCAAAAAAACGGGTGGGCTATAGCCTTGGGGGGAGGGGCTGGCCAAGTTCGTCCGCCGGACTCGGAATGGGGCCAGACTTTGGGAGGGGCATCCGTGTGCCAAAAATAGGCCGCGGGCACTGCCGCGCCTGAAGGTCCCGTCCCCAAGTTCGTCCGCCGCAAAAATGCCCAAAAAATGGGTGGGCTATAGCCTTGGGGGGAGGGGCTGGCCAAGTTCGTCCGCCGGACTCGGAATGGGCCGAGACATTGCGAGGGGCCTCCGTGCGCCAAAAATATGCCGCGGGCACTGGCTCATCCAAAAATAAGCGGCCAAAGGTCCCGTCCCCAAGTTCGTCCGCCGTAAAAAGGCCCAAAAAACGGGTGGGCTATAGCCTTGGGGGGAGGGGCTGGCCATGTTCGTCCGCCGGACTCGGAATGGGGCCAGACTTTGCGAGGGGCCTCCGTGTGCCAAAAATAGGCCGCGGGCACTGCCGCACCCAAAAATAAGTGCCCGAAGGTCCCGTCCCCAAGTTCGTCCGCCGCAAAAATGCCCAAACAATGGGTGGGCTATAGCCTTGGGGGAAGGGGCTGGCCAAGTTCGTCCGCCGGACTCGGAATGGGGCCAGACTTTGCGAGGGGCCTCCGTGTGCCAAAAATAGGCCGCGGGCACTACCGCGCCCATAAGTAAGCACCCGAAGGTCCCATCCCCAAGTTCGTCCGCCGCAAAAAAGAGCAAAAAACGGGTGGGCTATAGCCTTGGGGGGAGGGGCTGGCCAAGTTCGTCCGCCGGATTCGGAATGGGGCCAGACTTTGCGTGGGGCTCCGTGTGCCAAAAAGAGGCCGCGGGCACTGCCGCGCCCAAAAATAAGCGCCCGAAGGTCCCGTCCCCAACTTCGTCCGCCGCAAAAATGCCCAAAAAACGGGTGGGCTATAGCCTTGGGGGGAGGGGCTGGCCAAGTTCGTCCGGCGGACTCGGAATGGGGCCAGACTTTGCGTGGGCCTCCGTGTGCCATAAATAGGCTGCGGGCACTGCCGCGCCCAAAAATAGGAGCCCGAAGGTCCCGTCCCCAAGTTCGTCCGCCGCAAAAATGCCCAAAAAATGGGTGGGCTATAGCCTTGGGGGGAGGGGCTGGCCAAGTTCGTCCGGCGGACTTGGAATGAGGCCAGACTTTGCGAGGGGCCTCCGTGTACCAAAAATAGGCTACGGGCACTGCCGCGCCCAAAAATAGGAGCCTGAAGGTCCCGTCCCCAAGTTCGTCCGCCGCAAAAATGCCCAAAAAACGGGTGGGCTATAGCCTTGGGGGGAGGGGCTGGCCAAGTTCGTCCGCCGGACTCGGAATGGGGCCAGACTTTGCGAGGGGCCTCCGTGTGCCAAAAATAGGCCACCGGCACTGCCGCATCGAAAAATAAACCCCCGAAGGTCGGGGCGCCAAAACCCCCCAGCGGAAAAAGGTCAAAAAAACGGGTGGGCTATAGCCTTGGGGGGAGGGGCTGGCCAAGTTCGTCCGCCGGACTCAGAATGGGGCCAGACTTTGTGAGGGGCATCCGTTTGCCAAACATAGGCCGCAGGCACTGCCGTGCCCAAAAATAAGCACCCGAAGGTCCCGTCCCCAAGTTCGTCCGCCGCAAAAATGCCCAAAAAACGGGTGGGCTATAGCCTTGGGGGGAGGGGCTGGGCAAGTTCGTCCGCCGGACTCGGAATGGGGCCAGACTTTGCGATGGGCCTCCGTGTGCCAAAACTAGGCCGTGGGCACTGCTGCGCCCAAAAATAAGCGCCCGAAGGTCCCGTCCCCAAGTTCGTCCGCCGCAAATATGCCCAAAAAACGGGTGGGCTATAGCCTTGGGGGGAGGGGCTGGCCAAGTTCGTCCGCCGGATTCGGAATGGGGCCAGACTTTGCGAGGGGCATCCGTGTGCCAAAAATAGGCCGCGGGCACTGCCGCGCCCGAAAATAAGCGCCCGAAGGTCCCATTCCCATGTTCGTCCGCCGCAAAAATGCCCAAAAAATGGGTGGGCTATAGCCTTGGGGGGAGGGGCTGGCCAAGTTCGTCCGGCGGACTCGGAATGGGGCCAGACTTTGCGTGGGGCTCCGTGTGCCAAAAATAGGCCGCGGGCACTGCCGCACCCAAAAATAAGCGCCCGAAGGTCCCGTCCCCAAGTTCGTCCGCCGCAAAAATGCCCAAAAAACGGGTGGACGA
>NW_006262872.1:102336-103036 GCF_000493195.1 Citrus x clementina | reverse complement strand
AAGTTCGTCCGCCGCAAAAATGCCCAAAAAACGGGTGGGCTATAGTCTTGGGGGGAGGGGCTGGCCAAGTTCGTCCGCCGGACTCGGAATGGGGCCAGACTTTGCGAGGGGCCTTCGTGTGCCAAAAATAGGCGCGGGCACTGCCGCGCCCAAAAATAAGTGCCCGAAGGTCCCGTCCCCAAGTTCGTCCGCCTCAAAAATGCCCAAAAAATGGGTGGGCTATATCCTTGGGGGGAGGGGCTGGCCAAGTTCGTCCGCCGGACTCGGAATGGGGCCAGACTTTGCAAGGGGCCTCCGTGTGCCAAAAATAGGCCGCGGGCACTGCCGCGCCCAAAAAAAAGTGCCCGAATGTCCCGTCCCCAAGGTCGTCCGCCGCAAAAATGCCCAAAAAACGGGTGGGCTATAGCCTTGGGGGGAGGGGCTGGCCAAGTTCGTCCGCCGGACTCGGAATGGGGCCAGACTTTCCGAGGGGCCTTCGTGTGCCAAAAATAGGCCGCGGACACTGCCGCGCCCAAAAATAAGCGCCCGAAGGTCCCGTCCCCAAGTTCGTCCTCCGCAAAAATGCCCAAAAAATGGGTGGGCTATAGACTTGGGGGGAGGGGCTGGCCAAGTTCGTTCGCCGGACTCGGAATGGGGCCAAACTTTGCGAGGGGCCTCCGTGTGCCAAAAATAGGCCGCGGGCACTGCCGCGCCCAAAAAT
>NW_006262872.1:100642-101960 GCF_000493195.1 Citrus x clementina | reverse complement strand
CCGGTACCCAAGTTCGTCCGCCAAAAAAATGCCCAAAAAACGGGTGGGCTATAGCCTTGGGGGGAGGGGCTGGCCAAGTTCGTCCGCCGGACTCGGAATGGGGCCAGACTTTACTGGGGCCTCCGTGTGCCAAAAGTAGGCCGCGGGCACTGCCGCGCCCAAAAATAAGCACCCGAAGGCTCCGTCCCCAAGTTCGTCCTCCGCAAAAATGCCCAAAAAACGGGTGGGCTATAGTCTTGGGGGGAGGGGCTGGCCAAGTTCGTCCGCCGGACTCGGAATGGGGCCAGACTTTGCGAGGGGCCTCCGTGTGCCAAAAATAGGCCGCGGGCACTGACACGCCCAAAAATAAGCACCCGAAGGTCCCGTCCCCAAGTTCATCCTCTGCAAAAATTCCCAAAAAACGGGTGGGCTATAGCCTTGGGGGGAGGGGCTGGCCAAGTTCGTCCGCCGGACTCGGAATGGGGCCAGACTTTGCGTGGCGCCTCCGTGTGCCAAAAATAGGCCGCGGGAACTGCCGTGCCCAAAAAAAAGTGCCCGAATGTCCCGTCCCCAAGGTCGTCCGCCGCAAAAATGCCCAAAAAACGGGTGGGCTATAGCCTTGGGGGGAGGGGCTGGCCAAGTTCGTCCGCCGGACTCGGAATGGGGCCAGACTTTCCGAGGGGCCTTCGTGTGCCAAAAATAGGCCGCGGACACTGCCGCGCCCAAAAATAAGCGCCCGAAGGTCCCGTCCCCAAGTTCGTCCTCCGCAAAAATGCCCAAAAAATGGGTGGGCTATAGACTTGGGGGGAGGGGCTGGCCAAGTTCGTTCGCCGGACTCGGAATGGGGCCAAACTTTGCGAGGGGCCTCCGTGTGCCAAAAATAGGCCGCGGGCACTGCCGCGCCCAAAAATAAGCGCCCGAAGGTCCTGTCCCCAAGCTCGTCCACAGCAAAAATGCCCAAAAAACGGGTGGGCTATAGCCTTGGGGGGAGGGGCTGGCCAAGTTCGTCCGCCGGACTCGGAATGGGGCCAGACTTTGCGAGAGGCCTCCGTGTGCCAAAAATAGGCTGCGGTCACTGCCGCACCCAAAAATAAGTGCCCGAAGGTCCCGTCCCCAAGTTCATCCACCGTAAAAATGCCCAAAAAACGGGTGGGCTATAGCCTTGGGGGGAGGGGCTGGCCAAGTTCGTCCACCGGACTCGGAATGGGGCCAGACATTGCGAGGGGCCTCCGTGTACCAAAAATAGGCCGCTGGCACTGCCGCACCGAAAAATAAGCGCTCGAAGGTCCCGTCCCCAAGTTCTTCCGCCGCAAAAATGCCCAAAAAACGGGTGGGCTAT
>NW_006262872.1:97333-100040 GCF_000493195.1 Citrus x clementina | reverse complement strand
CAGACTTTGCGAGGGGCCTCCGTGTGCCAAAAGTAGGCTGTGGGCACTTCCGAACACAAAAATAAGCGCCCGAAGGTCCCGTCCCCAAGTTCGTCCGCTGCAAAAATGCCCAAAAAACGGGTGGGCTATCGCCTTGGGGGGGGGGGGGGGCCAAGTTCGTCCGCCGGACTCGGAATGGGGCCAGACTTTGCGAGGGGCCTCCCTGTGCCAAAAATAGGCCGCGGGCACTGCCGCGCCCAAAAATAAGTGCCCGAAGGTCCCGTCCCCAAGTTCGTCCGCCGCAAAAATGCCCAAAAAATGGGTGGGCTATAGCCTTGGGGGGAGGGGCTGGCCAAGTTCGTCCGCCGGACTCGGAATGGGGCCAGACTTTGCGAGGGGCCTTCGTGTGCCAAAAATAGGCCGCGGACACTGCCGCGCCCAAAAATAAGCGCCCGAAGGTCCCGTCCCCAAGTTCGTCCTCCGCAAAAATGCCCAAAAAATGGGTGGGCTATAGACTTGGGGGGAGGGGCTGGCCAAGTTCGTCCGCTGGACTCGGAATGGGGCCAGACTTTGCGAGGGGCCTCCATGTGCCAAAAATAGGCCGCGGGCACTGACACGCCCAAAAATAAGCACCCGAAGGTCCCGTCCCCAAGTTCATCCTCTGCAAAAATTCCCAAAAAACGGGTGGGCTATAGCCTTGGGGGGAGGGGCTGGCCAAGTTCGTCCGCCGGACTCGGAATGGGACCAGACTTTGCGAGGGGCCTCCGTGTACCAAAAGTAAGGTGCGGGCACTGCCGCGTCCAAAAATAAGCGCCCGAAGGTCCCGTCCCCAAGTTTGTCCGCCGCAAAAATGCCCAAAAAACGGGTGGGCTATAGCCTTGGGGGGAGGGGCTGGCCAAGTTCGTCCGCCGGACTCGGAATGGGGCCAGACTTTGCGAGGGGCCTTCGTGTGCCAAAAATAGGCCGCGGGCACTGCCGCGCCTAAAAATAATTGCCCGAAGGTGCCGTCCCCAAGTTCGTCCGCCGCAAAAATGCCCAAAAAATGGGTGGGCTATAGCCTTGGGGGGAGGGGCTGGCCAAGTTCGTCCGCCGGATTCGGAATGGGGCCAGACTTTGCGAGGGGCCTCCGTGTGCCAAAAATAGGCCGCGGGCACTGCCGCGCCCAAAAAAAAGCGCCCGACTGTGCCGTCCCCAAGTTCGTCCGCCACAAAAATGCCCAACAAATGGGTGGGCTATAGCCTTGGGGGGAGGGGCTGGCCATGTTCGTCCGCCGGACTCGGAATGGGGCCAGACTTTGCGAGGGGCCTACGTGTGCCAAAAATAGGCGGCGGGCACTGCCGCACCCAAAAGTAAGCGCGCGAAGGTCCCGTCCCCAAGTTCGTCAGCCGCAAAAATGGGTGGGCTATAGCCTTGGGGGGAGGGGCCGGCCAAGTTCGTCCGCCGGACTCGGAATGGGGCCAGACTTTGCGAGGGGCCTCCGTGTGCCAAAAATAGGCCGCGGGCACTGACGCGCCCAAAAATAAGCACCCGAAGGTCCCGTCCCCAAGTTCGTCCGCCGCAAAAATGCCCAAAAAACGGGTGGGCGATAGCCTTGGGGGGAGGGGCTGGCCAAGTTCGTCCGCCGGAGTCAGAATCAGACCAGACTTTCCGAGGGGCCTCCGTGTGCCAAAAATAGGCCGGGGGCACTGCCGTGCCCAAAAATAAGCGCCCGAAGGTCCCGTCCCCAAGTTCGTCCGCCGCAAAAATACCCAAAAAACGGGTGGGCTATAGCCTTGGGGGGAGGGGCTGGCCAAGTTCGTCTGCCGGACTCGGAATGGGGGCAGACTTTGCGAGGGGCCTCCGTGTACCAAAAATAAGGCGTGGACACTGCCGTGTCCAAAAATAAGCACCCGAAGGTCCCGTCCCCAAGTTCGTCCGCCGCAAAAATGCCCAAAAAACGGGTGGGCTATAGCCTTGGGGGGAGGGGCTGGCCAAGTTCATCCGCCGGACTCGGAATGGGGCCAGACTTTGCGAGGGGCCTCTGTGTGTCAAAAATAGGCCGCGGGAACTGCCGTGCCCAAAAAAAAGTGCCCGAATGTCCCGTCCCCAAGTTCGTCCGCCGTAAAAATGCCCAAAAAACGGGTGGGCTATAGCCTTGGGGGGAGGGGCTGGCCAAGTTCGTCCGCCGGACTCGGAATGGGGCCCAAACTTTGCGAGGGGCCTCCGTGTGCCAAAAATAGGCCGCGGGAACTGCCGCGCCCAAAAATAAGTGCCCAAATGTCCCGTCCCCAAGGTCGTCCGCCGCAAAAATGCCCAAAAAACGGGTGGGCTATAGCCTTGGGGGGAGGGGCTGGCCAAGTTCGTCCGCCGGACTCGGAATGGGGCCAGACTTTGCGAGGGGCCTTCGTGTGCCAAAAATAGGCCGCGGACACTGCTGCGCCCAAAAATAAGCGCCCGAAGGTCCCGTCCCCAAGTTCGTCCTCCGCAAAAATGCCCAAAAAATGGGTGGGCTATAGACTTGGGGGGAGGGGCTGGCCAAGTTCGTCCGCTGGACTCGGAATGGGGCCAGACTTTGCGAGGGGCCTCCATGTGCCAAAAATAGGCCGCGGGCACTGACACGCCCAAAAATAAGCACCCGAAGGTCCCGTCCCCAAGTTCATCCTCTGCAAAAATTCCCAAAAAACGGGTGGGCTATAGCCTTGGGGGGAGGGGCTGGCCAAGTTCGTCCGCCGGACTCGGAATGGGGCCA
>NW_006262872.1:94135-96887 GCF_000493195.1 Citrus x clementina | reverse complement strand
AGTTTGTCCGCCGCAAAAAATGCCCCAAAAACGATTGGGCTATAGCCTTGGGGGCAGGGGCTGGCCAAGTTCGTCCGGCGGATTCGGAATGGGGCCAGACTTTGCGAGGGGCCTCCGTGTGCCAAAAATAGGCCGCGGGCACTGCCGCGCCCAAAAATAAGCGTCCGAAGGTCCCGTCCCCATGTTCGTCCGCTGCAAAAATGCCCAAAAAATGGGTGGGCTATAGCCTTGGGGGGAGGGGCTGGCCAAGTTTGTCCGCGGGACTCGGAATGGGGCCAGACTTTGCGAGGGGCCTCCGTGTGCCAAAAATAGGCCGCAGGCACTGCCGCACCCAAAAATAAGCGCCCGAAGGTCCCGTCCCCTAGTTCGTCCGCCGCAAAAATGCCCAAAAAACGGGTGGGCTATAGCCTTGGGGGGAGGGGCTGGCCAAGTTCGTCCGCCGGACTCGGAATGGGGCCAGACTTTGCGAGGGGCCTCCGTGTGCCAAAAAGAGGCCTTGGGTACTGCCTCGCCCAAAATTAAGCGCCGAAGGTCCCGTCCCCAAGTTCGTCTGCCGCAAAAATGCCCAAAAAATGGGTGGGCTATCGCCTTGGGGGGAGGGGCTGGCCAAGTTCATCCGCCGGACTCAGAATGGGGCCAGACTTTGCGAGGGGCCTCCGTGTGCCAAAAATAGGCCGCGGGCACTGCCGCACCCAAAAATAAGCGCCCGAAGGTCCCGTCCCCATGTTCGTCCGCTGTTAAAATGCCCAAAAAACGGGTGGGCTATAGCCTTGGGGGGAGGGGCTGGCCAAGTTTGTCCGCCGGACTCGGAATGGGGCCAGACTTTATGAGGGGCCTCCGTGTGACAAAAATAGGCCGCGGCCACGGCCGCGGTAAAAAATAATCGCCGGAAGGTCCCTTCCCCAAGTTCGTCCGGCGCAAAAATGCCCAAAAAACGGGTGGGCTATAGCCTTGGGGGGAGGGGCTGGCCAAGTTCGTACGTCGTACTCGGAATGGTGCCAGACTTTGCGAGGGTCCACCGCGTGCCAAAACTAGGCCGCGGACACAGCCGCGCCCAAAAATAGGGCCCGAAGGTCCCGTGCCCAAGTTCGTCAGCCGTAAAAATGCCCAAAAAACGGGCGGGCTATAGCCTTGGGGGGAGGGGCTGGTCAAGTTTGTCCGCCGGACTCGGAATGGGGCCAGACTTTGCGAGGGTCCTCCGTGTGCCAAAAATAGGCCGCGGGCACTGCCGCACCCAAAAATAAGCGACCGAAGGTCCCGTCCCCAAGTTCGTCCGCCGCAAAAATGCCCCAAAAACGGTTGGGCTATAGCCTTGGTGGCAGGGGCTGGCCAAGGTCGTCCGGCGGACTCGGAATGGGGCCAGACTTTGCGAGGGGCCTCCGTGTGCCAAAAATAGGCCGCGGGCACTGCCGCGCCCAAAAATAAGCGTCCGAAGGTCCCGTCCCCATGTTCGTCCGCTGCAAAAATGCCCAAAAAATGGGTGGGCTATAGCCTTGGGGGGAGGGGCTGGCCAAGTTTGTCCGCGGGACTCGGAATGGGGCCAGACTTTGCGAGGGGCCTCCGTGTGCCAAAAATAGGCCGCGGGCACTGCCGCACCCAAAAATAAGCGCCCGAAGGTCCCGTCCCCAAGTTCGTCCGCCGCAAAAATGCCCAAAAAACGGGTAGGCTACAGCCTTGGGGGGAGGGGCTGGCCAAGTTCGTCCGCCGGACTCGGAATGGGGCCAGACTTTGGGAGGGGCCTCCGTGTGCCAAAAATAGGCTGCGGGCACTGCCGCGCCCAAAAATAAGCACCCGAAGGTCCCGTCCCCAAGTTCGTCCGCCGCAAAAATGCCCAAAAAACGGGTGGGCTATAGCCTTGGGGGGAGGGGCTGGCCAAGTTCATCCGCCGGACTCGGAATGGGGCCAGACTTTGCGAGGGGCCTCCGTGTGCCAAAAATAGGCAGCGGGAACTGCCGAGCCCAAAAATATCGCCCGAAGGTCCCGTGCCCAAGTTCGTCAGCCGCAAAAATGCCCAAAAAACGGGTGGGCTATAGCCTTGGGGGGAGGGGCTGGCCAAGTTTGTCCGCCGGACTCGGAATGGGGCCAGACTTTGCGAGGGTCCTCCGTGTGCCAAAAATAGGCCGCGGGCACTGCCGTACCCAAAAATAAGCGACCGAAGGTCCCGTCCCCAAGTTCGTCCGCCGCAAAAATGCCCCAAAAACGGTTGGGCTATAGCCTTGGTGGCAGGGGCTGGCCAAGGTCGTCCGGCGGACTCGGAATGGGGCCAGACTTTGCGAGGGGCCTCCGTGTGCCAAAAATAGGCCGCGGGCACTGCCGCGCCCAAAAATAAGCGTCCGAAGATCCCGTCCCCATGTTCGTCCGCTGCAAAAATGCCCAAAAAATGGGTGGGCTATAGCCTTGGGGGGAGGGGCTGGCCAAGTTTGTCCGCGGGACTCGGAATGGGGCCAGACTTTGCGAGGGGCCTCCGTGTGCCAAAAATAGGCCGCGGGCACTGCCGCACCCAAAAATAAGCGCCCGAAGGTCCCGTCCCCAAGTTCGTCCGCCGCAAAAATGCCCAAAAAACGGGTGGGCTATAGCCTTGGGGGGAGGGGCTGGCCAAGTTCGTCCGCCGGACTCGGAATGGGGCCAGACTTTGCGAGGGGCCTCCGTGTGCCAAAAATAGGCCGCGGGCACTGCCGCGCCCAAAAATAAGCGTCCGAAGATCCCGTCCCCATGTTCGTCCGCTGCAAAAATGCCCAAAAAATGGGTGGGC
>NW_006262872.1:89911-90972 GCF_000493195.1 Citrus x clementina | reverse complement strand
TCTCCCCCGCGGAACTAGGTTACGCTGTTACGGCGCAAAAATGCCCAAAAAACGGGTGGGCTATAACCTTGGGGGGAGGGGCTGCCCAAGTTCGTCCGCCGGACTCGGAATGGGGCCAGACTTTGCGAGGGGCCTCCGTGTGCCAAAAATAGGCCGCGGGCACAGCCGTACACAAAAATAAGCGCCCGAAGGTCCCGTCCCCAAGTTCGTCCTCCGCAAAAATGCCCAAAAAATGGGTGGGCTATAGACTTGGGTGGAGGGGCTGGCCAAGTTCGTCCGCCGGACTCGGAATGGGGCCAGACTTTCCGAGGGGCCTCCGCGTGTCAAAACTAGGCCGCGGACACAGCCGCGCCCAAAAATAGGGCCCGAAGGTCCCATCCCTTAGTTCGTCCGCCGCAAAAATGCCCAAAAAACGGGTGGGCTATAGCCTTGGGGGGAAGGGCTGGCCAAGTTCGTCCGCCGGACTCGGAATGGGGCCAGACTTTGCGAGGGGCCTCCGTGTACCAAAAATAGGCCCGCGGGCATGTCCGCGCCCAAAAAATAAGAGCCCGAATGTCCCGTCCCCAAGTTTCGTCCGCCGCAAAAATGCCCAAAAAACGTGTGGGCTATAGCCTTGGGGGGAGGGGCTGGCCAAGTTCGTCCGCTGGACTCGGAATGGGGCCAGACTTTGCGAGGGGCCTCCGTGTGCCAAAAATAGGATATGGGCACTGCCGCGCCCAAAAATAAGCACCCGAATGTCCCGTCCCCAAGTTCGTCCGCCGCAAAAATGCCCAAAAAATGGGTGGGCTATAGCCTTGGGGGGAGGGGCTTGCCAAGTTCGTCCGCCGGACTCGGAATGGGGCCAGACATTGCGAGGGGCCTCCATGTGCCAAAAATAGGCCGCGGGAACTGCCGCGTCCAAAAATAAGCGCCCGAAGGTCCCGTCCCCAAGTTCGTCCGCCGCAAAAATGCCCAAAAAACGGGTGGGCTATAGCCTTGGGGGAAGGGGCTGGCCAAGTTCGTCCACCGGACTCGGAATGGGGCCAGACTTTGCGAGGGGCCTCCGAGTGCCAAAAATAGGC
>NW_006262872.1:89056-89631 GCF_000493195.1 Citrus x clementina | reverse complement strand
GGGGGAGGGGCTGGCCAAGTTCGTCCGCCGGGCTCAGAATGGGGCCAGACTTTGCGAGCGGCCTCCGTGCGCGAAAAAAATGGCCGTGGGCACTGCCGCGCCCAAAAATAAGCGCCCGAAGGTCCCGTCCCCAAGTTCGTCCGCCGCAAAAATGCCCAAAAAACGGGTGGGCTATAGCCTTGGGGGAAGGGGCTGGCCAAGTTCGTCCACCGGACTCGGAATGGGGCCAGACTTTGCGAGGGGCCTCCGAGTGCCAAAATAGGCCGCAGCCACTGCCGCGGTAAAAAATTATCGCCCGAAGGTCCCTTCCCCAAGTTCGCCCGGCGCAAAAATGCCCAAAAAACGGGTGGGCTATAGCCTTGGGGGGAGGGGCTGGCCAAGTTCGTACGTCGTACTCCGAATGGTGCCAGACTTTGCGAGGGGCCACCGCGTGCCAAAACTAGGCCGCGGACACAGCCGCGCCCAAAAATAAGGCCCCAAAGTCCCCTCCCTTAATTCGTCCGCCGCAAAAATGCCCCAAAAACGGGTGGCTATAGCCTTGGGGGGAAGGAATGGCCAAGTTCGTCCGCCGGACT
>NW_006262872.1:86317-88801 GCF_000493195.1 Citrus x clementina | reverse complement strand
TAAGAGCCAGATGGTCCCGTCCCCATGTTCGTCCGCAGCAAAAATGCCCAAAAAACGGGTGGGCTATAACCTTGGGGGGGGGGGCTGGCCAAGTTCGTCCGCCGGACTCAGAATAGGGCCAGACTTTGCGAGGGGCCTCCGTGTGCCAAAAATAGGCCACAGGCACTGCTGCGCACGAAGGTGCCGTCCCCAAGTTCGTCCGCCGCAAAAATGCCCAAAAAACGGGTGGGCTATAGCCTTGGGGGGAGGAGCTGGCCAAGTTCGTCCGCCGGACTCGGAATGGGGCCAGACTTTCCGAGGGGCCTCCGTGTGCCAAAAATAGGCTGTGGGCACTTCCGAACACAAAAATAAGCGCCCGAAGGTCCCGTCCCCAAGTTCGTCCGCTGCAAAAATGCCCAAAAAACGGGTGGGCTATCGCCTTGGGGGGGGGGGGGGGCTGGCCAAGTTTGTCCGCCGGACTCGGAATGGGGCCATACTTTGCAAGGGGCCTCCGTGTGCCAAAAATAGGCCGCGGGCACTGCCGCGCCCGAAGGTCCCGTCCCCAAGTTTATCCTCCGCAAAAATGCCCAAAAAACGGGTGGGCTATAACCTTGGGGGGAGGAGCTGGCCAAGTTCGTCCGCCGGACTCGGAATGGGGCCAGACTTTGCGAGGGGCCTCCCTGTGCCAAAAATAGGCCGCGGGCACTGCCGCGCCCAAAAATAAGCACCCGAAGGTCCCGTCGCCAAGTCCGTCCGCCGCAAAATTGCCCAATAAACGGGTGGGCTATAGCCTTGGGGGAAGGGGCTGGCCAAGATCGTCCGCCGGACTCGGAATGGGGTCAGACTTTGCGAGGGGCCTCCCTGTGCCAAAAATAGGCCGCGGGCACTGCTGCGCCCAAAAATAAGCGCCCGAAGGTCCCGTCCCCAAGTTCATCCGCCGCAAAAATGCCCAAAAAACGGGTGGGCTATAACCTTGGGGGGAGGGGCTGGCCAACTTCGTCCGCCGGACTCGGAATAGGTCCAGACTTTGCGAGGGGCTTCCGTGTGCCAAAAATAGGCCTCGGGTAATGCCGCGCCCAAAAATAAGTGCCCGAAGGTCCCGTCCCCAAGTCCGTCCGCCGCAAAAATGCCCAACAAACGGGTGGGCTATAGCCTTGGGGGGAAGGGCTGGCCAAGTTCGTCCGCCGGACTCGGAATGGGGCCAGACTTTGCGAGGGGCCTCCGTGTGCCAAAAATAGTCCGCGGGCACTGCCGCGCCCAAATATAAGCGCCCGAATGTCCCATCCCCAAGTTCGTCCGCCGCAAAAATGCCCAAAAAACGGGTGGGCTATAGCCTTGGGGGGAGGGGCTGGCCAAGTTCGTCCGCCGGACTCGGAATAGGGCCAGACTTTGCGAGGGGCCTCCGTGTGCCAAACATAGGCCGCGGGCACTGCCGCACCCAAAAATAAGCGCCCGAAGGTCCCGTCCCCAAGTTCGACCACCGCAAAAATGCCCAAAAAACGGGTGGGCTATAGCCTTGGGGGGAAGGGCTGGCCAAGTTCGTCCGCCGGACTCGGAATGGGGCCAGAGTTTGCGAGGGGCCTCCGTGTGCCAAAAATAGGCCGCGGGAACTGCCACCCCCAAAAATAAGCGGCCGAAGGTCCCGTCCCCAAGTTCGTCCGCCGCAAAAATGCCCAAAAAACGGGTGGGCTATAGCCTTGGGGGGAGGGGCTGGCCAAGTTCGTCCGCCGGACTCGGAATGGGGCCAGAGTTTGCGAGGGGCCTTCGTGTGCCAAAAATAGGCCGCGGGCACTGCCGCGCCCAAAAATAAGTGCCCGAAGGTCCCGTCCCCTAGTTCGTCCGCCGCAAAAATGCCCAAAAAACGGGTGGGCTATAGCCGTGGGGGGAGGGGCTGGCCAAGTTCGTCCGCCGGACTCGGAATGGGGCCAGACTTTGCGAGGGGCCTCCGTGTGCCAAAAATAGGCCGCGGACACTGCCGCGCCCAAAAATAAGCGCCCGAAGGTCCCGTCCCCAAGTTCGTTCGCCGCAAAAATGCCCAAAAAATGGGTGGGCTATTGCCTTGGGGGGAGGGGCTGGCCAAGTTCGTCCGCCGGACTCGGAATGGGGCCAGACTTTGCGAGGCACCTCCGTGTGCCAAAAAGAGGCCGCGGACACTGCCGCGCCCAAAAATAAGCGCCCGAAGGTCCCGTCCCCATGTTCGTTCGCCGCAAAAATGCCCAAAAAATGGGTGGGCTATAGCCTTGGGGGGAGGGGCTGGCCAAGTTCGTCCGCCGGACTCGGAATGGGGCCAGACTTTGCGAGGGGCCTTCGTGTGCCAAAAATAGGCCGCGGGCACTGCCGCGCCCAAAAATAAGCGCCCGAAGGTCCCGTCCCCAAGTTCGTCCGCCGCAAAAATGCCCAAAAAACGGGTGGGCTATAGCCTTGGGGGGAGGGGCTGGCCAAGTTCGTCCGCCGGACTCGGAATGGGGCCAGACTTTGCGAGGGGCCTCCGTGTGCCAAAAATAG
>NW_006262872.1:85354-86011 GCF_000493195.1 Citrus x clementina | reverse complement strand
CGCCGGACTCGGAATGGGGCAAGACTTTGCGAGGGGCCTTCGTGTGTCAAAACTAGGCCGCGGGCAATGCCGCGCCCAAAAATGAGCGCCCGAAGGTCCCGTCCCCATGTTCGTCCGCCGCAAAAATGCCCAAAAAACGGCTGGGTTATTGCCTTGGGGGGAGGGGCTGCCCAAGTTCGTCCGCCGGACTCGGAATGGGGCCAGAGTTTGCGAGGTGCCTCCTTGTGCCAAAAATAGGCTGCGGGCACTGCCGTCCCCAAAAATAAGTGCCCGAAGGTCCCGTCCCCTAGTTCGTCCGCCGCAAAAATGCCCAAAAAACGGGTGGGCTATAGCCTTGTGGGGAGGGGCTGGCCAAGTTCGTCCGCCGGACTCGGAATGGGGCCAGAGTTTGCGAGGGGCCTTCGTGTGCCAAAAATAGGCCGCGGGCACTGCCGCGCCCAAAAATAAGTGCCCGAAGGTCCCGTCCCCTAGTTCGTCCGCCGCAAAAATGCCCAAAAAACGGGTGGGCTATAGCCTTGGGGGGAGGGGCTGGCCAAGTTCGTCCGCCGGACTCGGAATGGGGCCAGACTTTGCGAGGGGCCTCCGTGTGCCAAAAATAGGCCGCGGACACTGCCGCGCCCAAAAATAAGCGCCCGAAGGTCCCGTCCCCAAGTTCGT
>NW_006262872.1:80221-85254 GCF_000493195.1 Citrus x clementina | reverse complement strand
AGACTTTGCGAGGGGCCTTCGTGTGCCAAAACTAGGCCGCGGGCAATGCCGCGCCCAAAAATGAGCGCCCGAAGGTCCCGTCCCCATGTTCGTCCGCCGCAAAAATGTCCAAAAAACGGGTGGGTTATTGCCTTGGGGGGAGGGGCTGCCCAAGTTCGTCCGCCGGACTCGGAATGGGGCCAGAGTTTGCGAGGTGCCTCCTTGTGCCAAAAATAGGCTGCGGGCACTGCCGTCCCCAAAAATAAGTGCCCGAAGGTCCCGTCCCCTAGTTCGTCCGCCGCAAAAATGCCCAAAAAACGGGTGGGCTATAGCCTTGTGGGGAGGGGCTGGCCAAGTTCGTCCGCCGGACTCGGAATGGGGCCAGAGTTTGCGAGGGGCCTTCGTGTGCCAAAAATAGGCCGCGGGCACTGCCGCGCCCAAAAATAAGTGCCCGAAGGTCCCGTCCCCTAGTTCGTCCGCCGCAAAAATGCCCAAAAAACGGGTGGGCTATAGCCGTGGGGGGAGGGGCTGGCCAAGTTCGTCCGCCGGACTCGGAATGGGGCCAGACTTTGCGAGGGGCCTCCGTGTGCCAAAAATAGGCCGCGGACACTGCCGCGCCCAAAAATAAGCGCCCGAAGGTCCCGTCCCCAAGTTCGTTCGCCGCAAAAATGCCCAGAAAATGGGTGGGCTATTGCCTTGGGGGGAGGGGCTGGCCAAGTTCGTCCGCCGGACTCGGAATGGGGCCAGACTTTGCGAGGCACCTCCGTGTGCCAAAAAGAGGCCGCGGACACTGCCGCGCCCAAAAATAAGCGCCCGAAGGTCCCGTCCCCATGTTCGTTCGCCGCAAAAATGCCCAAAAAATGGGTGGGCTATAGCCTTGGGGGGAGGGGCTGGCCAAGTTCGTCCGCCGGACTCGGAATGGGGCCAGACTTTGCGAGGGGCCCGTCGTGTGCCAAAAATAGGCCGCGGGCACTGCCGCGCCCAAAAATAAGCGCCCGAAGTTCCCGTCCCCAACTTCGTCCACCGCAAAAATGCCCAAAAAACGGGTGGGCTATAGCCTTGGGGGGAGGGGCTGGCCAAGTTCGTCCGCCGGACTCGGAATGGGGCCAGACTTTGCGAGGGGCCTCCGTGTGCCAAAAATAGGCCACGGGCACTGCCGTCCCCAAAAATAAGTGCCCGAAGGTCCCATCACCTAGTTCGTCCGCCGCAAAAATGCCCAAAAAACGGGTGGGCTATAGCCTTGGGGGGAGGGGCTGGCCAAGTTCGTCCGCCGGACTCGGAATGGGGCAAGACTTTGCGAGGGCCCTTCGTGTGCCAAAACTAGGCCGCGGGCACTGCCGCGCCCAAAAATGAGCGCCCGAAGGTCCCGTCCCCATGTTCGTCCGCCGCAAAAATGCCCAAAAAACGGGTGGGTTATTGCCTTGGGGGGAGGGGCTGCCCAAGTTCGTCCGCCGGACTCGGAACGGGGCCAGAGTTTGCGAGGTGCCTCCTTGTGCCAAAAATAGGCCGCGGCCACTGCCGCGCCCAAAAATAACCGGCCGAAGGTCCCGTCCCCTAGTTCGTTCGCCATAAACATACCCAAAAAACGGGCGGGCTATAGCCTTAGGGGGAGGGGCTGGCCAAGTTCGTCCGCCGGACTCGGAATGGGGCCAGACTTTGCGAGGGGCCTCCGTGTGCCAAAAATAGGCCGCAGACACTGCCGCGCCCAAAAATAAGCGCCCGAAGGTCCCGTCCCCTAGTTCGTCCGCCGCAAAAATGCCCAAAAAATGGGTGGGCTATAGCCTTGGGGGGAGGAGCTGGACAAGTTCGTCCGCCGGACTCGGAATGGGGCAAGACTTTGCGAGGGGCCTTCGTGTGCCAAAACTAGGCCGCGGGCAATGCCGCGCCCAAAAATGAGCGCCCGAAGGTCCCGTCCCCATGTTCGTCCGCCGCAAAAATGCCCAAAAAACGGCTGGGTTATTGCCTTGGGGGGAGGGGCTGCCCAAGTTCGTCCGCCGGACTCGGAATGGGGCCAGACTTTGCGAGGGGCCTTCGTGTGCCAAAAATAGGCCGCGGGCACTGCCGCGCCCAAAAATAAGCGCCCGAAGTTCCCGTCCCCAAGTTCGTCCACCGCAAAAATGCCCAAAAAACGGGTGGGCTATAGCCTTGGGGGGAGGGGCTGGCCAGGTTCGTCCGCCGGACTCGGAATGGGGCCAGACTTTGCGAGGGGCCTCCGTGTGCCAAAAATAGGCCGCGGACACTGCCGCGCCCAAAAATAAGCGCCCGAAGGTCCCGTCCCCAAGTTCGTTCGCCGCAAAAATGCCCAAAAAATGGGTGGGCTATAGCCTTGGGGGGAGGGGCTGGCCAAGTTCGTCCGCCGGACTCGGAATGGGGCAAGACTTTGCGAGGGGCCTTCGTGTGCCAAAACTAGGCCGCGGGCAGTGCCGCGCCCAAAAATGAGCGCCCGAAGGTCCCGTCCCCATGTTCGTCCGCCGCAAAAATGCCCAAAAAACGGGTGGGTTATTGCCTTGGGGGGAGGGGCTGCCCAAGTTCGTCCGCCGGACTCGGAATGGGGCCAGAGTTTGCGAGGTGCCTCCTTGTGCCAAAAATAGGCCGCGACCACTGCCGCGCCCAAAAATAACCGGCCGAAGGTCCCGTCCCCTAGTTCGTTCGCCATAAAAATACCCAAAAAACGGGCGGGCTATAGCCTTAGGGGGAGGGGCTGGCCAAGTTCGTCCGCCGGACTCGGAATGGGGCCAGACTTTGTGAGGGGCCTCCGTGTGCCAAAAATAGGCAGCGGGTACTGCCGCGCCCAAAAATAAGTGCCCGAATGGCCCGTCCCCAAGTTCGTCCGCCGCAAAAATGCCCAAAAAACGGGTGGGCTATAGGCTTGGGGGGAGGGGCTGGCCAAGTTCGTCCGCCGGACTTGGAATGGGGCCAGACTTTGCGAGGGGCCTCCGTGTGCCAAAAATAGGCCGCGGACACTGCCGCGCCCAAAAATAAGCGCCCGAAGGTCCCGTCCCCAAGTTCGTTCGCCGCAAAAATGCCCAAAAAATGGGTGGGCTATAGCCTTGGGGGGAGGGGCTGGCCAAGTTCGTCCGCCGGACTCGGAATGGGGCAAGACTTTGCGAGGGGCCTTCGTGTGCCAAAACTAGGCCGCGGGCAATGCCGCGCCCAAAAATGAGCGCCCGAAGGTCCCGTCCCCATGTTCGTCCGCCGCAAAAATGTCCAAAAAACGGGTGGGTTATTGCCTTGGGGGGAGGGGCTGCCCAAGTTCGTCCGCCGGACTCGGAATGGGGCCAGAGTTTGCGAGGTGCCTCCTTGTGCCAAAAATAGGCTGCGGGCACTGCCGTCCCCAAAAATAAGTGCCCGAAGGTCCCGTCCCCTAGTTCGTCCGCCGCAAAAATGCCCAAAAAACGGGTGGGCTATAGCCTTGTGGGGAGGGGCTGGCCAAGTTCGTCCGCCGGACTCGGAATGGGGCCAGACTTTGCGAGGGGCCTTCGTGTGCCAAAAATAGGCCGCGGGCACTGCCGCGCCCAAAAATAAGCGCCCGAAGTTCCCGTCCCCAAGTTCGTCCACCGCAAAAATGCCCAAAAAACGGGTGGGCTATAGCCTTGGGGGGAGGGGCTGGCCAAGTTCGTCCGCCGGACTCGGAATGGGGCCAGACTTTGCGAGGGGCCTCCGTGTGCCAAAAATAGGCCGCGGACACTGCCGCGCCCAAAAATAAGCGCCCGAAGGTCCCGTCCCCAAGTTCGTTCGCCGCAAAAATGCCCAAAAAATGGGTGGGCTATAGCCTTGGGGGGAGGGGCTGGCCAAGTTCGTCCGCCGGACTCGGAATGGGGCAAGACTTTGCGAGGGGCCTTCGTGTGCCAAAACTAGGCCGCGGGCAGTGCCGCGCCCAAAAATGAGCGCCCGAAGGTCCCGTCCCCATGTTCGTCCGCCGCAAAAATGCCCAAAAAACGGGTGGGTTATTGCCTTGGGGGGAGGGGCTGCCCAAGTTCGTCCGCCGGACTCGGAATGGGGCCAGAGTTTGCGAGGTGCCTCCTTGTGCCAAAAATAGGCCGCGACCACTGCCGCGCCCAAAAATAACCGGCCGAAGGTCCCGTCCCCTAGTTCGTTCGCCATAAAAATACCCAAAAAACGGGCGGGCTATAGCCTTAGGGGGAGGGGCTGGCCAAGTTCGTCCGCCGGACTCGGAATGGGGCCAGACTTTGTGAGGGGCCTCCGTGTGCCAAAAATAGGCAGCGGGTACTGCCGCGCCCAAAAATAAGTGCCCGAATGGCCCGTCCCCAAGTTCGTCCGCCGCAAAAATGCCCAAAAAACGGGTGGGCTATAGGCTTGGGGGGAGGGGCTGGCCAAGTTCGTCCGCCGGACTCGGAATGGGGCCAGACTTTGCGAGGGGCCTCCGTGTGCCAAAAATAGGCCGCAGACACTGCCGCGCCCAAAAATAAGCGCCCGAAGGTCCCGTCCCCAAGTTCGTTCGCCGCAAAAATGCCCAAAAAATGGGTGGGCTATAGCCTTGGGGGGAGGGGCTGGACAAGTTCGTCCGCCGGACTCGGAATGGGGCAAGACTTTGCGAGGGGCCTTCGTGTGCCAAAACTAGGCCGCGGGCAATGCCGCGCCCAAAAATGAGCGCCCGAAGGTCCCGTCCCCATGTTCGTCCGCCGCAAAAATGTCCAAAAAACGGGTGGGTTATTGCCTTGGGGGGAGGGGCTGCCCAAGTTCGTCCGCCGGACTCGGAATGGGGCCAGAGTTTGCGAGGTGCCTCCTTGTGCCAAAAATAGGCCGCGGCCACTGCCGCGCCCAAAAATAACCGGCCGAAGGTCCCGTCCCCTAGTTCGTTCGCCATAAACATACCCAAAAAACGGGCGGGCTATAGCCTTGGGGGGAGGGGCTGGCCAAGTTCGTCCGCCGGACTCGGAATGGGGCCAGACTTTGCGAGGGGCCTCCGTGTGCCAAAAATAGGCCGCGGACACTGCCGCGCCCAAAAATAAGCGCCCGAAGGTCCCGTCCCCAAGTTCGTCCGCCGCAAAAATGCCCAAAAAACGGGTGGGCTATAGCCTTGGGGGGAGGGG
>NW_006262872.1:78351-80121 GCF_000493195.1 Citrus x clementina | reverse complement strand
TGTGCCAAAAATAGGCCGCGGGCACTGCCGCGCCCAAAAATCAGCGCCCGAAGGTCCCGTCCCCAAGTTCGTCCGCCGCAAAAATGCCCAAAAAACGAGTGGGCTATAGCCTTGGGTGGAGGGGCTGCCCAAGTTCGTCCGCCGGACTCGGAATGGGGCCAGAATTTGCGAGGGTCCTCCGTGTGCCAAAAATAGGCCACGGGCACTGCCGCGGCCAACCCATAAGCTCCCGAAGGTCCCGTCCCCAAGTTCGTCCGCCGTAAAAATGCCAAAAAAACGGGTGGGCTATAGCCTTGGGGGGAGGGGCTGGCCAAGTTCGTCCGCCGGACTCGGAATGGGGCCAGACTTTGTGAGGGGCCTCGGTGTGCCAAAAATAGGCAGCGGGTACTGCTGCGCCCAAAAATAAGTGCCCGAAGGTCCCGTCCCCGAGTTCGTCCGCCGAAAAAATGCCCAAAAAACGGGTGGGCTATAGCCTTGGGGGGAGGGGCTGGCCAAGTTCGTCCGCCGGACTCGGAATGGGTCCAGAGTTTGCGAGGTGCCTCCTTGTGCCAAAAATAGGCCGGGGCCACTACCGCGCCCAAAAATAAGCGCCCGAAGGTCCCGTCCCCAAGTTCGTCCGCCGCAAAAATGCCCCAGAAAATGGGTGGGCTATAGCCTTGGGGGGAGGGGCTGGCCAAGTTCGTCCGCCGGACTCGGAATGGGGCCAGACTTTGCGAGGGGCCTCCGTGTACCAAAAATAGGCCGCGGCCACTGGCGCGCCCAAAAATAAGCGCCCGAAGGTCCCGTCCCCAAGTTCGTCCGCCGCAAAAATGCCCAAAAAACGAGTGGGCTATAGCCTTGGGGGGAGGGGCTGGCCAAGTTCGTCCGCCGGACTCGGAATGTGGCCAGACTTTGCGAGGGGCCTCCGTGTCCCAAAAATAGGCCACGGGCACTGCTGCGCCCAAAACTAAGCGTCAAAGGTCCCGTCCCCAAGTTCGTCCGCCGCAAAAATTCCCAAAAAACGGGTGGGCTATAGCCTTGGGGGGAGGGGCTGGCCAAATTCGTCCGCCGGACTCGGAATGGGGCCAGAGTTTGCGAGGAGCCTCCGTGTGCCAAAAATAGGCCGCGGCCACTGCCGCGCCCAAAAATAAGCGGCCGAAGGTCCCGTCCCCTAGTTCGTTTGCCACAAAAATACCCAAAAAACGGGCGGGCTATTGCCTTAGGGGGAGGGGCTGGCCAAGTTCGTCCGCCGGACTCGGAATGGGGCCAGACTTTGTGAGGGGCCTCCGTATGCCAAAAATAGGCAGCGGGTACTGGCGCACCCAAAAATAAGTGCCCGAATGGCTTGTCCCCAAGTTCGTCCGCCGTAAAAATGCCCAAAAAATGGGTGGGCTATAGCCTTGGGGGGAGGGGCTGGCCAAGTTCGTCCGCCGGACTCGGAATGGGGCCAGCGTTTGCGAGGGGCCTCCGTGTGCCCGCGGGGAGTCGCGATTACATCCGCGCCCACAAAATAAGCCGCCCGAATGTCGGGGTTGCCAAAGCCCCCAGCGGAAAAATGGCTCTAAATCAGGTGGGTTATAATCTTGCTGGAGACGCTTTTGACGATATAATAATCTCATAGCCTTTTAATGCATAATTTTATCGTAAGTAGTATTTCTTTTAATTGAAATAAATCCGTCTATAATCTAGCTATTACTCTTTCCTTTATTTTCTTGCTTCTTCACATCACTTTTTCTTTTGAAGATTGCTTTTAACTTTTAAATCTATCCTTCATTACACTGCTTACTCTTT
>NW_006262872.1:73142-77496 GCF_000493195.1 Citrus x clementina | reverse complement strand
GAGTCGCGGGCACAGCCGCGCCCAAAAATAAGCGCCCGAAGGTCGGGGTTCCAAAAGCCCCCAGCGGAAAAATGGCCAAAAATCAGGTGGGCTATAGCCTTGGTGGGGGGGTGGGCGAAATTCGTCCGCCGGGCTCGCAATGGGGCAAGCCTTTACGAGGGGCCTCCGTGTGCCAAAAATAGGCTGCGGGTACAGCCGCGCCGAAAAATAAGCGCCCGAAGGTCGGGGTACCAAAAGCCCCCAGCGGAAATATGGCCAAAAAACGGGTGGGCTATAGCCTTGGTTGGGGGGGCGGGCGAAGTTCGTCCGCCGGACTCGGAATGGGGCAAGCCTTTGCGAGGGACCTCCGTGTGCCAAAAATAGGACCCGGGCACAGCCGCGCCCAAATGTAAGGGCCCGAACGCCGGGGTGCCAAAAACACCCATCGGAAAAATGGCCAAAAATCGGGTGGGCTATAGCCTTGGTGGGGAGGGCGGGCGAAGTTCGTCCGCCGGGTTCGGAATGGAGCGAGACTTTGCGAGGCGCCTCCGTGCGCCAAAAAAAGGCCGCGGGCACAGCCGCGCCCAAAAATATGCGCCCGAAGGTCGGGGTGCCAAAAGCCCCCAGCAGAAAAATGGCCAAAATTCGGGAGGGCTATAGCCTTGGTCGGGGGGTCGGGCGATGTTCGTCCGCCGGGCTCGGAATGGGGCGAGACTTTACGAGGGGCCTCCGTGCGCCAAAAATAGGCCGCGGCCACAGCCGCGCCCAAAAATAAGCGCCCGAAGGTCGGGGTGCCAAAAGCCCCCTGCGGAAAAATGGCCAAAAATCGGGATGGCTATAGCCTTGGTGGGGGGGGGCAGGCAAAGTTCGTCCGCCGGTCTCTGAATGGGGCGAGACTTTGCGAGGGGCCTCCGTTTGCCAAAAATAGGCCCCGGGCACAGCCGCGCCCAAAATTAAGCGCCCGAAGGTCGGGGTTCCAAAAGCCCCCAGCAGAAAAATTGCCAAAAAACGGGTGGGCTATAGCCTTGGTTGGGGGGGTGGGCGAAGTTCATCCGCCGCGCTCGGAATGGGGCGAGACCTTGCGATGGGCCATCCTTTTGTCAAAAATAGGCCGCGGGCACAGCCGCGCCCAAAAATAAGCGCCCGAAGGTCGGGGTGCCAAAAGCCCCCAGCGGAAAAATGGCCAAAAAATGGGTGGGCAATAGCCTTGGTAGTGGGGGCAGGCGAAGTTCGTCCGCCGGACTCGGAATGGGGCGAGATTTTGCGTGGCGCCTCCATGTGCCAAACATAGGCCGCGGGCACAGCCGCGCCCAAAAATAAGCGCCCGAAGGTCGGGGTGCCAAAAGCCCCCAGCGGAAAATTGGCCAAAAATCGGGTGGGCTTATAGCCTTGGTGGGGGGGGCGGGCGAAGTGCGTCCGCCGGGCTCGGAATGGGGCGAGACTTTGCGAGGGACCTCCGTTTGCCAAAAATAGTCCCCAATTAAAAGCCGCGCCCAAAAATAAGCGCCCGAAGGTCGGGGTGCCAAAAGCCCCCAGCGGAAAAATGGAATAAAATCGGGTGGGCTATATAGCCTTGGTGGGGGGGGCGGTCGAAATTCGTCCGCCGGGCTCGGAATGGGGTGAGACTTTGCGACGGGCCTCCGTGTGCCAAAAATAGGACCCGGGCACAGCCGCGCCCAAAAATAAGGGCCCGAAGGTCGGGGTGCCAAACGCCCCCAGCGGAAAAATGGCAAAAAAACGGGTGGGCTATAGCCTTGGTTGGGGGGGCGGGCGAAGTTCGTCCGCGGGACTCGGAATGGGGCGAGACTTTGCGAGGGGCGTCCGTGTGCCAAGAATTGGCCGCGGGCACAGCCCCGCCTAAAAATAAGCGCCCGAAAGGCCGGGGGTGCCCATGTGCCCCCCAAGCGGAAAAAATGGTCAAAAAATCGGGGTGGGGCTATAGCCTTGGTGGAGGGAGGGGGGGGCGAAGTTTATCCTCCGGGCTCAGAAAAGCGTGAGACTAACAAGGGGCCTTCGTGACACAAAAATAGGCCACGGGCACAGCCGCGCCCAAAAATATGCGCCCGAAAGGTCGAGCTGCCAAAAAGCCCCCAGCGGAAAAATGGGCAAAAATCGGGAGGGCTATAACCTTGGTGGGGGGGGCGGGCGAAGTTCGTCCACCGGGCGCGGAATGGGGCGAGACTCTGCGAGGGGACTCCGTTTGCCAAAAATAGGCCGCGGCCACAGCCGCGCCCAAAAATAAGCCCCCGAAGGTCGGGGTACCAAAAGCCCCCAGCGGAAAAATGGCCAAAAAATGGTGGGCTATAGCCTTGGTTGTGGGAGCGGGCGAAGTTCGTCCGCCGGGCTCGGAATGGGGTGAGACCTTGCGAGGGGCCTCTGTGTGCCAAAAATAGGGCGCGGGCACAGCCGCGCCCAAAAATAAGCGCCCGAAGGTCGGGGTACCAAACGCTCCCAGCGGAAAAATGGCAAAAAAACGGGTGGGCTATAGCCTTGGTTGGGGGGGCGGGCGAAATTCATCCGCGGGACACGGAATGGGGCGAGACTTTGCGAGGGGCCTCCGTGTGCCAAGAATTGGCCGCGGGCACAATCGCGCCTAAAAATAAGCGCCCGAAGGCCGGGGTGCCAAATGCCCCCAGCGGAAAAATGGCCAAAAATCGGGTGGGCTATAGCCTTGGTGGTGGGGGGGGGGCGAAGTTCGTCCGCGGGGCTCGGAATGGGGCGAGACTTTGCAAGGGGTCTCCGTGTGCCAAAATTAGGCCGCGGGCACAGCCGCGCCCAAAAATATGCGCCCGAAGGTCGGGCTGCCAAAAGCCCCCAGCGGAAAAATGGCCAAAAATCGGGAGGGCTATAGCCTTGGTGGGGGGGGCGGGCCGAGTTCGTCCACCGGACTCGGAATGGGGCTAGACTTTGCGAGGGGACTCCGTTTGCCAAAAATAGGCCGCGGCCACAGCTGCGCCCAAAAATAAGCCCCCGAAGGTCGGGGTGCCAAAGCCCCCAGCGGAAAAATGGACAAAAATCGGGGGGGCTATAGCCTTGGTGGGGGGGGCGGGCGAAGTTCGTCCGCCGGGCTCGGAATGGGGCGAGACTTTGCGAGGGGCCACCATGTACCTGCAGGGAGTCGCGGGCACAGCCGCGCCCTAAAATAAGCACCCGAAGGTCGGGGTTCCAAAAGCCCCCAGCGGAACAATGGCCAAAAAACGGGTGGGCTATAGCCTTGGTTGGGGGGGCGGGCGAAGTTCGTCCGCCGGACTCGGAATGTGGCAAGACTTTGCGAGGGGCCTCCGTGTACCCGCGGGGAGTCGCGGGCACAGCCGCGCCCAAAAATATGCGCCCGAAGGTCGGGGTTCCAAAAGCCCCCAGCGAAAAAATGGCCAAAAATCGGGTGGGCTATAGCCTTGGTGGGGGGGTGGGCGAAATTCGTCCGCCGGGCTCGCAATGGGGCAAGCCTTTGCGAGGGGCCTCCGTGTGCCAAAAATAGGCTGCGGGTACAGCCGCGCCGAAAAATAAGCGCCCGAAGGTCGGGGTACCAAAAGCCCCCAGCGGAAATATGGCCAAAAAACGGGTGGGCTATAGCCTTGGTTGGGGGGGCGGGCGAAGTTCGTCCGCCGGACTCGGAATGGAGCAAGCCTTTGCGAGGGACCTCCGTGTGCCAAAAATAGGACCCGGGCACAGCCGCGCCCAAAAGTAAGGGCCCGAACGTCGGGGTGCCAAAAACCCCCATCGGAAAAATGGCCAAAAATCGGGTGGGCTATAGCCTTGGTGGGGAGGGCGGGTGAAGTTCGTCCGCCGGGCTCGGAATGGGGCGAGACTTTGCGAGGGGCCTCCGAGTGCCCGCGGGGAGTCGCGGGCACAGTCGCGCTAAAAAATAAGCGCCCGAAGGTCGGGGTGCCAAAAGCCCCCAGCGGAAAAATGGCC
Source organism: Citrus x clementina (assembly GCF_000493195.1). Taxonomy (NCBI): domain Eukaryota; kingdom Viridiplantae; phylum Streptophyta; class Magnoliopsida; order Sapindales; family Rutaceae; genus Citrus; species Citrus x clementina. Next base: position 73,602 of record NW_006262872.1, on the reverse strand, counting down.
AAAAATCGGGTGGGCTATAGCCTTGGTTGGGGGGGCGGGCGAAGTTCGTCCGCCGGGCTCGGAATGGGGCGAGACTTTGCGAGGGGCCACCATGTACCCGCAGGGAGTCGCGGGCACAGCCGCGCCCTAAAATAAGCCCCCGAAGGTTGGGGTACCAAAAGCCCCCAGCGGAAAAATGGCCAAAAAATGGTGGGCTATAGCCTTGGTTGTTGGAGCGGGCGAAGTTCGTCCGCCGGACTCGGAATGGGGTGAGATTTTGCGAGGGGCCTCCATGTGCCAAAAATAGGCCGCAGGCACAGCCGTGCCCAAAAATAAGCGCCCGAAGGTCGGGGTGCCAAAAGCCCCCCAGCAGAAAATTGGCCAAAAATCGGGTGGGCTTATCCTTGGTGGGGGGAGCGGGCGAAATTCGTCCGCCGGACTCGGAATGGGGCGAGACTTTGCGAGGGGCCTCGGGGTGCCC
>NW_006262872.1:71806-72614 GCF_000493195.1 Citrus x clementina | reverse complement strand
GGGACTCGGAATGGGGCGAGACTTTGCGAGGGGCCTCGGGGTGCCAAAAATAAGCCGCGGGCAAAGCCGCGCCCAAAAATAAGCGCCCGAAGGTCGTGGTGCCAAAACCCCCCAGCGGAAAAATGGCCACAAAACGGGTGGGCTACAGCCTTGGTGGGGGGCGCGGGCGAAGTTCGTCCGCCGGACTCGGAATGGGGCGAGACTTTGCGAGGGGCCTCGGGGTGCCAAAAATAAGCTGCGGGCAAAGCCGCACCCAAAAATAAGCGCCCGAAGGTCGTGGTGCCAAAACCCCCCAGCGGAAAAATGGCCACAAAACGGGTGGGCTATACCCGGGGCGGGGGGGGCGGGCGAAGTTTCTCCGCCGGACTCGGAATGGGGCGAGACTTTGCGAGGGGCCTCCGTGTGCCAAAAATAGGATACGGGCACAGCTGCGCCCAAAAATAAGAGCCCGAAGGTTGGGGTGCCCAAAGCCCGCAGCGGAAAAATGGGGAAAAAACGGGTGGGCTATAGCCTTGGTGGGGGGGGGCGGGCGAAGTTAGTCTGCCGCACTCGGAATGGGGCGAGACTTTGCGAGGAGCCTCCGTGTACCAAAAATAGGCTGCGTGCACAGCCGCGCCCAAAAATAAGCGCCCGATGGTCGGGGTGCGAAATGCCCCCAGCGGAAAAATGGCCCAAAAATGGGTGGGCGATAGCCTTGGCGGGGGGGGCGGGCGAAGTTCGTCCGCCGGAGTCGGAATGGGGAGAGACTTTGCGAGGGGACTCCATTAGCCCACGGGGAGCCGCGGGCACAGCCGCGCCCAAAAATAAG
>NW_006262872.1:66274-66833 GCF_000493195.1 Citrus x clementina | reverse complement strand
TCCCCAAGTTCGTCCGCCAGAAAAAGGCCAAAAAAAGGGGTGGGCTATAGCCTTGGTGGGTGGGGCTAGCCAAGTTCGTCCGCCGGACTCGGAATGGGGCGAGACTTTGCGAGGGACCTCCGTGTGCCAAAAATACGCCGCAGTCACAGCCGCGCCCAAAGGTCGGGGCGCCAAAACACCCCAGCGGAAAAAGGCCAAAAAAAGGGGTGGGCAATAGCCTTGGGGGGTGGGTCTGGCCAAGTTCGTCCGCCGGACTCGGAATGGGTCGAGACTTTGCGAGGGGCCTCCGTGTGCCAAAAATAGGCCGCGGGCACAGGCGCGCCAAAAAATTACAACCCGAAGGTCGGGTCCCCAAGTTCGTCCGCCAGAAAAAGGCCAAAAAAAGGGGTGGGCTATAGCCTTGGGGGGTGGGGCTAGCCAAGTTCGTCCGCCGGACTCGTAATGGGGCTAGACTTTGCGAGGGACCTCCTTGTGCCAAAAATACGCCGCGGTCACAGCCGCGCCCAAAAGTCGGGGCGCCAAAACCCCGCCACGGAAAAAGGCCAAAAAAAGGGGTGGG
>NW_006262872.1:55027-64965 GCF_000493195.1 Citrus x clementina | reverse complement strand
CCCCCCAGCGGAATAAGGCCAAAAAAAGGGGTGGGCAATAGCCTTGGGGGGTGGGGCTGGCCAAGTTCGTCTGCCGGACTCGAAATGGGGCAAGACTTTGCGAGGGGCCTCCGTGTGCCAAAAATAGGCCGCGGGTACAGTCACGCCCAAAAATAAGTGCCCGAAGGTCGGGGCGGCAAAACCCCGCAGCGGAAAAAGGCCAAAAAAACGGTTGGGCTATAGCCTTGGAGGGGTGGGGCTGGCCAAGTTCGTCCGCCGGACTCGAAATAGGTCGAGATTTTGCGAGGAGCCTCGGCGTGCCAAAACTAGGCCACGGTCACAGCCACTCCCAAAAATGACCGCCCGAAGCTTGGGTCCCCAACTTCGTCCGCCGGAAAAAGGCCAAAAAAAGGGTGGGCTGTAGCCTAGAAGGGTGAGGCTGGCCAAGTTCATCCGCCGGACTCGCAATGGGTCAAGACTTAGCGAGCGGCCTCCGTGTGCCAAAAATAGGCCGCGGACACAGCCGCGCCCAAAAATGACCGCCCGAAGGTCGGGTCCCCAAGTCCGTCTGCCGGAAAAAGGCCAAAAAAAGGGGTGGGCTGTAGCCTTGGGTGGTGAGGCTGGCCAAGTTCGTCTGCCGGACTCGGAATGGGTCGAGACTTTGCGAGGGGCCTCCGTGTGCAAAAAATAGGCCGCGGGCACAGCCACGCCCAAAAATAAGCTCCCGAAGGTCGGGGCGCCAAAACCCCCCAGCGGAATAAGGCCAAAAAAAGGGGTGGGCAATAGCCTTGGGGGGTGGGGCTGGCCAAGTTCGTCTGCCGGACTCGAAATGGGGCAAGACATTGCGAGGGGCCTCCGTGTGCCAAAAATAGGCCGCGGGCACAGTCACGCCCAAAAATAAGTGCCCGAAGGTCGGGGCGGCAAAACCCCGCAGCGGAAAAAGGCCAAAAAAACGGTTAGGCTATAGTCTTGGAGGGGTGGGGCTGGCCAAGTTCGTCCGCCGGACTCGGAATGGGTCGAGACTTTGCGAGGAGCCTCGGCGTGCCAAAACTAGGCCGCGGTCACAGCCACTCCCAAAAATGACCGCCTGAAGGTCGGGTCCCCAAGTTCGTCTGCCGGAAAAAGGCCAAAAAAAGGGGTGGGCTGTAGCCTTGGGTGGTGAGGCTGGCCAAGTTTGTCTGCCGGACTCGGAATGGGTTGAGACTTTGCGAGGGGCCTCCGTGTACAAAAAATAGGCCGTGGATACAGCCGCGGCCGAAAATGACTGCCCGACGGTCGGGTCCCCAAGATCGTCCGCCGGAAAAAGGGCAAAAAAAGGGGTGGGCTGTAGCCTAGGAGGGTGAGGCTGGCCAAGTTGATCCGCCGGACTCGCAATGGGTCGAGACTTTGCGAGCGGCCTCCGTGTGCCAAAAATAGGCCGCGGACACAGCTGCGACCAAAAATGACCGCCTGAATGTCGGGTCCCCAAGTTCGTCTGCCGGAAAAAGGCCAAAAAAAGGGGTGGGCTGTAGCCTTGGGTGGTGAGGCTGGCCAAGTTCGTCTGCCGGACTCGGAATGGGTCGAGACTTTGCGAGGGGCCTCCGTGTGCAAAAAATAGGCCGTGGGCACAGCCGCGGCAGAAAATGACTGCCCGACGGTCGGGTCCCCAAGTTCGTCCGCCAGAAAAAGGCCAAAAAAAGGGGTGGGCTATAGCCTTGGGGGGTGGGGCTGGCCAAGTTCGTTCGCCGGACTCGGAATGGAGCGAGACATTACGAGGGGCCCCCGTGTGCCAAAAATAGGCCGCGGGTGTAGCCGCGCCCAAAAATAAGTGCCCGAAGGTCGGGGCACCAAAGCCGCCTAGCGGAAAAAGGCCAAAAAAACGGGTGGCCTATAGCCTTGGGGGGTGGGGCTGGCCAAGTTCGTCCGCCGGACACGGAATGGGGCGAGACTTTGTGAGGGCCCTCCGTGTGCCAAAACTAGGCCGCGGGCACAGCCGCTCCCAAAAATGACCCCCCGAAGGTCGGTTCCCGAAATTCGTCCGCCGGAAAAAGGCCAAAAAAAGGGGTGGGCTATAGCCTTGGGGGGTGGGCCTGGCCAAGTTCGTCCGTCGGACTCAGAATGGGTCGAGACTTTACGAGGGGCCTCCGTGTGCCAAAATTAGGTCGCGGGCACAGCCGCGCACAAAAATGACCGCCCGAAGGTCGGGTACCCCGGTTCGTCCGCCGGAAACATGCCAAAAAAAGGGGTGGCCTATAGCCTTGGGGGGTGGAGCTGGCCATGTTCGTCCGCCGGACTCGGAATGGGGCGAGACTTTAAGAGGGGCTTCCATGTTTCAAAAATAGGCCGCGGGCACATCCGCGCCCAAAAATAGGCCCCCGAAGGTCGGGGCGCCAGATCCCCCCAGCGGAAAAAGGCCAAAAAAATGGGTGGGCTATAGCCTTGGGGTGTGGGGCTGGCCAAGTTCGTCCGCCGGACTCGGAATGGGTCGAGACTTTGTGAGGGGCTTCTTTGTGCCAAAAATAGGCCGCGGGTACAGCCGTACCCAAAAATGACCGCCCGAAGGTCGGGTCCCCAAGTTCGTCCGCCGGAAAAAGGCCAAAAAAACGGGTGGGCTATAGCCTTGGGGGGTGGGGCTGGCCAAATTCGTCCGCCGGACTCGGAATGGGTTGAGACTTTGTGAGGGGCCTCCGTGTGCCAAAATTAGGCCGCGGGCACAGCCGCACCCAAAAATGACCACCCGAAGGTCGGGTCCCCAAGTTCATCCGCCGGAAAAAGGCCAAAAAAAGGGGTGGGCTATAGCCTTCGGGGGTGGGCCTGGCCAAGTTCGTCCGCCGGACTTGGAATGGGGCGAGACTTTGTGAGGGGCCTCCGTGTGCCAAAAATAGTCCGCGGGCACAGCCGCACCCAAAAATGAGAGCCCGAAGGTCGGGGCGCCAAAACCTCCGCGGGAAAAAGGCCAAAAAAAGGGTTGGGCTAAGGCCGGGGGGGTGGGGCTGGCCAAGTTCGTCCGCCGGACTCGGAATGGGGCGAGACTTTCCGAGAGGCCTCCGTGTTCCCAAAATTGGCCGCGCGCGCAGCTGCACTCAAAAATGACCGCCCGAACGTCGGGTCCCCCAGTTCGTCCGCCGGAAATAGGCCAAAAAAAGGGGTGGGCAATAGCCTTGGGGGCTGGGGCTGGCCAAGTTCGTCCGCCGTACACGGAATGGGGCGAGACTTTGTGAGGGGCGTCCATGTGCAAAAAATAGGCCGCGGGCACAGCGGCGTCAAAAAAATAATCGCCCGAACGTCTGGATGCCAAAACCCCCCAGCGGAAAAAGGCCAAAAAAACGGTTGGGCTATAGCCTTGGGGGGTGGGGCTGGCCAAGTTCGTCCACCGGACTTGGAATCGGTTGAGACTTTGCGAGGGGCCTCCGGGTACCAAAAATAGGTCGCGGGCACAGCCGCGTCCAAAAATGACCACCCGAAGGTTGGGTCCCCAAGTTCGTCCGCCTGAAAAAGGCCAAAAAAAGGTGTGGGCTATAGCCTTGGGTGGTGGTGGGGCTGGCCAAGTTCGTCCGCCGGACTCGGAATGGGGCGAGAATTTGCGAGGGCCCTCCGTGTGCCAAAAAAATGCCGCGGGCACAGCCGCGCCCAAAAATGACCACCCAAAGGTCGGGTCCCCAAGTTCGTCCGCCAGAAAAAAGCCAAAAAAACGGGTGGGCTATAGGCTTGGGGGGTGGAGCCGGCCAAGTTCGTCCGCCGGACTCGGAATGGAGTGAGACTTTCTGATGGGACTCCTTATGCCAAAAATAGGCTGAGGGCACAGCCGCACCCAAAAATGATCCCCCAATGGTCGGGTCCCCAAGTTCGTCCGCCAGAAAAAAGCCAAAAAAACGGGTGGGCTATAGCCTTGGGGGGTGGAGCCGGCCAAGTTCGTCCGCCGGACTCGGAATGGAGCGAGACTTTCTGATGGGACTCCTTATGCCAAAAATAGGCTGAGGGCACAGCCGCACCCAAAAATGATCCCCCAATGGTCGGGTCCCCAAGTTCGTCCGCCGGAAAAAAGCCAAAAAAACGGGTGGGCTATAGCCTTGGGGGGTGGAGCTGGCCAAGTTCGTCCGCCGCACTCGGAATGGGGCGAGACTTTCTGATGGGACTCCTTATGCCAAAAATAGGCTGAGGGCACAGCCACGCCCAAAAATGACCGCCCAATGGTCAGGTCCCCATGTTCGTCCGCCGGAAAAAGCCCAAAAAAATGGGTGGGCTATGGCCTTGGGGGGTGGGGCTGGCCAAGTTCGTCCGCCGGACTCGGAATAGAGCGAGACTTTGTGAGGGGCCTCCGTGTGCCAAAAATAGGCCGCGGGCACAGCCGCGCCCAAAAATGACCGCCCGAAGGTTGGCTCCACAAGTTCGTCCGCCGTAAAAAGGCCAAAAAAACGGGTGCTCTTTAGCCTTGGGGGGTGGGCTGGCCAAGTTCGTCCGCCGTACTGGGCTTGGGGCGAGACTTTGTGAGGGGCCTCCGTGTGCCAAAAATAGGCCGCGGGCACAGCCGCGCCCAAAAATAATTGCCCGAACGTCGGGTCCCCATGTTCGTCCGCCAGAAAAAGCCCAAAAAAATGGGTGCTCATTAGCCTTGGGGGGAGGGGCTGGCCAAGTTCGTCGCCGACTCCGAATTGGGGCGAGACTTGCGAGGGGCATCCGTGTGCCAAAAATAGGCCGCGGGCACAGCCGCGCCCAATAATAAGCGCCCGAAGGTCGGGGCGCCCAAACCCCCCAGCGGAAAAAGGCCAAAAAAACGGGTGGGCCATAGACTTGGGGGCTGGGGCTGGCCAAGTTTGTCCGCCGAACTCGGAATGAAGTGAGACTTTCCGAGGGTCGTCCGTGTGCCAAAAATAGTGCGCGGACACAGCCGCGTCCAAAAATGACTGCCCGAAGCTCGGGTCCCCAAGTTCGTCCGCCGGAAAAAGGCCAAAAAAACGGGTGGGCTATAGCCTTGGGGGGTGGGGCTGCCCAAGTTTGTCCCCCGGACTCGGAATGGGGTGAGACTTTCCGAGGGGCCTCCGTGTGCCAAAAATAGTCCGCGGGCACAGCCGCACCCAAAAATAAGAGCCCGAAGGTCGGGGCGCCAAAACCCCCCTGCGGAAAAAGGACAAAAAAAGGGGTGGGCTATAACTCTGGGTGGTGGGGCTGGCCAAGTTCATCCGCCGGACTCCGAATGGGGGGAGACTTTGCGAGGCGCCTCCGTCTGCCATAAATAGGCCGCTGGCACAGCCGCGCCCAAAAATGACCTCCCGAAGGTCGGGTCCCCATGTTCGTCTGCCGGAAAAAGGCCAAAAAAACGGGTGGGCTATAGCCTTGGTGGGTGGGGCTGGCCAAATTCGTCCGCCGGACTCGGAATAGGCGAGTCTTTGCGACGGGCCTCCGTGTGCCAAAATTATCCGCGTGCACAGCCGCGCCCAAAAATGACCAGCCGACGGTCGGGTCCCCAAGTTCGTCCGCAGGAAAAAGGCCAAAAAAATAGGTGGGCTATAGCCTTGGGGGGTGGGGCTGGCGAAGTTCGTCCGCCGGACTCGGAATGGGGCGAGACTTTGCGAGGGGCCTCTGGGTGCCAAAAATAGGCCGCGGTCACAGAGCGCCCAAGAATGACCACCGGAAGGTCGGGTCCCCAAGTTCGTCTGCCGGAAAAAGGCCAAAAAAAGGGATGGGCAATAGCCTTGGGGGGTGGGGCTGGCCAAGTTCGTCTGCCGGACTCGGAATGGGTCGAGACATTGCGAGGGGCCTCCGTGTGCCAAAAAAAGGCCGCTGGCACATCTGCGCCCTAAAATGACCGCCCGAAGGTCGGGTCCCCAAGTTCGTCCGCCGGAAAAAGGCCAAAAAAAGGGGTGGGTTATAGCCTTGGGGGGTGGGGCTGGCCAAGTTCGTCCGCCGTACACGGAATGGGGCGAGACTTTGCGAGGGGCGTCCGTGTGCCAAAACTAGGACTCGGGGACAGCCGCGTCCAAAAATGACTGCCCGAAGGTCGGGTCCCCAAGTTCGTCCCCGGAAAAAGGCCAAAAAAACGGGTGGGCTATAGACTTGGGGGGTGGGGCTGGCCAACTTCGTCCGCCGGTCTCGGAACGGGGCGAGACTTTACGAGGGGCCTCCAAGTGCCAAAAATAAGCCGCGGGCACAGCCGTCCCTAAAAATAAGTACCCGAAGGTCGGGGCGCCAAAACCCCCCAGCGGAAAAAGGCCAAAAAAACGGGTGGGCTATAGCCTTGGGGGTGGGGCTGGCCAAGTTCGTCCGCCGGACTCGGAATGGAGTGAGACTTTGCGAGGGACCTCCTTGAGCTAAAAATAGGCCACGGGCACAGCCGCGCCCAAAAAAGACCGCTCGAAGGTCGGGTCCCCAAGTTCGTCCATCGGAAAAAAGCCAAAAAAAGGGGTGGGCTATAGCCTTGTGGGTGCGGCTGGCCAAGTTCGTCCGCCGGACTCGGAATGGGGCGAGACTTTGTGAGGGACCTCCGTGTGCCAAAAATAGGACGCGAGCACAGCCGCGCCCAAAAATGACCGCCCGAAGGTCGGGTCCCCAAGTTCGTCCATCGGAAAAAAGCCAAAAAAAGGGGTGGGCTATAGCCTTGGGGGTGGGACTGGCCAAGTTCGTCCGCCGGACTCGGAATGGGGTGAGACTTTGCGAGGGGCCTCTGTGTGCCAAAAGTAGGCCACAGGCACAGCCGCGCCCAAAAATGACCGCCCGAAGGACGGGTCCCAAAGTTCGTCCGCCGGAAAAAGGCCAAAAAAACGGGTGGGCTATAGCCTTGGGGGGTGGGGCTGGCCAAGTTCGTCCGCCGGACTCGAAATGGGGTGAGACTTTGCGAGGGGCCTCGGTGTGCCAAAAATAGACCGCGGGCACAGCCGCCCCTAAAAATAAACGCCCGAAGGTCGGGGCGCCAAAACCCCCCAGCGGAAAAAGGCCAAAACAACGGGTGGTCTATAGCCTTGGGGGTGGGGCTGGCCAAGTTCGTCCGCCGGACACGGAATGGGGCGAGACTTTGCGAGGGGCCTCCGTGTGCCAAAAATAGGGCGCGGGCACAGCCCTGCCCAAAAATGACCACCCGAAGGTCGGGTCCCCAAGTTCGTTCACCGGAAAAAGCCCAAAAAAAGGGGTGGGCTATAGCCTTGGTGGGTGGGGCTGGCCAAGTTCTTCCGCCGGGCTCGGAATGGGGCGCGACTCTGCGAAGAGCCTCCGTGTCCCAAAAATAGGCAGCGGGCACAGCCACACCCAAAAATAACCGCCCGAAGGTCGTGTCCCGAAGTTCGCCCACCGGAAAAAACCCAAAAAAAGGGGTGGGCTATAGCCTTGGGGGATGGGGCTGGCCAAGTTCGTCCGCCGGACTCGGAATGGGGTGAGACTTTGCGAGGGGCCTCCATGTGCCAAAAATAGGCCGCAGGCACAGCCGTGCCCAAAAATAAGCACCCGACGGTTGGGGCGCCAAAACCCCCCAGTGGAAAAAGGCCAAAAAAACGGGTTGGCTATAGCCTTGGGGGCTAGGGCTGGCCAAGTTCGTCCGCCGGACTCGGAATGGGGTGAGACTTTGCGAGGGGCCTCTGTGTGCCAAAAGTAGGCCACAGGCACAGCCGCGCCCAAAAATGACCGCCCGAAGGTCGGGTCCCAAAGTTCGTCCGCCGGAAAAAGGCCAAAAAAAGGGGTGGGCTATAGCCTTGGGTGGTGGTGGGGCTGGCCAAGTTCGTCCGCCGGACTCGGAATGGGGCGAGAATTTGCGAGGGCCCTCCGTGTGCCAAAAAAATGCCGCGGGCACAGCCGCGCCCAAAAATGACCACCCAAAGGTCGGGTCCCCAAGTTCGTCCGCCAGAAAAAAGCCAAAAAAACGGGTGGGCTATAGCCTTGGGGGGTGGAGCCGGCCAAGTTCGTCCGCCGGACTCGGAATGGGGCGAGACTTTGCGAGGGGCCTCCGTGTGCCAAAAATAGGCCGCAGGCATAGCCGTGCGCAAAAATAAGCACCCGAAGGTCGGGGCGCCAAAACCCCCCAGCTTAAAAAGGCCAAAAAAACGGGTGCGCTATAGCCTTGGGGGTGGGGCTGGCCAAGTTCGTCCGCCGGACTCGAAATGGGGTGAGACTTTGTGAGGGGCCTCCGCATGCCAAAAATAGGCCGCGGGCACAGCCTTGCCCAAAAATGACCGCCCGAAGGTCGGGTCCCCAAGTTTGTCCGCCGGAAAAAGGCCAAAAAAAGGGGTGGGCTATAGCCTTGGGGGGTGGGGCTGGCCAAGTTCGTCTGCCGGACTCAGAATGGGGTGAGACTTTGCGAGGGGCCTCTGTGTGCCAAAAATAGGCCAGGCGCACGACCGCACCCAAAAATAAGCGTCCGAAGGTCGGAGCGCCAAAACCCCATAGAGGAAAAAGGCCAAAAAAACGGGTGGGCTATAGCCTTGGGGGTGGGGCTGGCCAAGTTCGTCCGCCGGACTCGGAATGGGGCGAGACTTTGCGAGGGGCCTCTATGTGCCAAAAATAGGCCGCGGGCACAGCCGTCCCCAAAAATAAGCACCCGAAGGTCGGGGCGCCAAAACCCCATAGCAGAAAAAGGCCAAAAAAAGGGGTGGGCTATAGCCTTGTGGGTGCGGCTGGCCAAGTTCGTCCGCCGGACTCGGAATGGGGCGAGACTTTGTGAGGGACCTCCGTGTGCCAAAAATAGGCCGCGAGCACAGCCGCGCCCAAAAATGACCGCCCGAAGGTCGGGTCCCCAAGTTCGTCCATCGGAAAAAAGCCAAAAAAAGGGGTGGGCTATAGCCTTGGGGGTGGGGCTGGCCAAGTTCGTCCGCCGGACTCGGAATGGGGTGAGACTTTGCGAGGGGCCTCGGTGTGCCAAAAGTAGGCCACAGGCACAGCCGCGCCCAAAAATGACCGCCCGAAGGTCGGGTCCCAAAGTTCGTCCGCCGGAAAAAGGCCAAAAAAACGGGTGGGCTATAGCCTTGGGGGGTGGGGCTGGCCAAGTTCGTCCGCCGGACTCGAAATGGGCCGAGACTTTGCGAGGGGCCTCGGTGTGCCAAAAATAGACCGCGGGCACAGCCGCCCCTAAAAATAAACGCCCGAAGGTCGGGTCCCCAAGTTTGTCCGCCGGAAAAAGGCCAAAAAAAGAGGTGGGCTATAGCCTTGGGGGGTGGGGCTGGCCAAGTTCGTCTGCCGGACTCAGAATGGGGTGAGACTTTGCGAGGGGCCTCTGTGTGCCAAAAATAGGCCAGGCGCACGACCGCACCCAAAAATAAGCGTCCGAAGGTCGGAGCGCCAAAACCCCATACGAGAAAAAGGCCAAAAAAATGGGTGGGCTATAGCCTTGGGGAGTGGGGCTGGCCAAGTTCGTCCGCCGGAATCGGAATGGGGCGAGACTTTGTGAGGGGCCTCTATGTGCCAAAAATAGGCCGCGGGCACAGCCGCCCCCAAAAATAAGCACCCGAAGGTCGGGGCGCCAAAACCCCATAGCAGAAAAAGGCCAAAAAAACGGGTGGGCTATAGCCTTGGGGGGTGGGGCTGGCCAAGTTTGTCCGCCGGACTCCGAATGGGGCGAGACTTTGCGAGGGGCCTCCATGTGCCAAAAATAGGGCGCCGGCAAAGCCGCGCCCAAAAATGACGGCCCGACGGTTGGTTCCCCAAGTTCGTCCGCTGGAAAAAGGACAAAAAAATGGGTGGGCTATAGCCTTGGGAGGTGAGGCTGGCCAAGTTCGTCCGCCGGACTCGGAATGGGGCGAACCTTTGCGAGCGGCCTCCATGTGCCAAAAATAGGCTGCGGCCACAGCCGCGCCTAAAAATAAGCGCCCGAAGGTCGGAGCGCCAAAACCCCCCAGCGGAAAAAGGCCAAAAAAACGGGTGGGCTATAGCCTTGGGGGTGGGGCTGGCCAAGTTCGTCCGCCGGACTCGAAATGGGGTGAGACTTTGTGAGGGGCCTCCGCGTGCCAAAAATAGGCCGCGGGCACAGCCTTGCCCAAAAATGACCGCCCAAAGGTCGGGTC
>NW_006262872.1:53977-54927 GCF_000493195.1 Citrus x clementina | reverse complement strand
TAGTACCTGTTGCGGCCTCCGTGTGCAAAAATAGGCCGCGGGCACAGCCGCGGCCAAAAATGACAGCCCAAAGGTCGGGTCCCCAAGTTCGTCCGCCGGAAAAAGGCCAAAAAAAGGGGTGGGCTATAGCCTTGGGGGGTGGGGATGGCCAAGTTCGTCCGCCGGACTCGGAATGGGGCGAGGCTTTGCAAGCGGCCTCCGTGTGCCAAAAAAAGGCCGCGGGCGCAGCCGCGCCCAAAAATGACGGCCCAAAGGTCGGGTCCCCAAGTTCGCCCGCCGGAAAAAGGCCAAAAAATCGGGTGGACTATAGCCTTGGGGGGTGGGGAAATATGCGGTGGGCACAGCCGTGCCCAAAAATGACCGCCCGAAGGTCGGGTCCCCAAGTTCGTCCGCCGGAAAAAAGCCAAAAAAATGGGTGGGCTATAGCCTTGGGTGGTGGGGCTGGCCAAGTTCGTCCACCGGACTCGGAATGGGGCGAGGCTTTGCGAGGGGCCTCCGTGTGCCAAAAATAGGCCGCGGTTATAGCCGTGCCCAAAAATAAGCACCCGATGGTCGGGGCGCCAAAACCCCCCAGCGGAAAAAGGCCAAAAAAACGGGTGGGCTACAGCCTTGGGGGGTGGGGCTGGCCAAGTTCATCCGCCAGACTTGGAATGGGGCGAGACTTGTGAGGGGCCTCCGTGTGCCAAAAATAGGCCGCGGGCAAAGCCGCGCCCAAAAATATGCGCCCAAAGGTAGGGGCGCCAAAACCCCCCAGCAGAAAAAGGTCTAAAAAATGGGTGGGCTATAGCCTAGGGGGGTGGGGCCGGCCAAGTTCGTCCGCCGGACTCGGAATAGTTCGAGACTTTGCGAGGGGCCTCCTTGTGCCAAAATTAAGCCGCGGGCACAGCCGCGCCCAAAATTGACTGCGCGAAAGTCGGGTCTCCAAGTTCGTCCAGCGGAAAAAGGCCACA
>NW_006262872.1:28544-52711 GCF_000493195.1 Citrus x clementina | reverse complement strand
AAAAAACGGGTGCGCTATAGCCTTGGGGGGTGGGGCTGGCCAAGTTCGTCCGCCGGACTCCGAATGGGTCGAGACTTTGCGAGGGGCCTCCGTGTGCCAAAAATAGGCCGCGGGCACAGCCGTGCCCAAAAATAAGCGCCCGACGGTTGGGGCGCCAAAACCCCCCCAGTGGAAAAAGGCCAAAAAAACGGGTCGGCTATAGCCTTGGGGGGTGGGGCCGGCCAAGTTCGTCCGCCGGACTCAGAATGCGGCGAGACTTTTCGAGGGGCCTCTGTGTGCCAAAAATAGGCCACGCGCAAAACCGCGCCCAAAAATAAGCGGCCGAAGATCGGAGCGCCAAAACCCCATAGTGGAGAAAGGCCAAAAAAACGGGTGGGCTATAGCCTTGGGGGGTGGGGCTGGCCCAGTTTGTCCGCCGGACTCGGAATGGGGCGAGACTTTGCGAGGGGCATCCGTGTGCCAAAAATAGGCCGCAGGCACAGCCGTGCCCAAAAATAAGCGCCCGAAGGTTGGGGCGCCAAAATCCCCCAGTGGAAAAAGGCCAAAAAAACGGGTTGGCTATAGCCTTGGGGGGTGGGGCTGGCCAAGTTCGTCCGCCGGACTCAGAATGCGGCGACACTTTTCGAGGGGCCTCTGTGTGCCAAAAATAGGCCACGCGCAAAACCACGCCCAAAAATAAGCGCCCGAAGGTCGGAGCGCCAAAACCCCATAGTGGAGAAAGGCCAAAAAAACGGGTGGGCTATAGCCTTGGGGGATGGGGCTGGCCCAGTTTGTCCGCCGGACTCGGAATGGGTTGAGACTCTGCGAGGGGCCTTCGTGTGCGAAAAATAGGGCGCCGGCACAGCCGCGCCCAAAAATGACCGCCCGACGGTCGGTTCCCCAAGTTCGTCCGCCGGAAAAAGGCCAAAAAAATGGGTGGGCTATAGTCTTGGGGGGTGAGGCTGGCCAAGTTCGTCCGCCGGACTCGGAATGGTGCGATCCTTTGCGAGGGGCCTCCGTGTGCCAAAAATAGGCTGCAGGCACAGCCGCCCCTAAAAATAAGCGCCCGAAGGTCGGAGCGCCAAAACCCCCCTGCGGAAAAAGGCCAAAAAAACGGGTGGGCTATAGCCTTGGGGGGTGAGGCTGGCCAAGTTCATCCGCCGGACTCGCAATGGGTCGAGACTTTGCGAGCGGCCTCCGTGTGCCAAAAATAGGCCGCGGACACAGCCGCGACAAAAAATGACCGCCTGAAGGTCGGGTCCCCAAGTTCGTCCGCCGGAAAAAGGCCAAAAAAACGGGTGGGCTATAGCCTTGGGGGGTGGGGCTGGCCAAGTTCGTCCGCCGGACTCGAAATGGGCCGAGACTTTGCGAGGGGCCTCGGTGTGCCAAAAATAGACCGCGGGCACAGCCGCCCCTAAAAATAAACGCCCGAAGGTCGGGGCGCCAAAACCCCCCAGCGGAAAAAGGCCAAAAAAAGAGGTGGGCTATAGCCTTGGGGGGTGGGGCTGGCCAAGTTCGTCCGCCGGACTCGGAATGGGGTGAGACTTTGCGAGGGGCCTCGGTGTGCCAAAAGTAGGCCACAGGCACAGCCGCGCCCAAAAATGACCGCCCGAAGGTCGGGTCCCAAAGTTCGTCCGCCGGAAAATGGCCAAAAAAACGGGTGGGCTATAGCCTTGGGGGGTGGGGCTGGCCAAGTTCGTCCGCCGGACTCGGAATGGGGTGAGACTTTGCGAGGGGCCTCGGTGTGCCAAAAGTAGGCCACAGGCACAGCCGCGCCCAAAAATGACCGCCCGAAGGTCGGGTCCCAAAGTTCGTCCGCCGGAAAAAGGCCAAAAAAACGGGTGGGCTATAGCCTTGGGGGGTGGGGCTGGCCAAGTTCGTCCGCCGGACTCGAAATGGGCCGAGACTTTGCGAGGGGCCTCGGTGTGCCAAAAATAGACCGCGGGCACAGCCGCCCCTAAAAATAAACGCCCGAAGGTCGGGGCGCCAAAACCCCCCAGCGGAAAAAGGCCAAAAAAAGAGGTGGGCTATAGCCTTGGGGGGTGGGGCTGGCCAAGTTCGTCCGCCGGACTCGGAATGGGGCGAGACTTTGCGAGGGGCCTCTGTGTGCCAAAAATAGGCCGCAGGCATAGCCGTGCGCAAAAATAGGCACCCGAAGGTCGGGGCGCCAAAACCCCCCAGCTTAAAAAGGCCAAAAAAACGGGTGCGCTATAGCCTTGGGGGTGGGGCTGGCCAAGTTCGTCCGCCAGACTCGAAATGGGGTGAGACTTTGTAAGGGGCCTCCGCGTGCCAAAAATAGGCCGCGGGCACAGCCTTGCCCAAAAATGACCGCCCGAAGGTCGGGTCCCCAAGTTTGTCCGCCGGAAAAAGGCCAAAAAAAGGGGTGGGCTATAGCCTTGGGGGGTGGGGCTGGCCAAGTTCGTCCGCCGGACTCGGAATGGGGCGAGACTTTGCGAGGGGCCTCCGTGTGCCAAAAATAGGCCGCAGGCATAGCCGTGCGCAAAAATAAGCACCCAAAGGTCGGGGCGCCAAAACCCCCCAGCTTAAAAAGGCCAAAAAAACGGGTGCGCTATAGCCTTGGGGGTGGGGCTGGCCAAGTTCGTCCGCCGGACTCGAAATGGAGTGAGACTTTGTGAGGGGCCTCCGCGTGCCAAAAATAGGCCGCGGGCACAGCCTTGCCCAAAAATGACCGCCCGAAGGTCGGGTCCCCAAGTTTGTCCGCCGGAAAAAGGCCAAAAAAAGGGGTGGGCTATAGCCTTGGGGGGTGGGGCTGGCCAAGTTCGTCTGCCGGACTCAGAATGGGGCGAGACTTTGCGAGGGGCCTCTGTGTGCCAAAAATAGACCAGGCGCACGACCGCACCCCAAAAATAAAGCGTCCGAAGGTTGGAGCGCCAAAACCCCCTAGAGGAAAAAGGCCCAAAAAAACGGGTGGGCTATAGCCTTGGGGAGTGGGGCTGGCCAAGTTCGTCCGCCGGACTGGGAATGGGGCGAGACTTTGCGAGGGGCCTCTGTGTGCCAAAAATAGGCCGCGGGCACAGCCGTCCCCAAAAATAAGCACCCGAAGGTCGGGGCGCCAAAACCCCATAGCAGAAAAAGGCCAAAAAAACGGGTGGGCTATAGCCTTGGGGGGTGGGGCTGGCCAAGTTTGTCCGCCGGACTCCGAATGGGGCGAGACTTTGCGAGGGGCCTCCATGTGCCAAAAATAGGGCGCCGGCAAAGCCGCGCCCAAAAATGACGGCCCGACGGTTGGTTCCCCAAGTTCGTCCGCCGGAAAAAGGACAAAAAAATGGGTGGGCTATAGCCTTGGGAGGTGAGGCTGGCCAAGTTCGTCCGCCGGACTCGGAATGGGGCAAACCTTTGTGAGCGGCCTCCATGTGCCAAAAATAGGCTGCAGCCACAGCCGCGCCTAAAAATAAGCGCCCGAAGGTCGGAGCGCCAAAACCCCCCAGCGGAAAAAGGCCAAAAAAACGGGTGGGCTATAGCCTTGGGGGGTTGGGCTGGCCAAGTTCGTCCGCCGGACTCCGAATGGGTCGAGACTTTGCGAGGGGCCTCCGTGTGCCAAAAATAGGGCGCGGGCTCAGCCGATCCCAAAAATGACCCCCCGAAGGTCGGGTCCCGAAGTTCGTCCGCCGGAAAAAGGCCAAAACAAGGGGTGTGCTATAGCCTTGGGGGGGGGGTGCTGGCCAAGTTCGTCCGCCGGACTCGGAATGGGGCGAGACTTTGCGAGGGGCCTTCGTGTGCGAAAAATAGGCCGCAGGCACAGCCGCGCCAAAACACCCCAGCGTAAAAAGGCCAAAAAAACGGGTGCGCTCTAGCCTTGGGGGTGGGGCTGGAAAAGTTCGTCCGCCGGACTCGAAATGGGGTGAGACTTTGTGAGGGGCCTCCACGTGCCAAAAATAGGCCGCGGGCACAGCCTTGCCCAAAAATGACCGCCCAAAGGTTGGGTCACCAAGTTTGTCCGCCGGAAAAAGGCCAAAAAAAGGGGTGGGCTATAGCCTTGGGTGGTGGGGCTGGCCAAGTTCGTCCGCCGGACACGGAATGGGGCGAGACTTTGCAAGCGGCCTCCGTGTGCCAAAAAAAGGCCGCGGGCACAGCCGCGCCCAAAAATGACGGCCCAAAGGTCGGGTCCCCAAGTTCGTCCGCCGGAAAAAGGCCAAAAAATCGGGTGGGCTATAACCTTGGGGGGCGGGGAAATATGCGGTGGGCACAGCCGTGCCCAAAAATGACCGCCCGAAGGTCAGGTCCCCAAGTTCGTCCGCCGGAAAAAAGCCAAAAAAATGGGTGGGCTATAGCCTTGGGTGGTGGGGCTGGCCAAGTTCGTCCACCGGACTCGGAATGGGGCGAGGCTTTGCGAGGGGCCTCCGTGTGCCAAAAATAGGCCGCGGGCATAGCCGTGCCCAAAAATAAGCACCCGATGGTCGGGGCGCCAAAACCCCCCAGCGGAAAAAGGCCAAAAAAACGGGTGGGCTACAGCCTTGGGGGGTGGGGCTGGCCAAGTTCATCCGCCGGACTCAGAATGCGGCGAGACTTTTCGAGGGGCCTCTGTGTGCCAAAAATAGGCCGCGGTTATAGCCGTGCCCAAAAATAAGCACCCGATGGTCGGGGCGCCAAAACCCCCCAGCGGAAAAAGGCCAAAAAAACGGGTGGGCTACAGCCTTGGGGGGTGGGGCTGGCCAAGTTCATCCGCCAGACTTGGAATGGGGCGAGACTTGTGAGGGGCCTCCGTGTGCCAAAAATAGGCCGCGGGCAAAGCCGCGCCCAAAAATATGCGCCCAAAGGTAGGGGCGCCAAAACCCCCCAGCAGAAAAAGGTCTAAAAAATGGGTGGGCTATAGCCTAGGGGGGTGGGGCCGGCCAAGTTCGTCTGCCGGACTCGGAATAGTTCGAGACTTTGCGAGGGGCCTCCTTGTGCCAAAATTAGGCCGCGGGCACAGCCGCGCCCAAAAATGACTGCGCGAAGGTCGGGTCTCCAAGTTCGTCCGTCGCAAAAAGGCCAAAAAAAGGGGTGTGCTATAGCCTTGGGGGTGGGGCTGGCCAAGTCCGTCCGCCGGACTCGGAATGGGGCGAGACTTTGCGAGGGGCCTCCGTGTGCCAAAAATAGGCCGCGGGCACAGCCGCGCCCAAAAATGACAGCCCAAAGGTCGGGTCCCCAAGTTCGTCCGCCGGAAAAAGGCCAAAAAAAGGGGTGGGCTATAGCCTTGGGGGGTTGGGATGGCCAAGTTCGTCCGCCGGACTCGGAATGGGGTGAGACTTTGCGAGGGGCCTCCGTGTGCCAAAATTAGGCCGTGGACATAGCCGCGCCCAAAAATAAGCGCCCGAGGGTTGGGGCGCCAAAATCCCCCAGCGGAAAAAGGCCAAGAAAACGGTTGGGCTATAGCCTTGGGTGGTGGGAATGGCGAAGTTCGTCCGCCGGACTCGGAATGGGGCGAGACTTTGCAAGCAGCCTCCGTGTGCCAAAAAAAGGCCGCGGGCACAGCCGCCCCCAAAAATGACAGCCCGAATGTCGGGTCCCCAAGTTTGTCCGCCGGAAAAAGTCCAAAAAAAGGGGTGGGCTATAGCCTTGGGGGGGGTGCTGGCCAAGTTCGTCCGCCGGACTCGGAATGGGGCGAGACTTTGCGAGGGGCATCCGTGTGCCAAAAATAGGCCGCAGGCACAGCCGTGCCCAAAAATAAGCGCCCGAAGGTTGGGGCGCCAAAATCCCCCAGTGGAAAAAGGCCAAAAAAACGGGTTGGCTATAGCCTTGGGGGGTGGGGCTGGCCAAGTTCGTCCGCCGGACTCAGAATGCGGCGACACTTTTCGAGGGGCCTCTGTGTGCCAAAAATAGGCCACGCGCAAAACCACGCCCAAAAATAAGCGCCCGAAGGTCGGAGCGCCAAAACCCCATAGTGGAGAAAGGCCAAAAAAACGGGTGGGCTATAGCCTTGGGGGATGGGGCTGGCCCAGTTTGTCCGCCGGACTCGGAATGGGTTGAGACTCTGCGAGGGGCCTTCGTGTGCGAAAAATAGGGCGCCGGCACAGCCGCGCCCAAAAATGACCGCCCGACGGTCGGTTCCCCAAGTTCGTCCGCCGGAAAAAGGCCAAAAAAATGGGTGGGCTATAGTCTTGGGGGGTGAGGCTGGCCAAGTTCGTCCGCCGGACTCGGAATGGGGCGAGCCTTTGCGAGGGGCCTCCGTGTACCAAAAATAGGCTGCAGGCACAGCCGCCCCTAAAAATAAGCGCCCGAAGGTCGGAGCGCCAAAACCCCCCAGCGGAAAAAGGCCAAAAAAACGGGTGGGCTATAGCCTTGGGGGGTGGGGCTGGCCAAGTTCGTCCGCCGGACTCCGAATGGGTCGAGACTTTGCGAGGGGCCTCCGTGTGCCAAAAATAGGCCGCGGGCACAGCCGTGCCCAAAAATAAGCGCCCGACGGTTGGGGCGCCAAAACCCCCCCAGTGGAAAAAGGCCAAAAAAACGGGTCGGCTATAGCCTTGGGGGGTGGGGCCGGCCAAGTTCGTCCGCCGGACTCAGAATGCGGCGAGACTTTTCGAGGGGCCTCTGTGTGCCAAAAATAGGCCACGCGCAAAACCGCGCCCAAAAATAAGCGGCCGAAGATCGGAGCGCCAAAACCCCATAGTGGAGAAAGGCCAAAAAAACGGGTGGGCTATAGCCTTGGGGGGTGGGGCTGGCCCAGTTTGTGCGCCGGACTCGGAATGGGGTGAGACTCTGTGAGGGGCCTTCGTGTGCGAAAAATAGGGCGCCGGCACAGCCGCGCCCAAAAATGACCGCCCGACGGTCGGTTCCCCAAGTTCGTCCGCCGGAAAAAGGCCAAAAAAATGGGTGGGCTATAGTCTTGGGGGGTGAGGCTGGCCAAGTTCGTCCGCCGGACTCGGAATGGTGCGAGCCTTTGCGAGGGGCCTCCGTGTGCCAAAAATAGGCTGCAGGCACAGCCGCCCCTAAAAATAAGCGCCCGAAGGTCGGAGCGCCATAACCCCCCTGCGGAAAAAGGCCAAAAAAACGGGTGGGCTATAGCCTTGGGGGGTGAGGCTGGCCAAGTTCATCCGCCGGACTCGCAATGGGTCGAGACTTTGCGAGCGGCCTCCGTGTGCCAAAAATAGGCCGCGGACACAGCCGCGACCAAAAATGACCGCCTGAAGGTCGGGTCCCCAAGTTCGTCTGCCGGAAAAAAGCCAAAAAAATGGGTGGGCTATAGCCTTGGGGGGTGACGCTGGCCAAGTTCGTCCACCGGACTCGGAATGGGGCGAGACTTTACGATGGGCCTCCGTGTCCCAAAAATAGGCCGTGGGCACAGCCGCGCCCAAACATGACCGCCCGAAGGTTGGGTCCCCAAGTTCGTCCGCGGGAAAAAGGCCAAAAAAAGGGGTGGGCTATAGCCTTGGGGGATGGGCTGACCAAGTTCGTCCACCGGACTCGGAATGGGGCGAGACTTTGCGAGGGGCCTCCGTGTGCCAAAAATAGGCCGCGGGCAAAGCCGCGCCCAAAAATATGCGCCCAAAGGTAGGGGCGCCAAAACCCCCCAGCAGAAAAAGGTCTAAAAAATGGGTGGGCTATAGCCTAGGGGGGTGGGGCCGGCCAAGTTCGTCCGCCGGACTCGGAATGGTTCGAGACTTTGCGAGGAGACTCCGTGTACCAACATTAGGCCGCGGGCACAGCCGCGTCCAAAAATGACAGCGCGAAGGTCGGGTCCCCAAGTTCGTCCGCCGGAAAAAGGCCAAAAAAAGGGGTGGGCTATAGCCTTGGGGGGTGGGGCTGGCCAAGTGCGTCCGCCGGACTCGGAATGGGGCGAGACTTTGCGAGGGGTCTCCGTGTGCCAAAATTAGGCCGCCGACATAGCCGCGCCCAAAACTAAGCGCCCGAGGGTTGGGGCGCCAAAATCCCCCAGCGGAAAAAGCCCAAGAAAACGGTTGGGCTATAGCCTTGGGTGGTGGGGCTGGCCAAGTTCGTCCGCCGGACTCGGAATGGGGCGAGACTTTACGAGGGGTCTCTGTGTGCCAAAAATAGGCCACGGGCACAGCCGCCCCCAAAAATAAGCGCCCGAAGGTCGGGGCGTCAAAACCCCCCAGCGGAAAATGGCCAAAAAAACGGGTGGGCTATAGCCTTCGGGGGTAGGGCTGGCCAAGTTCGTCAGCCGGACTCGGAATGGTTTGAGACATTATGAGGGGCCTCCGAGTGCCAAAAATAGACCACGGGCACAGCCGCGCCCAAAAATGACCGCCCGAATGTCGGGTCCCCAAGTTCATCCGCCGGAAAAAGGCCAAAAAAAGGGGTGGGCTATAGCCTTGCGTGGTGGGGCTGGCCAAGTTCGTCCGCCAGACTCCGAATCAGGCGAGACTTTGAGAGGAGCCTCCGTGCGCCAAAAATAGGCCGCAGGCACAGCCGCGCCCAAAAATGACCGCCCGTAGGTCGGGTCCCCAAGTTTGTCCACCGGAAAAAGGCCAAAAATAGGGGTGGGCTATAGCCTTGGGAGGTGGGGCTGGCCAAGTTCGTCCGCCGGACTCGGAATGAGGCGAGACTTTACGAGGGGTCTCCATGTGCCAAAAATAGGCCACGGGCACAGCCGCCCCCAAAAATAAGCGCCCGAAGGTCGGGGTGTCAAAACCCCCCAGCGGAAAATGGCCAAAAAAACGGGTGGGCTATAGCCTTCGGGGGTAGGGCTGGCCAAGTTCGTCAGCCGGACTCGGAATGGTTTGAGACATTATGAGGGGCCTCCGAGTGCCAAAAATAGACCACGGGCACAGCCGCGCCCAAAAATGACCGCCCGAATGTCGGGTCCCCAAGTTCATCCGCCGGAAAAAGGCCAAAAAAAGGGGTGGGCTATAGCCTTGCGTGGTGGGGCTGGCCAAGTTCGTCCGCCAGACTCCGAATCGGGCGAGACTTTGAGAGGGGCCTCCGTGTGCCAAAAATAGGCCGCGGGCACAGCCGCACCCAAAAATGACCGCCTGTAGGTCGGGTCCCCAAGTTTGTCCACCGGAAAAAGGCCAAAAATAGGGGTGGGCTATAGCCTTGGGAGGTGGGGCTGGCCAAGTTCGTCCGCCGGACCCGGAATGGGGCGAGACTTTACGAGGGGTCTCTGTGTGCCAAAAATTGGCCGCGGACACAGCCGCCCCCAAAAATAAGCGCCCGAAGGTCGGGGCGTCAAAACCCCCCAGCGGAAAAAGGCCAAAAAAACGGGTGGGCTATAGCCTTGGGGGGTAGGGCTGGCCAAGTTCGTCCGCCGGACTCGGAATGGTTTGAGACATTACGAGGGTCCTCCGAGTGCCAAAAATAGTCCACGGACACAGCCGCTCCCAAAAATCACCGCCCGAATGTCGGGTCCCCAAGTTCGTCTGCCGGAAAAAGTCCAAAAAAACGGGTGGGCGATAGCATTGGGGGGTGGGGCTGGCCAAGTTCGTCCGCCGGGCTCGGAATGGGGCGAGACTTTACGAGGGGCCTCCATGTGCCAAAAATAGGCCGCGGGCACAGCCGCGGCCAAAAATAACCGCCCGAAGGACGGGTCCCCAAGTTCGTCCGCCGGAAAAAGTCCAAAAAAACGAGTGGGCTATAGCCTTGGGGGGTGGGGCTGGCCAAGTTCGTCCGCCGGACTCGGAATGGGGCGAGACTTTGCGAATGGCATATGTGTGCCAAAAATAGGCCGCGGACACAACCGCACCCAAAAATAAGTGCCCGAAGGTCGGGGCGCCAAAACCCTCCAGCGGAAAAATGCCAAAAAAACGAGTGGGCTATAGCCTTGGGGGTGGGGCTGGCCAAGTTCGCCTGCCGCACTCGGAATGGGGCAAGATTTTGTGAGGGGCCTCCGTGTGCCAAAAATAGGCCGTGGGCTCAGCCGTTCCCAAAAATAAGCGGCTGAAGGTCGTGGCGGCAAAACCCCCCAGCGGAAAGAGGCCGAAAAAACGGGTGGGCTATATCCTTGGTGGGTGGGGCTGGCCAAGTTCGTCCGCCGGACTCGGAATGGGGCGAGACTTTGCAAGCGGCCTCCGTGTGCCAAAAAAAGGCCACGGGCACAGCCGCCCCCAAAAATGACAGCCCGAATGTCGGGTCCCCAAGTTCGTCTGCCAGAAAAAGTCCAAAAAAAGGGGTGGGCTATAGCCTTGGGGGGTGGGGCTGGCCAAGTTCGTCCGCCGGACTCGGAATGGGTCGACACTTTGCGAGGGGCCTCCATGTACCAAAAATAGGCCGCGAGCACAGCCGCGCCCGAAGGTCGGAGCTTCAAAACCCCCCAGCGGAAAAAGGCCAAAAAAACGGGTGGGCTATAGCCTTGGTGGGTGGGGCTGGCCAAGTTCGTCCCCGGACTCGGAATGGGGTAAGCCTTTGTGAGGGGCCTCCGCGTGCCAAAAATAGGCCGCGGGCACAGCCGCGCCCAAAAATGACCGCCCGGAGGTCGCGCCCCCAAATTCGTCCGCCGGAAAAAGGGCAAAAAAAGGGGTGGGTTATAGCCTTGGGGGGTGGGGCTGGCCAAGTTCGTCCGCTGGAAAAAGGCCAAAAAAAGGGGTGGGTTATAGCCTTGGGGAATGGGGCTGGCCAAGTTCGTCCGCCGGACTTGGAATGGGGCGAGAATATGTCAGGGGCATCCGTGTGCCAAAAATAGGCTGCGGGCACAGCCGCGCCCAAAAATAAGCACCCGAAGGTCGGGAACCCAAGTTTGTCCACCAGAAAAAGGCCAAAAAAATGGGTGGGCTATAGCCTTGGGGGGTGGGCTGGCCAAGTTCGTCCCCGGACTCGGAATGGGGCAAGCCTTTGCGAGGGGCCTCCGAGTGCCAAAAATAGGCCGCAGGCACAGCCACGCCCAAAACTAACCGCGTGAAGGTCGGGTCCCCAAGTTCGTCCGCCGGAAAAAGGCCAAAAAAAGCGGTGGGCTATAGCCTTGGGGGATGGGGCTGCCAAGTTCGTCCGCCGGACTCGGAATGGGGCGAGACTCAGCGAGGGTCCTCCGTCTGCCAAAAATAGGCAGTGGGCACAGCCGTGTCCAAAAATGACCGCCCATAGGTTGGGGCCCCAAAACCCCCCAGCGGAAAAAGGCCAAAAAACGGGTGGGCTATAGCCTTGGGGGATGGGGCTGCCAAGTTCGTCCGCCGGACTCGGAATGGGGCGAGACTCAGCGAGGGTCCTCCGTCTACCAAAAATAGGCAGTGGGCACAGCCGTGTCCAAAAATGACCGCCCGTAGGTCGGGGCCCCAAAACCCCCCCGCGGAAAAAGGCCAAAAAACGGGTGGGCTCTAGCCTTGGGGGGTGGGGCTGGCCAAGTTCGTCCGCCGGACTCGGAATGGGACGAAACTTTGTGAGGGGCCTCCGTGTGCCAAAATTAGGCCGCGGGCACAGCCGCGCCCAAAAATGACAGCCCGACGGTCGGGTCCCCAAGTTCGTCCACCGGAAAAAGTCCAAAAAAAGGGGTGGGCTATAGCCTTGGGGGGTGGGGCTGGCCAAGTTCGTCCGCTGGACTCACAATGGGTCGAGACTTTGCGAGGGGCCTCCGTGTGACAAAAATAGGCAGCGGGCACAGCCGTGCCCAAAAATGACCGCCCGAAGGTCGGGGCACCAAAACCCCCCAGCGGAAAAAGGCCAAAAAACGGGTGGGCTCTAGCCTTGGGGGGTGGGGCTGGCCAAGTTCGTCCGCCTGACTCGGAATGGGATGAAACTTTGCGAGGGGCCTCCGTGTGCCAAAATTAGGCCGCGGGCACAGCCGCTCCCAAAAATGACAGCCCGAAGGTCGGGTCCCCAAGTTCGTCCGCCGGAAAAAGTCCAAAAAAAGGGGTGAGCTATAGCCTTGGGGGGTGGGGCTGGCCAAGGTCGTCCACCGCACTCGGAATGGGACGAGACTTTGCGAGGGGCCTCCGTTTGCAAAAAATAGGCCACGGGCACAGCAGCGCCCGAAAATGACCGCCCGAAGGTCGGGTCCACAAGTTGGTCCGCCAGGAAAAAGGCCAAAAAAAGGGGAGGGCTATAGCCTTGGGGGGTGGGGCTCGCCAAGTTCGTCTGCCGGAAAAAGGCCAAAAAAAGGGGTGGGCTATAGCTTTGGGGGGTGGGGCATGCCAAGTTCGTCCGCCGGACTCGGAATGGGCCGAGACTTTGCGAGGGGCCTCCGTGTGGCAAAACTACGACGCGGTCACAGCCGCACCCGAGGGTCTACGCGCCAAAACCCCCCAGCGGAAAAAAGCCAAAAAAAGGGGTGCGCTATAGCCTTGGGGTGTGGGGCTGGCCAAGTTCGTCCGCTGGACTCGCAATGATTCGAGACTTTGCGAGGGGCCTCCGAGTGCCAAAAATAGGCCGCGGGCACAGCCACGCCCAAAAATGACCGCGTCAAGGTCGGGTCCCCAAGTTCGTCCGCTGGAAAAGGCCAAAAAAAGGGGTGGGCTATACCCTTGGGGGATGGGGCTGGCCAAGTTCGTCCGCCGGACTCGGAATGGGACGAGACTTAGCGAGGGGCCTCCGTGTGCCAAAAATAGGCAGCGGGCACAGCCGTGCCCAAAAATGACCGCCCGAAGGTCGGGGCCCCAAAACCCCCCAGCGGAAAAAGGCCAAAGAACGGGTGGGCTCTAGCCTTGGGGGGTGGGGCTGGCCAAGTTCGTCCGCTAGACTCGGAATGGGACGAAACTTTGCGAGGGGCCTCCGTGTGCCGTAATTAGGCTGCGGGCACAGCCGCGCCCATAAATTACAGCCCGAAGGTCAGGTCCCCAAGTTCGTCCGCCGGAAAAAGTCCAAAAAAAGGGGTGGGCTATAGCCTTGGGGGGTGTGGCTGGCCAAGTTCGTCCGCTGGACTCGCAATGGGTCGAGACTTTGCGAGGGGCCTCCGTGTGCCAAAAATAGGCCGCGGGCAAAGCCACGCCCAAAAATGACCGCGTGAAGGCCGGGTCTCGTCCGCCGGAAAAAGGCCAAAAACAGGGGTGGGCTATAGTCTTGGGGGATGGGGCTGGCCAAGTTCGTCCGCCGGACTCGGAATGGAGCGAGACTTAGCAAGGGGCCTCCGTGTGCCAAAAATAGGCAGCGGTCACAGCCGTGCCCAAAAATGACCGCCCGAAGGTCGGGGCCCCAAAACCCCCCAGTGGAAAAAGGCCAAAAAACGGGTGGGCTCTAGCCTTGGGGGGTGGGGCTGGCCAAGTTCGTCCGCCGGACTCGGAATGGGATGAAACTTTGCGAGGGGCCTCCGTGTGCCAAAATTAGCCCGCGGGAACAGCCGCGCCCAAAAATGACAGCCCAAAGGTCGGGTACCCAAGTTCGTCCGCCGGAAAAAGTCCAAAAAAAGGGGTGGGCTATAGCCTTGGGGGGTGGGGCTGGCCAAGTTCGTCCGCCGCACTCGGAATGGGACAAGACTTTGCGAGGGGCCTCCGTTTGCAAAAAATAGGCCACGGGCACAGCCGTGCCCAAAAATGACCGCCCGAAGGTCTGGTACCCAAGTTGGTCCGCCAGGAAAAAGGCCAAAAAAAGGGGTGGGCTATAGCCTTGGGGGGTGGGGCTCGCCAAGTTCGTCCGCCGGACTCGGAATGGGGAGAGACTTTGCGAGCGGCCTCCGTGCACCAAAAATAGGCCGCGGACACAGCCGCACCCAAGAATTACCTCCCGAAGGTTGGGTCCCCAAGTTCGTCCGCCGGAAAAAGGCCAAAAAAAGGGGTGGGCTATAACCTTGGGGGGTGGGGCATGCCAAGTTCGTCCGCCGGACTCGGAATGGGCCGAGACTTTGCGAGGGGCCTTCGTGCGCCAAAACTACACCGCGGTCACAGCCGCACCCGAAGGTCGGGGCGGTAAAACCCCCCAGCGGAAAAAAGCCAAAAGAAGGGGTGCGCTATAGCCTTGGGGGGCGGGGCTGGCCAAGTTCGTCCGCTGGACTCGCAATGGGTCGAGACTTTGCGAGGGGCCTCCGTGTGCCAAAAATAGGGCACGGGCACAGCCACGCCCAAAAATGACCACGCGAAGGTCGGGTCCCCAAGTTCGTCCGCCGGAAAAAGGCCAAAAAAAGGGGGGGCTATACACTTGGGGGGTGGGGCCGGCCAAGTTCGTCCGCCGGACTCGGAATGGGGTGAGACTTAGTGAGGGGCCTCCGTGTGCCAAAAATAGGCAGCGGGCACAGTCGCGCCCAAAGATAAGCACCCGACGGTCGGGCCGCCAAAACCCCCCAGCGAAAAACGGCCAAAAAACGGGTGGGCTCTAGCCTTGGGGGGTGGGGTTGGCCAAGTTCGTCCGCCGGACTCGGAATGGGACGAGACTTTGCGAGGGTCCTCCATGTGCCAAAATTAGGCCGCGGGCACAGCCGCGTCCAAAAATGACCACCCGAAGGTCGGGTCCCCAAGTTCATCCGCCGGAAAAAGGCCAAAAAAAGGGGTGGGCTATAGCCTGGGGGGGTGGGGCTTGCCAAGTTCGTCCGCCGGACTCGGAATGGGCCGAGACTTTGCGAGGGGCCTCCGTGTACCAAACATAGGCCGTGGTCACAGCCGCGCCCCAAAATAAGCGCCAGACGGTTGGGGGCCCAAAAACCCCCCAGCGGAAAAAGGCCTCAAAAAGCGGTGGGCTATAGTGTTGGGTGGTCTGGCTGGCCAGTTCGTCCGTCGCACTCGGAATGGGGTGAGACCTTGCGAGGGGCCTCCGTTGTGCAAAATTAGGCCCGCGGGCACGCCCGCGTCTCAAAAATGACCACCCGAAGGTCGGGTCCCCAAGTTCATCCGCCGGAAAAAGGCCAGAAAAAGGGGTGGGCTATAGCCTGGGGGGGTGGGGCTTGCCAAGTTCGTCCGCCGGACTCGGAATGGGCCGAGACTTTGCGAGGGGCCTCCGTGTACCAAACATAGGCCGTGGTCACAGCCGCGCCCAAAAATAAGCGCCAGACGGTTGGGGCCCAAAAACCCCCCAGCGGAAAAAGGCCTCAAAAAGCGGTGGGCTATTAGCCTGGGGGGTGGGGCTGCCAAGTCGTCCGCCGGACTCGGAATGGGGCGAGACTTGGTGAGGGGCCTCCGTGTACCAAAAATAGGCCGCGGGCACAGCCACGTCCAAAAATGACAGCCCGAAGGTCGGGTCCCCAAGTTTGTCCGCCGGCAAAAGGCTAAAAAACGAGTTGGGCTATAGCCTTGGGGGGTGGGGCTGGCCAAGTTCGTCCGCCGGACTCGGAATGGGGCAAGACTTTGCGAGGGGCCTCCGTGTACCAAAAATAGGCCGCGGGCATAGCCACGCCCAAAAATGACAGCCCGAAGGTTGGGTCCCCAAGTTTGTCCGCCGGCAAAAGGCTAAAAAAAGAGGTGGGCTATAGCCTTGGGGGGTGGGGCTGGCCTAGTTCGTCCACCGGACTCGGAATGGGGTGAGACTTTGTGAGGGGCCTCCATGTTCCAAAATTAGGCCGCGGGCGCAGCCGCGCCCAAAAATGACTGCCCGAAGGTCGGGTCGCCAAGTCGGTCCGCCGGAAAAAAGCCAAAAAAATAGGTGGGCTATAGGCTTGGGGGATGGGGCTGGCCAAGTTCGTCCGCCGGACTCGGAATGGGGTGAGACTTTGCGAGGGGCTACCGTGTGCCAAAAATAGGCCACGGGCACAGCCGTACCTAAAAATGACCGCCCGAAGGTCGGGTCCACAAGTTCGTCCGCCGGGAAAAGGCCAAAAAAAGGGGTGGGCTACATCCTTGGGGGGTGGGGTTGGCCAAGTTCGTCCGCCGGACTCGGAATGGGGCGAGACTTTGCGAGGGGCTGCCGTGTACCAAAAATAGGCCGTGGGCACAGCCGTGCACAAAGATAAGCGCCCGAAGGTCGGGGCACCAAAACCCCCCAGCGGAAAAAGGCCAAAAAAACGGGTGGGCTTAGCCTTGTGGGGTGGGGCTGGACAAGTTTGTCCGCCGGACTCGGAATGGGGCGAGACTTTGCGAGCGGCCTCCGTGTGCCAAAAATATACCGCGGGCACAGCCGCGCCCAAAAATGACCGCCCGAAGGTCGGTCCCCCAAGTTCATCCGCCGGAAAAAGGCCAAAAAAAGGGGTGGGCTATAGCCTTGGGGGGTGGGGCTGGCCAAGTTCGTCCGCCGGACTCGGAATGGGGCCATGCTTTGCAAGGGGCCCCCGTGTGCCAAAAATCGGCCGCGGGCACAGCCGCGTCCCAAAATGACCGCCCGAAGGTCGGGTCCCCAAGCTCGTCCGCCGGAAAAAGGCCAAAAAAAGGGGTGGCCTATAGCTTTGGGGGGTGGGGCTGGCCAAGTTCGTCCGCCGGACTGGGAATGGGGCGAGACTTTGCGAGGGGCCTCCGTGTGCCAAAAATACGCCGCGGCCACAGCCGCACCCAAAAATGACCTCCCGAAGGTCGGGTCCCCAAGTTCGTCCGCTGGAAAAAGCCCAAAAAAACGGGTGGGCTATAGCCTTGGGTGGTGGGCTGGCCAAGTTCGTCCGCTGGACTCCGAATGGGGTGAGACTTTGCGAGGGTCTCCGTGTGCTAAAAATAGGCCGCGGGCACAGCTGCGTCCAAAAATGACCGCCCGAAGGTCGGGTCCCCAAGTTCATCCGCCGGAAAAAGCCCAAACAAACGGGTGGGCTATAGCCTTGGGGGGTGGGGCTTGCCAAGTTCGTCCGCCGGACTCCAAATGGAGCAAGACTTTGCGAGGGGCCTCCTCGTGCCAAAAATAGGCCGCGGGCACAGCTGCGCCAAAAAATGACCGCCTGAAGGTCGGGTCCCCAAGTTTGTCCGCGCGAAAAAGGCCAAAAAAAGGGGTGGGCTATAGCCTTGGGGGGTGGGGCTGGCCAAGTTCGTCCGCCGGACTCAGAATGGGGTGAGACTTTGTGAGGGCCCTCCGCGTGCCAAAAATAGGCCGCGGACACAGCCAGGCCAAAAATGACAGCCCGAAGGTCGGGGCGCCAAAACCCCCCAGCGGAAATAGGCCAAAAAAACGGGTGGGTTATAGCCTTGGGGGGTGGGGCTGGCCAAGTTCGTCCGCCGGACTTGGAAGGGGTCGAGACTTTGCGAGGGGTCTCCGTGTTGACAAAATAGGCTGCGGGCACATCCACACCCAAAAATAAGCACCCGAAGGTCTGGGCGCCAAAGCCCCCCAGCGGAAAAAGCCAAAAAAACGGGTGGGCTATAGCCTTGGGGGGTGGGGCTGACCAAGTTCGTCCACCGGACTCGGAATGGGGCGAGACTGTGCGAGGGGCCTCTGTGTGCCAAAAACAGGCAACGGGTACAGCCGCGACCAAAAATGACTGCCCGAAGGTCGGGTCCCCAAGTTCATCCTCCGGAAAAAGGCCAAAAAAAGGGGTGGGCGATATCCTTGCGGGGTGGGACTGGCCAAGTTTGTCCGCAGGACTCGGAATGGGGCGAGGCTTTGCAAGGGGCCTCCGTGTGCCAAAAATAGGCCGCGGGCACAGCTGCGCCTAAAAATGACCACCCGAAGGTCGGGTCCCCGAGTTCGTCCGCCGGAAAAAGGCCAAAAAAACGGGTGGGCTATAGCCTTGGGGGGTGGGGCGGGCCAAGTTTGTCCGCCGGGCTCGGAATGGAGCGAGGCTTTGCGAGGGGCCTCCGTGAACCAAAAATAGGCCGCGGGCACAACCGCGCCCAAAAATGACCGCCCGAAGGTCGGGTCCCCAAGTTCTTCCGCCGGAAAAAGGCCAAAAAAAGGGGTGGGCTATAGCCATACGGGGTGGGGCTCGCCAAGTTCGTCCGCCGGACTGGGAATGGGGCTAGACTTTGCGTGGGGCCTTCGTGTGCCAACAATAGGCCGCGGGTACAGCCGCGCCCAAAAATGACCGCCCGAAGGTCGGGTCCCCAAGTTCATCCGCCGGAAAAAGCCCAAAAAAATGGGTGGGCTATAGCCTTGGGGGGTGGGGCTTGCCAAGTTCGTCCGCCGGACTCCGAATGGAGCGAGACTTTGCGAGGGGCCTCCGTGTTCAAAAATATGCCGCGGGCACAGCTGCGCCCAAAAATGACCACCTGAAGGTCGGGTCCCCAAGTTCGTCCGCGGGAAAAAGGCCAAAAAAAGGGGTGGGCTATACCCTTGGGGGGGTGGGGCTGGCCAAGTTCATCCGCTGGACTCGGAATGGGGTGAGACTTTGCGAGGGGCCTCCGTGTGCCAAAAACAGGCCGCGGGAACAGCCGCGCCCAAAAATAAGCGCCCAAAGGTCATGGCGCCAAGTTCGTCCGCCGGACTCGGAATGGGGTGAGACTTTGCGAGGGGCCTCCGTGTGCCAAAAACAGGCCACGGGAACAGCCGCGCCCAAAAATAAGCGCCCAAAGGTTGGCGCGTCCCAACCCCCCAGCGGAAAAAGGCCAAAAAAATGGGTGGGTATAGCCTTGGGGGGTGGGGCTGCCCAAGTACATCCGCCGGACTCGGAATGGGTCCAGACTTTGCGAGGGGCCTCCGTGTGCCAAAAATAGGCCGCGGGCTCAGCCGCGACCAAAAATGTCCGCCCGAAGGTCGGGTCCCCAAGTTCGTCCGCCGGAAAAAGGCCAAAAAAAGGGGTGGGCTATAGCTTTGGGGGGTGGGGCTGGCCAACTTCGTCCGTCGGACTGGGAATGGGGCGAGACTTTGCGAGGGGCCTCCGTGTGCCAACAGTAGGCCGCGGGTACAACCACGCCCAAAAATGACCGCCCGAAGGTCGGGTCCCCAAGTTCATCCGCCGGAAAAAGCCCAAAAAAACGGGTGGGCTATAGCCTTGGGGGGTGGGGCTTGCCAAGTTCGTCCGCCGGACTCCGAATGGAGCGAGACTTTGCGAGGGGCCTCCGTGTTCAAAAATATGCCGCGGGCACAGCTGCGCCCAAAAATGACCACCTGAAGGTCGGGTCCCCAAGTTCGTCCGCGGGAAAAAGGCCAAAAAAAGGGGTGGGCTATACCCTTGGGGGGTGGGGCTGGCCAAGTTCATCCGCTGGACTCGGAATGGGGTGAGACTTTGCGAGGGGCCTCCGTGTGCCAAAAACAGGCCGCGGGAACAGCCGCGCCCAAAAATAAGCGCCCAAAGGTCGGCGCGTCAAAACCCCCCAGCGGAAAAAGGCCAAAAAAAGGGGTGGGTATAGCCTTGGGGGTTGGGGCTGCCCAAGTTCGTCCCCCGGACTCGGAATGGGTCGAGACTTTGCGAGGGGCCTCCGTGTGCCAAAAATAGGCCGCGGGATCAGCCGCGACCAAAAATGTCCGCCCGAAGGTCGGGTCCCCAAGTTCGTCCGCCGGAAAAAGGCCAAAAAAAGGGGTGGCCTATAGCTTTGGGGGGTGGGGCTGGCCAACTTCGTTCGCCGGACTGGGAATGGGGTGAGACTTTGCGAGGGGCCTCCGTGTGCCAAAAATAGGCCGCGGCCACAGCCGCGCCCAAAAATGACCTCCCGAAGGTCGGGTCCCCAAGTTCGACCGCTGGAAAAAGCCCAAACAAACGGGTGGGCTATAGCATTGGGGGGTGGGGCTTGCCAAGTTCGTCCGCCGGACTCCAAATGGAGCGAGACTTTGCGAGGGGCCTCCGTGTGCCAAAAATAGGCCGCGGGCACAGTTGCGCCCAAAAATGACCACCTGAAGGTCGAGTCCCCAACTTCGTCCGCGGGAAAAACCCAAAAAAAGGGGTGGGGTATAGCCTTGGGGGGTTGGGCTGGCCAAGTTCGTCCGCCGGACTCGGAATGGGGTGAGACTTTGCGAGGGGCCTCCGTGTGCCAAAAATAGGCCGCGGGCACAGCCGCGTCCAAAAATGACCGCCCGAAGGTCGCGTCCCCAAGTTCGTCTGCCGGACCCAGAATGGAGCGAGACTTTGCGAGGGGCCTCCGTGTGCCAAAAATAGGCCGCGGGCACAGCCGCGCCCAAAAATGACCGCCCGAAAGTCGGGTCCCCAAGTTCGTCCGCCGGAAAAAGGCCAAAAAAACGGGTGGGCTATAGCCATGCGGGGTGGGGCTCGCCAAGTTCGTCTGCCGGACTGGGAATGGGGCTAGACTTTGCGTGGGGCCTTCGTGTGCCAACAATAGGCCGCGGGTACAGCCGCGCCCAAAAATGACCGCCCGAAGGTCGGGTCCCCAAGTTCATCCGCCGGAAAAAACCCAAAAAAATGGGTGGGCTATAGCCTTGGGGGGTGGGGCTTGCCAAGTTCGTCCGCCGGACTCCGAATGGAGCTAGATTTTGCGAGGGGCCTCCGTGTGCCAAAAACAGGCCGCAGGAACAGCCGCGCCCAAAAATAAGCGCCCAAAGGTCGGGGCGCCAAAACCCCCCAGCGGAAAAAGGCCAAAAAAACGGGTGGGCTGTAGCCGTGGGGGGTGTGGCTGGCCAAGTTCATCCGCCGGACTCGGAATGGGGTGAGACTTTGCGAGGGGCCTCCGTGTGCCAAAAACAGGCCGCAGGAACAGCCGCGCCCAAAAATAAGCGCCCAAAGGTCGGGGCGCCAAGTTCGTCCGCCGGACTCGGAATGGGGTGAGACTTTGCGAGGGGCCTCCGTGTGCCAAAAACAGGCCACGGGAACAGCCGCGCCCAAAAATAAGCGCCCAAAGGTCGGGGCGCCAAAACCCCCCTGCGGAAAAAGGCCAAAAAAACGGGTGGGCTGTAGCCGTGGGGGGTGTGGCTGGACAAGTTCGTCCGCCGGACTCTGAATGGGGCGACACTTTGCGAGGGGGCTCCGTCTACCAAAAAGAGGCCGCGGGCACAGCCGCATCCAAAAATGACCGCCCGAAGGTCGCGTCCCCCAGTTCGTCCGCCGGACTCGGAATGGGGCTAGACTTTACGAGGGGCCTCCGTGTGCCAAAAATAGGCCGCGGGCACAGCCGCGCCCGAACGTAGGGGCGCCAAAACCCCCCAGCGGAAAAAGGACAAAAAAACGGGTGGGCTATAGCCTTGGGGGGTGGGGCTGGCCAAGTTCATCCGCCGGACTCGGAATGGGGTGAGACTTTGCGAGGGGCCTCCGTGTGCCAGAAACAGGCCGCAGGAACAGCCGCGCCCAAAAATAAGCGCGCAAAGGCCGGGGCGCCAAGTTCGTCCGCCGGACTCGGAATGGGGTGAGACTTTGCGAGGGGCCTCCGTGTGCCAAAAACAGGCCACGGGAACAGCCGCGCCCAAAAATAAGCGCCCAAAGGTCGGGGCGCCAAAACCCCCCAGCGGAAAAAGGCCAAAAAAACGGGTGGGCTGTAGCCGTGGGGGGTGTGGCTGGACAAGTTCGTCCGCCGGACTCTGAATGGGGCGAGACTTTGCGAGGGGGCTCCGTCTACCAAAAAGAGGCCGCGGGCACAACCGCATCCAAAAATGACTGCCCGAAGGTCGGGTCCGCAAGTTCGTCCTCCGGAAAAAGGCCAAATAAACGGGTGGGCTATAGCCTTGGGGGGTGGGGCTGGCCAAGTTCGTCCGCCGGGCATGGAATGGGGCGAGACTTTACGAGGGGCCTCCGTGTGCCAAAAATAGGCTGTGGGCACAGCCGCGCCCAAAAATGACCGCCCGAAGGTTGGGTCCCCAAATTCGTCCGCCGGAAAAAGTCCAAAAAAAGGGGTCAGCTATAGCCTTGGGGGGTGGGGCTGGCCAAGTTCGTCCGCCTGACTCGGAATGGGGTGAGACTTTGTGAGGGGCCTCCGTGTGCCAAAAATAGGATGCGGGCACAGCCACGCGCAAAAATGAGCGGCCGAAGTCGGGACTCCAAAACCCCCCAGCGGAAAAAGGCCAAAAAAACGGGTGGACTATAGCCTTGGGGGGTGGGGCTGGCCAAGTTCGTCCGCCGGACTCGGAATGGGGCGTGACAATTCGACGGGCCTCCGTGTGACAAAATTAGGCAACGGGCGCAGCCGCGCTGAAAAATGACAGCCCGAAGGTCGGGTACCCAAGTTCATCCGCCGGAAAAAGGCGAAAAAAAGGGGTGGGCTATAGCCTTGGGGGGTGGGGCTGGCCAAGTTCGTCCGCCGGACTCAGAATGGGGCGAAACTATGCGAGGGGTCTCTGTGCGCGAAAAATCGGCCGCGGGCACAGCCGCTCCCAAAAATAAGCGCCCGAAGGTCGGGGCGCCAAAACACCCCAGCGGAAAAAGGCCAAAAAAAGGGGTGGGCTATAGCCTTGGGGGGTGGGGCTGGCCAAGTTCGTCCACCGCACTTGGAATGGGGCGAGACTTTGCGAGCGGCCTCCGTATGACAAAAATAGGCCACGGGCACAGCCGCGCCCAAAAATGACGGCCTGATGGTCGGGTCCCCAAGTTCGTCCGGCGGAAAAAGGCCAAAAAAACGGGTGGGCTATAGCCTTGGGGGTGGGGCTGGCCAAGTTCATCCGCCGGACTCGGAATGGGGCGAGACTTTGTGAGGGGCCTCCATGTACCAAAAATAGGCCGCGGGCACAGCCGCGCCCGAAAATGACCAACCAAAGGTCGGGTCCCCAATTTCGTCCGCGGGAAAACGGCCAAAAAAACGGGTGGACTATAGCCTTGGGGGGTGGGGCTGGCCAAGTTCGTCCGCCGGACTCGGAATGGGGCGTGACAATTCGACGGGCCTCCGTGTGACAAAATTAGGCAACGGGCGCAGCCGTGCTGAAAAATGACCGCCCGAAGGTTGGGTTCCCAAGTTCATCCGCCGGAAAAAGGCGAAAAAAAGGGGTTGGCTATAGCCTTGGGGGGTGGGGCTGGCCAAGTTCGTCCGCCGGACTCGGAATGGGGCGAAACTATGCGAGGGGTCTCCGTGTGCCAAAAATCGGCCGCGGGCACAGCCGCTCCCAAAAATAAGCGCCCGAAGGTCGGGGCGCCAAAACCCCCCACCGGAAAAAGGCCAAAAAAACGGGTGGGCTATAGCCTTGGGGGGTGGGGCTGGCCAAGTTTGTCCACGGGACTTGGAATGGGGCAGGACTTTGCGAGCGGCCTCCGTATGACAAAAATAGGCCGCGGGCACAGCCGCGCCAAAAAATGACGGCCTGATGGTCGGGTCCCCAAGTTCGTCCGGCGGAAAAGGGCCAAAAAAATGGGTGGGCTATAGCCTTGGGGGTGGGGCTGGCCAAGTTCGTCCGCCGGACTCGGAATGGGGCGAGACTTTGCTAGGGGCCTCCGTCTACCAAAAATAGGCCGCGGGCACAGCCACACCCGAAAATGACCAACCAAAGGTTGGGTCCCCAATTTCGTCCGCGGGAAAACGGCCAAAAAAACGGGTGGGCCACAGCCTTGGGGGGTGCGGGTGGCCAAGTTCCTCCGCCGGACTCGGAATGGGGCAAGACTTTGCGAGGGTCCTCCGTGTGCCAAATATAGGCCATGGGCACAGCCGCGCCCAAAAATGACCGCCGAAGGTCGGGTACCCAATTTCGTCCGTCGGAAAAAGGCCAAAAAAAGGGGTGGGCTATAGCCTTGGGGTGTGGGGCTTGCCAAGTTCGTCCGCCGGACTCGGAACGGGGTGAGACTTTACGAGGGGCCTCCGTGTGCCAAAAATAATCTGCGGGCACAGCCGCGCCCAATAATAAGCGCTCGAAGGTTGGGGCGCCAAAACCCCCCAGCGGAAAAAGGTCAGAAAAACCGGTGGGCTATTGCCTTGGGGGGTGGGGCTGGCCATGTTCGTCCGCCGGACTCGGAATGGGGCGAGACTTTACGAGGAAGCTCTGTGTGCCAAAAATAATCCGCGGGCATAGCCGCGCCCAATAATAAGCGCTCGAAGGTCGGGGCGCCAATGCCCCCCAGCGGAAAAAGGCCAAAAAAACGGGTGGGCTATAGGCTTGGGGGGTGGGGCTGGCCAAGTGCGTCCGCCGGACGCGGAATGGGTCGAGACTTTGCGAGGGGCCTCCGTGTGCAAAAAATAGGCCGTGGGCACCGACGCGCCCAAAAATGACCGCCCGACGGTCGGGTCCCCAAGTTCGTCCGGCGGAAAAGGGCCAAAAAAATGGGTGGGCTATAGCCTTGGGGGTGGGGCTGGCCAAGTTCGTCCGCCGGACTCGGAATGGGGCGAGACTTTGCGAGGGGCCTCCGTCTACCAAAAATAGGCCGCGGGCACAGCCGCGCCCGAAAATGACCAACCAAAGGTCGGGTCCCCAATTTCGTCCGCGGGAAAACGGCCAAAAAAACGGGTGGGCCACAGCCTTGGGGGGTGGGGCTGGCCAAGTTCTT
Source organism: Citrus x clementina (assembly GCF_000493195.1). NCBI lineage: Eukaryota > Viridiplantae > Streptophyta > Magnoliopsida > Sapindales > Rutaceae > Citrus > Citrus x clementina. The sequence continues at coordinate 28,791 of NW_006262872.1, read as the reverse complement.
CCGCCGGACTCGGAATGGGGCAAGACTTTGCGAGGGTCCTCCGTGTGCCAAATATAGGCCATGGGCACAGCCGCGCCCAAAAATGACCGCCCGAAGGTCGGGTACCCAAGTTCGTCCGTCGGAAAAAGGCCAAAAAAAGGGGTGGGCTATAGCCTCGGGGGGTGGGGCTGGCCTAGTTCGTCCGCCGGACTCGGAATGGGGCGAGACTTTGTGAGGGGCCTCCGTGTGCCAAAAATAGGATGCGGGC